>NW_027211800.1:4355951-4666204 GCF_036971445.1 Narcine bancroftii | reverse complement strand
CAAAATTGAAATGTAGAAGTGAATTTACAGATCTACATTTTGTTTTCTTGTAGAAAAGTGCTTTTTACCTGTGCTGTTTCATTGATGTCAAATCATGTTTAAACATTACTCAAAAAAGCATGTATTTTATGTTTGTAGTTTCATTTTAACATTTATGTTATTCTTTTCAAATTTAAAATGTAGAAGTGAATTTACAGATTTACATTTTGCTTTCTTGTGGAAAAGTACTTTTTACAAGTGCTGTTTCATAGATGTGAAACCATGTTTAAACATTTCTCAAAAAAGCATGTATTTTAATGTTTGTAGTTTCATTTTAACATTTATGTTGTTCTTTTCAAAATTGAAATGTAGAAGTGAATTTACAGATCAACATTTTGTTTTCTTGTAGAAAAGTGCTTTTTACCTGTGCTGTTTCATTGATGTGAAATCAGGTTTAAACATTACTCAAAAAAGCATGTATTTTAATGTTTGTAGTTTCCTTTTAACATTTATGTTGTTCTTTTCAAAATTGAAATGTAGAAGTGAATTTACAGATCAACATTTTGTTTTCTTGTAGAAAAGTGCTTTTTACCTGTGCTGTTTCATTGATGTGAAATCATGTTTAAACATTACTCAAAAAAGCATGTATTTTAATATTTGTAGTTTCATTTTAACATTTATGTAGTTGTTTTCAAATTTGAAATGTAGAAGTGAATTTACAGATTTACATTTTGCTTTCTTGTGGAAAAGTACTTTTTACGTGCTGTTTCATAGATGTGAAACCATGTTTAAACATTTCTCAAAAAAGCATGTATTTTAATGTTTGTAGTTACATTTTAACATTTATGTTGTTCTTTTCAAAATTGAAATGTAGAAGTGAATTTACAGATCTACATTTTGTTTTCTTGTAGAAAAGTGCTTTTTACCTGTGCTGTTTCATTGATGTCAAATCATGTTTAAACATTACTCAAAAAAGCATGTATTTTATGTTTGTAGTTTCATTTTAACATTTATGTTATTCTTTTCAAATTTGAAATGTAGAAGTGAATTTACAGATTTACATTTTGCTTTCTTGTGGAAAAGTACTTTTTACAAGTGCTGTTTCATAGATGTGAAACCATGTTTAAACATTTCTCAAAAAAGCATGTATTTTAATGTTTGTAGTTTCATTTTAACATTTATGTTGTTCTTTTCAAAATTGAAATGTAGAAGTGAATTTACAGATCAACATTTTGTTTTCTTGTAGAAAAGTGCTTTTTACCTGTGCTGTTTCATTGATGTGAAATCATGTTTAAACATTACTCAAAAAAGCATGTATTTTAATATTTGTAGTTTCATTTTAACATTTATGTAGTTGTTTTCAAAATTGAAATGTAGGTGAATTTACAGATTTACATTTTGCTTTCTTGTGGAAAAGTACTTTTTACAAGTGCTGTTTCATAGATGTGAAACCATGTTTAAACATTTCTCAAAAAAGCATGTATTTTAATGTTTGTAGTTTCATTTTAACATTTATGTTGTTCTTTTCAAAATGAAATGAGAAGTGAATTTACAGATCTACATTTTGTTTTCTTGTAGAAAAGTGCTTTTTACATGTGCTGTTTCATTGATGTGAAATCATGTTTAAATATTTCACAAAAAAGCATGTATTTTATTGTTTGTAGTTTCATTTTAACATTAATGTTATTATTTTCAAATTTGAAATGTAGAAGTGAATTTACAGATTTACATTTTGCTTTCTTGTGGAAAAGTACTTTTTACAAGTGCTGTTTCATAGATGTGAAACCATGTTTAAACATTTCTCAAAAAAGCATGTATTTTAATGTTTGTAGTTTCATTTTAACATTTATGTTGTTCTTTTCAAAATTGAAATGTAGAAGTGAATTTACAGATCTACATTTTGTTTTCTTGTAGAAAAGTGCTTTTTACCTGTGCTGTTTCATTGATGTGAAATCATGTTTAAACATTACTCAAAAAAGCATGTATTTTAATGTTTGTAGTTTCATTTTAACATTTATGTAGTTGTTTTCAAAATTGAAATGTAGAAGTGAATTTACAGATTTACATTTTGCTTTCTTGTGGAAAAGTACTTTTTACAAGTGCTGTTTCATATATGTGAAACCATGTTTAAACATTTCTCAAAAAAGCATGTATTTTAATGTTTGTAGTTTCATTTTAACATTAATGTTATTCTTTTCAAAATTGAATATGTAGAAGTGAATTTATGCATCCTCATTTTGCTTTCTTTTAGAAAAGTACTTTTTACAAGTGCTGTTTCATAGATGTGAAATCATGTTTAAACATTTCTCAAAAAAGCATGTATTTTAATGTTTGTAGTTTCATTTTAACATTTATGTTATTCTTTTCAAATTTGAAATGTAGAAGTGAATATACAGATTTACATTTTGCTTTCTTGTGGAAAAGTACTTTTTGCAAGTGCTGTTTCATAGATGTGAAAACATGTTTAAACATTTCTCAAAAAAGCATGTATTTTAATGTTTGTAGTTTCATTTTAACATTTATGTTGTTCTTTTCAAAATTGAAATGTAGAAGTGAATTTACAGATCAACATTTTGTTTTCTTGTAGAAAAGTGCTTTTTACCTGTGCTGTTTCATTGATGTGAAATCAGGTTTAAACATTACTCAAAAAAGCATGTATTTTAATGTTTGTAGTTTCATTTTAACATTTATGTTGTTCTTTTCAAAATTGAAATGTAGAAGTGAATTTACAGATCAACATTTTGTTTTCTTGTAGAAAAGTGCTTTTTACCTGTGCTGTTTCATTGATGTGAAAT
Organism: Narcine bancroftii; assembly: GCF_036971445.1. Lineage (NCBI taxonomy): Eukaryota > Metazoa > Chordata > Chondrichthyes > Torpediniformes > Narcinidae > Narcine > Narcine bancroftii. The sequence goes on along the minus strand of NW_027211800.1, from coordinate 4,663,430 downwards.
CAGGTTTAAACATTACTCAAAAAAGCATGTATTTTAATGTTTGTAGTTTCATTTTAACATTTATGTTGTTCTTTTCAAAATTGAAATGTAGAAGTGAATTTACAGATCAACATTTTGTTTTCTTGTAGAAAAGTGCTTTTTACCTGTGCTGTTTCATTGATGTGAAATCATGTTTAAACATTACTCAAAAAAGCATGTATTTTAATATTTGTAGTTTCATTTTAACATTTATGTAGTTGTTTTCAAATTTGAAATGTAGAAGTGAATTTACAGATTTAAATTTTGCTTTCTTGTGGAAAAGTACTTTTTACGTGCTGTTTCATAGATGTGAAACCATGTTTAAACATTTCTCAAAAAAGCATGTATTTTAATGTTTGTAGTTACATTTTAACATTTATGTTGTTCTTTTCAAAATTGAAATGTAGAAGTGAATTTACAGATCTACATTTTGTTTTCTTGTAGAAAAGTGCTTTTTACCTGTGCTGTTTCATTGATGTCAAATCATGTTTAAACATTACTCAAAAAAGCATGTATTTTATGTTTGTAGTTTCATTTTAACATTTATGTTATTCTTTTCAAATTTGAAATGTAGAAGTGAATTTACAGATTTACATTTTGCTTTCTTGTGGAAAAGTACTTTTTACAAGTGCTGTTTCATAGATGTGAAACCATGTTTAAACATTTCTCAAAAAAGCATGTATTTTAATGTTTGTAGTTTCATTTTAACATTTATGTTGTTCTTTTCAAAATTGAAATGTAGAAGTGAATTTACAGATCAACATTTTGTTTTCTTGTAGAAAAGTGCTTTTTACCTGTGCTGTTTCATTGATGTGAAATCATGTTTAAAAATTACTCAAAAAAGCATGTATTTTAATATTTGTAGTTTCATTTTAACATTTATGTATGTTGTTTTCAAAATTGAAATGTAGGTGAATTTACAGATTTACATTTTGCTTTCTTGTGGAAAAGTACTTTTTACAAGTGCTGTTTCATTGATGTGAAATCATGTTTAAATATATCACAAAAAAGCATGTATTTTATTGTTTGTAGTTTCTTTTTAACATTTATGTTATTATTTTCAAATTTGAAATATAGAACTGAATTTACAGATTTACATTTTGCTTTCATGTGGAAAAGTACTTTTTACAAGTGCTGTTTCATAGATGTGAAACCATGTTTAAACATTTCTCAAAAAAGCATGTATTTTATCGTTTGTAGTTTCATTTTAACATTTATGTTGTTCTTTTCAAAATTGAAATGTAGAAGTGAATTTACAGATCTACATTTTGTTTTCTTGTAGAAAAGTGCTTTTTACCTGTGCTGTTTCATTGATGTCAAATCATGTTTAAACATTACTCAAAAAAGCATGTATTTTATTGTTTGTAGTTTCATTTTAACATTTATGTTATTCTTTTCAAATTTGAAATGTAGAAGTGAATTTACAGATTTACATTTTGCTTTCTTGTGGAAAAGTACTTTTTACAAGTGCTGTTTCATAGATGTGAAACCATGTTTAAACATTTCTCAAAAAAGCATGTATTTTAATGTTTGTAGTTTCATTTTAACATTAATGTTATTCTTTTCAAAATTGAATATGTGGAAGTGAATTTATGCATCCTCATTTTGCTTTCTTTTAGAAAAGTACTTTTTACAAGTGCTGTTTCATAGATGTGAAATCATCTTTAAATATTTCACAAAAAAGCATGTATTTTATTGTTTGTAGTTTCATTTTAACATTTATGTTATTATTTTCAAATTTGAAATGTAGAAGTGAATTTACAGATTTACATTTTGCTTTCTTGTGGAAAAGTACTTTTTACAAGTGCTGTTTCATAGATGTGAAAACATGTTTAAACATTTCTCAAAAAAGCATGTATTTTAATGTTTGTAGTTTCATTTTAACATTTATGTTGTTCTTTTCAAAATTGAAATGTAGAAGTGAATTTACAGATCTACATTTTGTTTTCTTGTAGAAAAGTGCTTTTTACCTGTGCTGTTTCATTGATGTCAAATCATGTTTAAACATTACTCAAAAAAGCATGTATTTTATGTTTGTAGTTTCATTTTAACATTTATGTTATTCTTTTCAAATTTAAAATGTAGAAGTGAATTTACAGATTTACATTTTGCTTTCTTGTGGAAAAGTACTTTTTACAAGTGCTGTTTCATAGATGTGAAACCATGTTTAAACATTTCTCAAAAAAGCATGTATTTTAATGTTTGTAGTTTCATTTTAACATTTATGTTGTTCTTTTCAAAATTGAAATGTAGAAGTGAATTTACAGATCAACATTTTGTTTTCTTGTAGAAAAGTGCTTTTTACCTGTGCTGTTTCATTGATGTGAAATCAGGTTTAAACATTACTCAAAAAAGCATGTATTTTAATGTTTGTAGTTTCCTTTTAACATTTATGTTGTTCTTTTCAAAATTGAAATGTAGAAGTGAATTTACAGATCAACATTTTGTTTTCTTGTAGAAAAGTGCTTTTTACCTGTGCTGTTTCATTGATGTGAAATCATGTTTAAACATTACTCAAAAAAGCATGTATTTTAATATTTGTAGTTTCATTTTAACATTTATGTAGTTGATTTCAAATTTGAAATGTAGAAGTGAATTTACAGATTTACATTTTGCTTTCTTGTGGAAAAGTACTTTTTACGTGCTGTTTCATAGATGTGAAACCATGTTTAAACATTTCTCAAAAAAGCATGTATTTTAATGTTTGTAGTTACATTTTAACATTTATGTTGTTCTTTTCAAAATTGAAATGTAGAAGTGAATTTACAGATCTACATTTTGTTTTCTTGTAGAAAAGTGCTTTTTACCTGTGCTGTTTCATTGATGTCAAATCATGTTTAAACATTACTCAAAAAAGCATGTATTTTATGTTTGTAGTTTCATTTTAACATTTATGTTATTCTTTTCAAATTTGAAATGTAGAAGTGAATTTACAGATTTACATTTTGCTTTCTTGTGGAAAAGTACTTTTTACAAGTGCTGTTTCATAGATGTGAAACCATGTTTAAACATTTCTCAAAAAAGCATGTATTTTAATGTTTGTAGTTTCATTTTAACATTTATGTTGTTCTTTTCAAAATTGAAATGTAGAAGTGAATTTACAGATCAACATTTTGTTTTCTTGTAGAAAAGTGCTTTTTACCTGTGCTGTTTCATTGATGTGAAATCATGTTTAAACATTACTCAAAAAAGCATGTATTTTAATATTTGTAGTTTCATTTTAACATTTATGTAGTTGTTTTCAAAATTGAAATGTAGGTGAATTTACAGATTTACATTTTGCTTTCTTGTGGAAAAGTACTTTTTACAAGTGCTGTTTCATAGATGTGAAACCATGTTTAAACATTTCTCAAAAAAGCATGTATTTTAATGTTTGTAGTTTCATTTTAACATTTATGTTGTTCTTTTCAAAATGAAATGAGAAGTGAATTTACAGATCTACATTTTGTTTTCTTGTAGAAAAGTGCTTTTTACATGTGCTGTTTCATTGATGTGAAATCATGTTTAAATATTTCACAAAAAAGCATGTATTTTATTGTTTGTAGTTTCATTTTAACATTAATGTTATTATTTTCAAATTTGAATTGTAGAAGTGAATTTACAGATTTACATTTTGCTTTCTTGTGGAAAAGTACTTTTTACAAGTGCTGTTTCATAGATGTGAAACCATGTTTAAACATTTCTCAAAAAAGCATGTATTTTAATGTTTGTAGTTTCATTTTAACATTTATGTTGTTCTTTTCAAAATTGAAATGTAGAAGTGAATTTACAGATCTACATTTTGTTTTCTTGTAGAAAAGTGCTTTTTACCTGTGCTGTTTCATTGATGTGAAATCATGTTTAAACATTACTCAAAAAAGCATGTATTTTAATGTTTGTAGTTTCATTTTAACATTTATGTAGTTGTTTTCAAAATTGAAATGTAGAAGTGAATTTACAGATTTACATTTTGCTTTCTTGTGGAAAAGTACTTTTTACAAGTGCTGTTTCATATATGTGAAACCATGTTTAAACATTTCTCAAAAAAGCATGTATTTTAATGTTTGTAGTTTCATTTTAACTTTAATGTTATTCTTTTCAAAATTGAATATGTAGAAGTGAATTTATGCATCCTCATTTTGCTTTCTTTTAGAAAAGTACTTTTTACAAGTGCTGTTTCATAGATGTGAAATCATGTTTAAACATTTCTCAAAAAAGCATGTATTTTAATGTTTGTAGTTTCATTTTAACATTTATGTTATTCTTTTCAAATTTGAAATGTAGAAGTGAATATACAGATTTACATTTTGCTTTCTTGTGGAAAAGTACTTTTTGCAAGTGCTGTTTCATAGATGTGAAAACATGTTTAAACATTTCTCAAAAAAGCATGTATTTTAATGTTTGTAGTTTCATTTTAACATTTATGTTGTTCTTTTCAAAATTGAAATGTAGAAGTGAATTTACAGATCAACATTTTGTTTTCTTGTAGAAAAGTGCTTTTTACCTGTGCTGTTTCATTGATGTGAAATCAGGTTTAAACATTACTCAAAAAAGCATGTATTTTAATGTTTGTAGTTTCATTTTAACATTTATGTTGTTCTTTTCAAAATTGAAATGTAGAAGTGAATTTACAGATCAACATTTTGTTTTCTTGTAGAAAAGTGCTTTTTACCTGTGCTGTTTCATTGATGTGAAATCATGTTTAAACATTACTCAAAAAAGCATGTATTTTAATATTTGTAGTTTCATTTTAACATTTATGTAGTTGTTTTCAAATTTGAAATGTAGAAGTGAATTTACAGATTTAAATTTTGCTTTCTTGTGGAAAAGTACTTTTTACGTGCTGTTTCATAGATGTGAAACCATGTTTAAACATTTCTCAAAAAAGCATGTATTTTAATGTTTGTAGTTACATTTTAACATTTATGTTGTTCTTTTCAAAATTGAAATGTAGAAGTGAATTTACAGATCTACATTTTGTTTTCTTGTAGAAAAGTGCTTTTTACCTGTGCTGTTTCATTGATGTCAAATCATGTTTAAACATTACTCAAAAAAGCATGTATTTTATGTTTGTAGTTTCATTTTAACATTTATGTTATTCTTTTCAAATTTGAAATGTAGAAGTGAATTTACAGATTTACATTTTGCTTTCTTGTGGAAAAGTACTTTTTACAAGTGCTGTTTCATAGATGTGAAACCATGTTTAAACATTTCTCAAAAAAGCATGTATTTTAATGTTTGTAGTTTCATTTTAACATTTATGTTGTTCTTTTCAAAATTGAAATGTAGAAGTGAATTTACAGATCAACATTTTGTTTTCTTGTAGAAAAGTGCTTTTTACCTGTGCTGTTTCATTGATGTGAAATCATGTTTAAAAATTACTCAAAAAAGCATGTATTTTAATATTTGTAGTTTCATTTTAACATTTATGTAGTTGTTTTCAAAATTGAAATGTAGGTGAATTTACAGATTTACATTTTGCTTTCTTGTGGAAAAGTACTTTTTACAAGTGCTGTTTCATAGATGTGAAACCATGTTTAAACATTTCTCAAAAAAGCATGTATTTTAATGTTTGTAGTTTCATTTTAACATTTATGTTGTTCTTTTCAAAATTGAAATGTAGAAGTGAATTTACAGATTTACATTTTGCTTTCTTGTGGAAAAGTACTTTTTACGTGCTGTTTCATAGATGTGAAACCATGTTTAAACGTTTCTCAAAAAAGCATGTATTTTAATGTTTGTAGTTTCATTTTAACATTTATGTTATTCTTTTCAAATTTGAAATGTAGAAGTGAATTTACAGATTTACATTTTGCTTTCTTTTAGAAAAGTTCTTTTTACAAGTGCTGTTTCATAGATGTGAAACCATGTATAAACATTTCTCAAAAAAGCATGTATTTTAATGTTTGTATTTTCATTTTAACATTTATGTTGTTCTTTTCAAAATTGAAATGTAGAAGTGAATTTACAGATCTACATTTTGTTTTCTTGTAGAAAAGTGCTTTTTACATGTGCTGTTTCATGATGTGAAATCATGTTTAAACATTTCACAAAAAAGCATGTATTTTATTGTTTGTAGTTTCATTTAAACATTTATGTTATTCTTTTCAAATTTGAAATGTAGAAGTGAATTTACAGATTTACATTTTGCTTTCTTGTGGAAAAGTACTTTTTACAAGTGCTGTTTCATAGATGTGAAACCATGTTTAAACATTTCTCAAAAAAGCATGTATTTTAATGTTTGTTGTTTCATTTTAACATTTATGTTATTCCTTTCAAAATTGAAATGTAGAAGTGAATTTACAGATCGACATTTTTTTTTCTTGTAGAAAAGTACTTTTTACGTGCTGTTTCATTGATGTGAAACCATGTTTAAATATTTCTCAAAAAAGCATGTATTTTAATGTTTGTAGTTTCGTTTTAACATTAATGTTATTCTTTTCAAAATTGAATATGTAGAAGTGAATTTATGCATCCTCATTTTGCTTTCTTTTAGAAAAGTACTTTTTACAAGTGCTGTTTCATAGATGTGAAATCATGTTTAAACATTTCTCAAAAAAGCATGTATTTTAATATTTGTAGTTTCATTTTAACATTTATGTAGTTGTTTTCAAAATTGAAATGTAGGTGAATTTACAGATTTACATTTTGCTTTCTTGTGGAAAAGTACTTTTTACAAGTGCTGTTTCATAGATGTGAAACCATGTTTAAACATTTCTCAAAAAAGCATGTATTTTAATGTTTGTAGTTTCATTTTAACATTTATGTTATTCTTTTCAAATTTGAAATGTAGAAGTGAATTTACAGATTTACATTTTGCTTTCTTGTGGAAAAGTACTTTTTACGTGCTGTTTCATAGATGTGAAACCATGTTTAAACATTTCTCAAAAAAGCATGTATTTTAATGTTTGTAGTTACATTTTAACATTTATGTTGTTCTTTTCAAAATTGAAATGTAGAAGTGAATTTACAGATCTACATTTTGTTTTCTTGTAGAAAAGTGCTTTTTACCTGTGCTGTTTCATTGATGTGAAATCATGTTTAAACATTTCACAAAAAAGCATGTATTTTATTGTTTGTAGTTTCATTTTAACATTTATGTTATTATTTTCAAATTTGAAATGTAGAAGTGAATATACAGATTTACATTTTGCTTTCTTGTGGAAAAGTACTTTTTGCAAGTGCTGTTTCATAGATGTGAAAACATGTTTAAACATTTCTCAAAAAAGCATGTATTTTAATGTTTGTAGTTTCATTTTAACATTTATGTTGTTCTTTTCAAAATTGAAATGTAGAAGTGAATTTACAGATCTACATTTTGTTTTCTTGTAGAAAAGTGCTTTTTACCTGTGCTGTTTCATTGATGTCAAATCATGTTTAAACATTACTCAAAAAAGCATGTATTTTATGTTTGTAGTTTCATTTTAACATTTATGTTATTCTTTTCAAATTTGAAATGTAGAAGTGAATTTACAGATTTACATTTTGCTTTCTTGTGGAAAAGTACTTTTTACAAGTGCTGTTTCATAGATGTGAAACCATGTTTAAACATTTCTCAAAAAAGCATGTATTTTAATGTTTGTAGTTTCATTTTAACATTTATGTTGTTCTTTTCAAAATTGAAATGTAGAAGTGAATTTACAGATCAACATTTTGTTTTCTTGTAGAAAAGTGCTTTTTACCTGTGCTGTTTCATTGATGTGAAATCATGTTTAAACATTACTCAAAAAAGCATGTATTTTAATATTTGTAGTTTCATTTTAACATTTATGTAGTTGTTTTCAAAATTGAAATGTAGGTGAATTTACAGATTTACATTTTGCTTTCTTGTGGAAAAGTACTTTTTACAAGTGCTGTTTCATAGATGTGAAACCATGTTTAAACATTTCTCAAAAAAGCATGTATTTTAATGTTTGTAGTTTCATTTTAACATTTATGTTGTCCTTTTCAAAATGAAATGAGAAGTGAATTTACAGATCTACATTTTGTTTTCTTGTAGAAAAGTGCTTTTTACATTTGCTGTTTCATTGATGTGAAATCATGTTTAAATATTTCACAAAAAAGCATGTATTTTATTGTTTGTAGTTTCATTTTAACATTTATGTTATTCTTTTCAAATTTGTAATGTAGAAGTGAATTTACAGATTTACATTTTGCTTTCTTGTGGAAAAGTACTTTTTACAAGTGCTGTTTCATAGATGTGAAACCATGTTTAAACATTTCTCAAAAAAGCATGTATTTTAATGTTTGTAGTTTCATTTTAACATTTATGTTGTTCTTTTCAAAATTGAAATGTAGAAGTGAATTTACAGATTTACATTTTGCTTTCTTGTGGAAAAGTACTTTTTACAAGTGCTGTTTCATAGATGTGAAACCATGTTTAAACATTTCTCAAAAAAGCATGTATTTTAATGTTTGTAGTTTCATTTTAACATTTATGTTATTCCTTTCAAAATTGAAATGTAGAAGTGAATTTACAGATCTACATTTTTTTTTCTTGTAGAAAAGTACTTTTTACGTGCTGTTTCATTGATGTGAAACCATGTTTAAATATTTCACAAAAAAGCATGTATTTTAATGTTTGTAGTTTCATTTTAACATTTATGTTATTCTTTTCAAAATTGAAATGTGGAAGTGAATTTATGCATCCTCATTTTGATTTCTTTTAGAAAAGTACTTTTTACAAGTGCTGTTTCATAGATGTGAAATCATGTTTAAACATTTCTCAAAAAAGCATGTATTTTAATGTTTGTAGTTTCATTTTAACATTTATGTTATTCTTTTCAAATTTGAAATGTAGAAGTGAATTTACAGATTTACATTTTGCTTTCTTGTGGAAAAGTACTTTTTACAAGTGTTGTTTCATAGATGTGAAACCATGTTTAAACATTTCTCAAAAAAGCATGTATTTTAATGTTTGTAGTTTCATTTTAACATTTATGTTGTTCTTTTCAAAATTGAAATGTAGAAGTGAATTTACAGATCAACATTTTGTTTTCTTGTAGAAAAGTGCTTTTTACCTGTGCTGTTTCATTGATGTGAAATCATGTTTAAAAATTACTCAAAAAAGCATGTATTTTAATATTTGTAGTTTCATTTTAACATTTATGTAGTTGTTTTCAAAATTGAAATGTAGGTGAATTTACAGATTTACATTTTGCTTTCTTGTGGAAAAGTACTTTTTACAAGTGCTGTTTCATAGATGTGAAACCATGTTTAAACATTTCTCAAAAAAGCATGTATTTTAATGTTTGTAGTTTCATTTTAACATTTATGTTGTTCTTTTCAAAATTGAAATGTAGAAGTGAATTTACAGATTTACATTTTGCTTTCTTGTGGAAAAGTACTTTTTACGTGCTGTTTCATAGATGTGAAACCATGTTTAAACGTTTCTCAAAAAAGCATGTATTTTAATGTTTGTAGTTTCATTTTAACATTTATGTTATTCTTTTCAAATTTGAAATGTAGAAGTGAATTTACAGATTTACATTTTGCTTTCTTTTAGAAAAGTTCTTTTTACAAGTGCTGTTTCATAGATGTGAAACCATGTATAAACATTTCTCAAAAAAGCATGTATTTTAATGTTTGTATTTTCATTTTAACATTTATGTTGTTCTTTTCAAAATTGAAATGTAGAAGTGAATTTACAGATCTACATTTTGTTTTCTTGTAGAAAAGTGCTTTTTACATGTGCTGTTTCATGATGTGAAATCATGTTTAAACATTTCACAAAAAAGCATGTATTTTATTGTTTGTAGTTTCATTTAAACATTTATGTTATTCTTTTCAAATTTGAAATGTAGAAGTGAATTTACAGATTTACATTTTGCTTTCTTGTGGAAAAGTACTTTTTACAAGTGCTGTTTCATAGATGTGAAACCATGTTTAAACATTTCTCAAAAAAGCATGTATTTTAATGTTTGTTGTTTCATTTTAACATTTATGTTATTCCTTTCAAAATTGAAATGTAGAAGTGAATTTACAGATCGACATTTTTTTTTCTTGTAGAAAAGTACTTTTTACGTGCTGTTTCATTGATGTGAAACCATGTTTAAATATTTCTCAAAAAAGCATGTATTTTAATGTTTGTAGTTTCGTTTTAACATTAATGTTATTCTTTTCAAAATTGAATATGTAGAAGTGAATTTATGCATCCTCATTTTGCTTTCTTTTAGAAAAGTACTTTTTACAAGTGCTGTTTCATAGATGTGAAATCATGTTTAAACATTTCTCAAAAAAGCATGTATTTTAATATTTGTAGTTTCATTTTAACATTTATGTAGTTGTTTTCAAAATTGAAATGTAGGTGAATTTACAGATTTACATTTTGCTTTCTTGTGGAAAAGTACTTTTTACAAGTGCTGTTTCATAGATGTGAAACCATGTTTAAACATTTCTCAAAAAAGCATGTATTTTAATGTTTGTAGTTTCATTTTAACATTTATGTTATTCTTTTCAAATTTGAAATGTAGAAGTGAATTTACAGATTTACATTTTGCTTTCTTGTGGAAAAGTACTTTTTACGTGCTGTTTCATAGATGTGAAACCATGTTTAAACATTTCTCAAAAAAGCATGTATTTTAATGTTTGTAGTTACATTTTAACATTTATGTTGTTCTTTTCAAAATTGAAATGTAGAAGTGAATTTACAGATCTACATTTTGTTTTCTTGTAGAAAAGTGCTTTTTACCTGTGCTGTTTCATTGATGTGAAATCATGTTTAAACATTTCACAAAAAAGCATGTATTTTATTGTTTGTAGTTTCATTTTAACATTTATGTTATTATTTTCAAATTTGAAATGTAGAAGTGAATATACAGATTTACATTTTGCTTTCTTGTGGAAAAGTACTTTTTGCAAGTGCTGTTTCATAGATGTGAAAACATGTTTAAACATTTCTCAAAAAAGCATGTATTTTAATGTTTGTAGTTTCATTTTAACATTTATGTTGTTCTTTTCAAAATTGAAATGTAGAAGTGAATTTACAGATCTACATTTTGTTTTCTTGTAGAAAAGTGCTTTTTACCTGTGCTGTTTCATTGATGTCAAATCATGTTTAAACATTACTCAAAAAAGCATGTATTTTATGTTTGTAGTTTCATTTTAACATTTATGTTATTCTTTTCAAATTTGAAATGTAGAAGTGAATTTACAGATTTACATTTTGCTTTCTTGTGGAAAAGTACTTTTTACAAGTGCTGTTTCATAGATGTGAAACCATGTTTAAACATTTCTCAAAAAAGCATGTATTTTAATGTTTGTAGTTTCATTTTAACATTTATGTTGTTCTTTTCAAAATTGAAATGTAGAAGTGAATTTACAGATCAACATTTTGTTTTCTTGTAGAAAAGTGCATTTTACCTGTGCTGTTTCATTGATGTGAAATCATGTTTAAACATTACTCAAAAAAGCATGTATTTTAATATTTGTAGTTTCATTTTAACATTTATGTAGTTGTTTTCAAAATTGAAATGTAGGTGAATTTACAGATTTACATTTTGCTTTCTTGTGGAAAAGTACTTTTTACAAGTGCTGTTTCATAGATGTGAAACCATGTTTAAACATTTCTCAAAAAAGCATGTATTTTAATGTTTGTAGTTTCATTTTAACATTTATGTTGTCCTTTTCAAAATGAAATGAGAAGTGAATTTACAGATCTACATTTTGTTTTCTTGTAGAAAAGTGCTTTTTACATGTGCTGTTTCATTGATGTGAAATCATGTTTAAATATTTCACAAAAAAGCATGTATTTTATTGTTTGTAGTTTCATTTTAACATTTATGTTATTCTTTTCAAATTTGTAATGTAGAAGTGAATTTACAGATTTACATTTTGCTTTCTTGTGGAAAAGTACTTTTTACAAGTGCTGTTTCATAGATGTGAAACCATGTTTAAACATTTCTCAAAAAAGCATGTATTTTAATGTTTGTAGTTTCATTTTAACATTTATGTTGTTCTTTTCAAAATTGAAATGTAGAAGTGAATTTACAGATTTACATTTTGCTTTCTTGTGGAAAAGTACTTTTTACAAGTGCTGTTTCATAGATGTGAAACCATGTTTAAACATTTCTCAAAAAAGCATGTATTTTAATGTTTGTAGTTTCATTTTAACATTTATGTTATTCCTTTCAAAATTGAAATGTAGAAGTGAATTTACAGATCTACATTTTTTTTTCTTGTAGAAAAGTACTTTTTACGTGCTGTTTCATTGATGTGAAACCATGTTTAAATATTTCACAAAAAAGCATGTATTTTAATGTTTGTAGTTTCATTTTAACATTTATGTTATTCTTTTCAAAATTGAAATGTGGAAGTGAATTTATGCATCCTCATTTTGATTTCTTTTAGAAAAGTACTTTTTACAAGTGCTGTTTCATAGATGTGAAATCATGTTTAAACATTTCTCAAAAAAGCATGTATTTTAATGTTTGTAGTTTCATTTTAACATTTATGTTATTCTTTTCAAATTTGAAATGTAGAAGTGAATTTACAGATTTACATTTTGCTTTCTTGTGGAAAAGTACTTTTTACAAGTGTTGTTTCATAGATGTGAAACCATGTTTAAACATTTCTCAAAAAAGCATGTATTTTAATGTTTGTAGTTTCATTTTAACATTTATGTTGTTCTTTTCAAAATTGAAATGTAGAAGTGAATTTACAGATCTACATTTTGTTTTCTTGTAGAAAAGTGCTTTTTACCTGTGCTGTTTCATTGATGTCAAATCATGTTTAAACATTACTCAAAAAAGCATGTATTTTATGTTTGTAGTTTCATTTTAACATTTATGTTATTCTTTTCAAATTTGAAATGTAGAAGTGAATTTACAGATTTACATTTTGCTTTCTTGTGGAAAAGTACTTTTTACAAGTGCTGTTTCATAGATGTGAAACCATGTTTAAACATTTCTCAAAAAAGCATGTATTTTAATATTTGTAGTTTCATTTTAACATTTATGTAGTTGTTTTCAAAATTGAAATGTAGGTGAATTTACAGATTTACATTTTGCTTTCTTGTGGAAAAGTACTTTTTACAAGTGCTGTTTCATAGATGTGAAACCATGTTTAAACATTTCTCAAAAAAGCATGTATTTTAATGTTTGTAGTTTCATTTTAACATTTATGTTGTTCTTTTCAAAATGAAATGAGAAGTGAATTTACAGATCTACATTTTGTTTTCTTGTAGAAAAGTGCTTTTTACATGTGCTGTTTCATTGATGTGAAATCATGTTTAAATATTTCACAAAAAAGCATGTATTTTATTGTTTGTAGTTTCATTTTAACATTAATATTATTATTTTCAAATTTGAAATGTAGAAGTGAATTTACAGATTTACATTTTGCTTTCTTGTGGAAAAGTACTTTTTACAAGTGCTGTTTCATAGATGTGAAACCATGTTTAAACATTTCTCAAAAAAGCATGTATTTTAATGTTTGTAGTTTCATTTTAACATTTATGTTGTTCTTTTCAAAATTGAAATGTAGAAGTGAATTTACAGATCTACATTTTGTTTTCTTTTAGAAAAGTGCTTTTTACCTGTGCTGTTTCATTGATGCCAAATCATGTTTAAACATTACTCAAAAAAGCATGTATTTTATTGTTTGTAGTTTCATTTTAACATTTATGTTATTCTTTTCAAATTTGTAATGTAGAAGTGAATTTACAGATTTACATTTTGCTTTCTTGTGGAAAAGTACTTTTTACAAGTGCTGTTTCATAGATGTGAAACCATGTTTAAACATTTCTCAAAAAAGCATGTATTTTAATGTTTGTAGTTTCATTTTAACATTTATGTTGTTCTTTTCAAAATGAAATGAGAAGTGAATTTACAGATCTACATTTTGTTTTCTTGTAGAAAAGTGCTTTTTACATGTGCTGTTTCATTGATGTGAAATCATGTTTAAATATTTCACAAAAAAGCATGTATTTTATTGTTTGTAGTTTCATTTTAACATTAATATTATTATTTTCAAATTTGAAATGTAGAAGTGAATTTACAGATTTACATTTTGCTTTCTTGTGGAAAAGTACTTTTTACAAGTGCTGTTTCATAGATGTGAAATCATGTTTAAACATTTCACAAAAAAGCATGTATTTTATTGTTTGTAGTTTCATTTTAACATTTATGTTATTATTTTCAAATTTGAAATGTAGAAGTGAATATACAGATTTACATTTTGCTTTCTTGTGGAAAAGTACTTTTTGCAAGTGCTGTTTCATAGATGTGAAAACATGTTTAAACATTTCTCAAAAAAGCATGTATTTTAATGTTTGTAGTTTCATTTTAACATTTATGTTGTTCTTTTCAAAATTGAAATGTAGAAGTGAATTTACAGATCTACATTTTGTTTTCTTGTAGAAAAGTGCTTTTTACCTGTGCTGTTTCATTGATGTCAAATCATGTTTAAACATTACTCAAAAAAGCATGTATTTTATGTTTGTAGTTTCATTTTAACATTTATGTTATTCTTTTCAAATTTGAAATGTAGAAGTGAATTTACAGATTTACATTTTGCTTTCTTGTGGAAAAGTACTTTTTACAAGTGCTGTTTCATAGATGTGAAACCATGTTTAAACATTTCTCAAAAAAGCATGTATTTTAATATTTGTAGTTTCATTTTAACATTTATGTAGTTGTTTTCAAAATTGAAATGTAGGTGAATTTACAGATTTACATTTTGCTTTCTTGTGGAAAAGTACTTTTTACAAGTGCTGTTTCATAGATGTGAAACCATGTTTAAACATTTCTCAAAAAAGCATGTATTTTAATGTTTGTAGTTTCATTTTAACATTTATGTTGTTCTTTTCAAAATGAAATGAGAAGTGAATTTACAGATCTACATTTTGTTTTCTTGTAGAAAAGTGCTTTTTACATGTGCTGTTTCATTGATGTGAAATCATGTTTAAATATTTCACAAAAAAGCATGTATTTTATTGTTTGTAGTTTCATTTTAACATTAATATTATTATTTTCAAATTTGAAATGTAGAAGTGAATTTACAGATTTACATTTTGCTTTCTTTTAGAAAAGTTCTTTTTACAAGTGCTGTTTCATAGATGTGAAACCATGTTTAAACATTTCTCAAAAAAGCATGTATTTTAATGTTTGTAGTTTCATTTTAACATTTATGTTATTCCTTTCAAAATTGAAATGTAGAAGTGAATTTACAGATCGACATTTTTTTTTCTTGTAGAAAAGTACTTTTTACGTGCTGTTTCATTGATGTGAAACCATGTTTAAATATTTCACAAAAAAGCATGTATTTTAATGTTTGTAGTTTCATTTTAACATTTATGTTATTCTTTTCAAAATTGAAATGTGGAAGTGAATTTATGCATCCTCATTTTGATTTCTTTTAGAAAAGTACTTTTTACAAGTGCTGTTTCATAGATGTGAAATCATGTTTAAACATTTCTCAAAAAAGCATGTATTTTAATGTTTGTAGTTTCATTTTAACATTTATGTTATTCTTTTCAAATTTGAAATGTAGAAGTGAATTTACAGATTTACATTTTGCTTTCTTGTGGAAAAGTACTTTTTACAAGTGTTGTTTCATAGATGTGAAACCATGTTTAAACATTTCTCAAAAAAGCATGTATTTTAATGTTTGTAGTTTCATTTTAACATTTATGTTATTCTTTTCAAAATTGAAATGTAGAAGTGAATTTACAGATCGACATTTTGTTTTCTTGTAAAAAAGTACTTTTTACAAGTGCTGTTTCATAGTTGTGAAATCATGTTTAAACATTTCTCAAAAAAGCATGTATTTTATTGTTTGTAGTTTCATTTTAACATTAATGTTATTCTTTTCAAATTTGAAATGTAGAAGTGAATTTACAGATTTACATTTTGCTTTCTTGTGGAAAAGTACTTTTTACAAGTGCTGTTTCATAGATGTGAAACCATGTTTAAACATTTCTCAAAAAAGCATGTATTTTAATATTTGTAGTTTCATTTTAACATTTATGTAGTTGTTTTCAAAATTGAAATGTAGGTGAATTTACAGATTTACATTTTGCTTTCTTGTGGAAAAGTACTTTTTACAAGTGCTGTTTCATAGATGTGAAACCATGTTTAAACATTTCTCAAAAAAGCATGTATTTTAATGTTTGTAGTTTCATTTTAACATTTATGTTGTTCTTTTCAAAATGAAATGAGAAGTGAATTTACAGATCTACATTTTGTTTTCTTGTAGAAAAGTGCTTTTTACATGTGCTGTTTCATTGATGTGAAATCATGTTTAAATATTTCACAAAAAAGCATGTATTTTATTGTTTGTAGTTTCATTTTAACATTAATATTATTATTTTCAAATTTGAAATGTAGAAGTGAATTTACAGATTTACATTTTGCTTTCTTGTGGAAAAGTACTTTTTACAAGTGCTGTTTCATAGATGTGAAACCATGTTTAAACATTTCTCAAAAAAGCATGTATTTTAATGTTTGTAGTTTCATTTTAACATTTATGTTGTTCTTTTCAAAATTGAAATGTAGAAGTGAATTTACAGATCTACATTTTGTTTTCTTTTAGAAAAGTGCTTTTTACCTGTGCTGTTTCATTGATGCCAAATCATGTTTAAACATTACTCAAAAAAGCATGTATTTTATTGTTTGTAGTTTCATTTTAACATTTATGTTATTCTTTTCAAATTTGTAATGTAGAAGTGAATTTACAGATTTACATTTTGCTTTCTTGTGGAAAAGTACTTTTTACAAGTGCTGTTTCATAGATGTGAAACCATGTTTAAACATTTCTCAAAAAAGCATGTATTTTAATGTTTGTAGTTTCATTTTAACATTTATGTTGTTCTTTTCAAAATGAAATGAGAAGTGAATTTACAGATCTACATTTTGTTTTCTTGTAGAAAAGTGCTTTTTACATGTGCTGTTTCATTGATGTGAAATCATGTTTAAATATTTCACAAAAAAGCATGTATTTTATTGTTTGTAGTTTCATTTTAACATTAATATTATTATTTTCAAATTTGAAATGTAGAAGTGAATTTACAGATTTACATTTTGCTTTCTTGTGGAAAAGTACTTTTTACAAGTGCTGTTTCATAGATGTGAAATCATGTTTAAACATTTCACAAAAAAGCATGTATTTTATTGTTTGTAGTTTCATTTTAACATTTATGTTATTATTTTCAAATTTGAAATGTAGAAGTGAATATACAGATTTACATTTTGCTTTCTTGTGGAAAAGTACTTTTTGCAAGTGCTGTTTCATAGATGTGAAAACATGTTTAAACATTTCTCAAAAAAGCATGTATTTTAATGTTTGTAGTTTCATTTTAACATTTATGTTGTTCTTTTCAAAATTGAAATGTAGAATTTACAGATCTACATTTTGTTTTCTTGTAGAAAAGTGCTTTTTACCTGTGCTGTTTCATTGATGTCAAATCATGTTTAAACATTACTCAAAAAAGCATGTATTTTATGTTTGTAGTTTCATTTTAACATTTATGTTATTCTTTTCAAATTTGAAATGTAGAAGTGAATTTACAGATTTACATTTTGCTTTCTTGTGGAAAAGTACTTTTTACAAGTGCTGTTTCATAGATGTGAAACCATGTTTAAACATTTCTCAAAAAAGCATGTATTTTAATATTTGTAGTTTCATTTTAACATTTATGTAGTTGTTTTCAAAATTGAAATGTAGGTGAATTTACAGATTTACATTTTGCTTTCTTGTGGAAAAGTACTTTTTACAAGTGCTGTTTCATAGATGTGAAACCATGTTTAAACATTTCTCAAAAAAGCATGTATTTTAATGTTTGTAGTTTCATTTTAACATTTATGTTGTTCTTTTCAAAATGAAATGAGAAGTGAATTTACAGATCTACATTTTGTTTTCTTGTAGAAAAGTGCTTTTTACATGTGCTGTTTCATTGATGTGAAATCATGTTTAAATATTTCACAAAAAAGCATGTATTTTATTGTTTGTAGTTTCATTTTAACATTAATATTATTATTTTCAAATTTGAAATGTAGAAGTGAATTTACAGATTTACATTTTGCTTTCTTTTAGAAAAGTTCTTTTTACAAGTGCTGTTTCATAGATGTGAAACCATGTTTAAACATTTCTCAAAAAAGCATGTATTTTAATGTTTGTAGTTTCATTTTAACATTTATGTTATTCCTTTCAAAATTGAAATGTAGAAGTGAATTTACAGATCTACATTTTTTTTTCTTGTAGAAAAGTACTTTTTACGTGCTGTTTCATTGATGTGAAACCATGTTTAAATATTTCACAAAAAAGCATGTATTTTAATGTTTGTAGTTTCATTTTAACATTTATGTTATTCTTTTCAAAATTGAAATGTGGAAGTGAATTTATGCATCCTCATTTTGATTTCTTTTAGAAAAGTACTTTTTACAAGTGCTGTTTCATAGATGTGAAATCATGTTTAAACATTTCTCAAAAAAGCATGTATTTTAATGTTTGTAGTTTCATTTTAACATTTATGTTATTCTTTTCAAATTTGAAATGTAGAAGTGAATTTACAGATTTACATTTTGCTTTCTTGTGGAAAAGTACTTTTTACAAGTGTTGTTTCATAGATGTGAAACCATGTTTAAACATTTCTCAAAAAAGCATGTATTTTAATGTTTGTAGTTTCATTTTAACATTTATGTTATTCTTTTCAAAATTGAAATGTAGAAGTGAATTTACAGATCGACATTTTGTTTTCTTGTAAAAAAGTACTTTTTACAAGTGCTGTTTCATAGTTGTGAAATCATGTTTAAACATTTCTCAAAAAAGCATGTATTTTATTGTTTGTAGTTTCATTTTAACATTAATGTTATTCTTTTCAAATTTGAAATGTAGAAGTGAATTTACAGATTTACATTTTGCTTTCTTGTGGAAAAGTACTTTTTACAAGTGCTGTTTCATAGATGTGAAACCATGTTTAAACATTTCTCAAAAAAGCATGTATTTTAATATTTGTAGTTTCATTTTAACATTTATGTAGTTGTTTTCAAAATTGAAATGTAGGTGAATTTACAGATTTACATTTTGCTTTCTTGTGGAAAAGTACTTTTTACAAGTGCTGTTTCATAGATGTGAAACCATGTTTAAACATTTCTCAAAAAAGCATGTATTTTAATGTTTGTAGTTTCATTTTAACATTTATGTTGTTCTTTTCAAAATGAAATGAGAAGTGAATTTACAGATCTACATTTTGTTTTCTTGTAGAAAAGTGCTTTTTACATGTGCTGTTTCATTGATGTGAAATCATGTTTAAATATTTCACAAAAAAGCATGTATTTTATTGTTTGTAGTTTCATTTTAACATTAATATTATTATTTTCAAATTTGAAATGTAGAAGTGAATTTACAGATTTACATTTTGCTTTCTTGTGGAAAAGTACTTTTTACAAGTGCTGTTTCATAGATGTGAAACCATGTTTAAACATTTCTCAAAAAAGCATGTATTTTAATGTTTGTAGTTTCATTTTAACATTTATGTTGTTCTTTTCAAAATTGAAATGTAGAAGTGAATTTACAGATCTACATTTTGTTTTCTTTTAGAAAAGTGCTTTTTACCTGTGCTGTTTCATTGATGCCAAATCATGTTTAAACATTACTCAAAAAAGCATGTATTTTATTGTTTGTAGTTTCATTTTAACATTTATGTTATTCTTTTCAAATTTGTAATGTAGAAGTGAATTTACAGATTTACATTTTGCTTTCTTGTGGAAAAGTACTTTTTACAAGTGCTGTTTCATAGATGTGAAACCATGTTTAAACATTTCTCAAAAAAGCATGTATTTTAATGTTTGTAGTTTCATTTTAACATTTATGTTGTTCTTTTCAAAATGAAATGAGAAGTGAATTTACAGATCTACATTTTGTTTTCTTGTAGAAAAGTGCTTTTTACATGTGCTGTTTCATTGATGTGAAATCATGTTTAAATATTTCACAAAAAAGCATGTATTTTATTGTTTGTAGTTTCATTTTAACATTAATATTATTATTTTCAAATTTGAAATGTAGAAGTGAATTTACAGATTTACATTTTGCTTTCTTGTGGAAAAGTACTTTTTACAAGTGCTGTTTCATAGATGTGAAATCATGTTTAAACATTTCACAAAAAAGCATGTATTTTATTGTTTGTAGTTTCATTTTAACATTTATGTTATTATTTTCAAATTTGAAATGTAGAAGTGAATATACAGATTTACATTTTGCTTTCTTGTGGAAAAGTACTTTTTGCAAGTGCTGTTTCATAGATGTGAAAACATGTTTAAACATTTCTCAAAAAAGCATGTATTTTAATGTTTGTAGTTTCATTTTAACATTTATGTTGTTCTTTTCAAAATTGAAATGTAGAAGTGAATTTACAGATCTACATTTTGTTTTCTTGTAGAAAAGTGCTTTTTACCTGTGCTGTTTCATTGATGTCAAATCATGTTTAAACATTACTCAAAAAAGCATGTATTTTATGTTTGTAGTTTCATTTTAACATTTATGTTATTCTTTTCAAATTTGAAATGTAGAAGTGAATTTACAGATTTACATTTTGCTTTCTTGTGGAAAAGTACTTTTTACAAGTGCTGTTTCATAGATGTGAAACCATGTTTAAACATTTCTCAAAAAAGCATGTATTTTAATATTTGTAGTTTCATTTTAACATTTATGTAGTTGTTTTCAAAATTGAAATGTAGGTGAATTTACAGATTTACATTTTGCTTTCTTGTGGAAAAGTACTTTTTACAAGTGCTGTTTCATAGATGTGAAACCATGTTTAAACATTTCTCAAAAAAGCATGTATTTTAATGTTTGTAGTTTCATTTTAACATTTATGTTGTTCTTTTCAAAATGAAATGAGAAGTGAATTTACAGATCTACATTTTGTTTTCTTGTAGAAAAGTGCTTTTTACATGTGCTGTTTCATTGATGTGAAATCATGTTTAAATATTTCACAAAAAAGCATGTATTTTATTGTTTGTAGTTTCATTTTAACATTAATATTATTATTTTCAAATTTGAAATGTAGAAGTGAATTTACAGATTTACATTTTGCTTTCTTTTAGAAAAGTTCTTTTTACAAGTGCTGTTTCATAGATGTGAAACCATGTATAAACATTTCTCAAAAAGGAATGTATTTTAATGTTTGTAGTTTCATTTTAACATTTATGTTGTTCTTTTCAAAATTGAAATGTAGAAGTGAATTTACAGATCTACATTTTGTTTTCTTGTAGAAATGTGCTTTTTACATGTGCTGTTTCATGATGTGAAATCATGTTTAAACATTTCACAAAAAAGCATGTATTTTATTGTTTGTAGTTTCATTTAAACATTTATGTTATTCTTTTCAAATTTGAAATGTAGAAGTGAATTTACAGATTTACATTTTGCTTTCTTGTGGAAAAGTACTTTTTACAAGTGCTGTTTCATAGATGTGAAACCATGTTTAAACATTTCTCAAAAAAGCATGTATTTTAATGTTTGTAGTTTCATTTTAACATTTATGTTATTCCTTTCAAAATTGAAATGTAGAAGTGAATTTACAGATCTACATTTTTTTTTCTTGTAGAAAAGTACTTTTTACGTGCTGTTTCATTGATGTGAAACCATGTTTAAATATTTCACAAAAAAGCATGTATTTTAATGTTTGTAGTTTCATTTTAACATTTATGTTATTCTTTTCAAAATTGAAATGTGGAAGTGAATTTATGCATCCTCATTTTGATTTCTTTTAGAAAAGTACTTTTTACAAGTGCTGTTTCATAGATGTGAAATCATGTTTAAACATTTCTCAAAAAAGCATGTATTTTAATGTTTGTAGTTTCATTTTAACATTTATGTTATTCTTTTCAAATTTGAAATGTAGAAGTGAATTTACAGATTTACATTTTGCTTTCTTGTGGAAAAGTACTTTTTACAAGTGTTGTTTCATAGATGTGAAACCATGTTTAAACATTTCTCAAAAAAGCATGTATTTTAATGTTTGTAGTTTCATTTTAACATTTATGTTATTCTTTTCATAATTGAAATGTAGAAGTGAATTTACAGATCGACATTTTGTTTTCTTGTAAAAAAGTACTTTTTACAAGTGCTGTTTCATAGATGTGAAATCATGTTTAAACATTTCTCAAAAAAGCATGTATTTTATTGTTTGTAGTTTCATTTTAACATTAATGTTATTCTTTTCAAAATTGAATATGTAGAAGTGAATTTATGCATCCTCATTTTGCTTTCTTTTAGAAAAGTACTTTTTACAAGTGCTGTTTCATAGATGTGAAACCATGTTTAAACATTTCTCAAAAAAGCATGTATTTTAATGTTTGTAGTTTCATTTTAACATTTATGTTGTTCTTTTCAAAATTGAAATGTAGAAGTGAATTTACAGATTTACATTTTGCTTTCTTGTGGAAAAGTACTTTTTACGTGCTGTTTCATAGATGTGAAACCATGTTTAAACGTTTCTCAAAAAAGCATGTATTTTAATGTTTGTAGTTTCATTTTAACATTTATGTTATTCTTTTCAAATTTGAAATGTAGAAGTGAATTTACAGATTTACATTTTGCTTTCTTTTAGAAAAGTTCTTTTTACAAGTGCTGTTTCATAGATGTGAAACCATGTTTAAACATTTCTCAAAAAAGCATGTATTTTAATGTTTGTAGTTTCATTTTAACATTTATGTTGTCCTTTTCAAAATGAAATGAGAAGTGAATTTACAGATCTACATTTTGTTTTCTTGTAGAAAAGTGCTTTTTACATGTGCTGTTTCATTGATGTGAAATCATGTTTAAATATTTCACAAAAAAGCATGTATTTTATTGTTTGTAGTTTCATTTTAACATTTATGTTATTCTTTTCAAATTTGAAATGTAGAAGTGAATATACAGATTTACATTTTGCTTTCTTGTGGAAAAGTACTTTTTGCAAGTGCTGTTTCATAGATGTGAAAACATGTTTAAACATTTCTCAAAAAAGCATGTATTTTAATGTTTGTAGTTTCATTTTAACATTTATGTTGTTCTTTTCAAAATTGAAATGTAGAAGTGAATTTACAGATCAACATTTTGTTTTCTTGTAGAAAAGTGCTTTTTACCTGTGCTGTTTCATTGATGTGAAATCAGGTTTAAACATTACTCAAAAAAGCATGTATTTTAATGTTTGTAGTTTCATTTTAACATTTATGTTGTTCTTTTCAAAATTGAAATGTAGAAGTGAATTTACAGATCAACATTTTGTTTTCTTGTAGAAAAGTGCTTTTTACCTGTGCTGTTTCATTGATGTGAAATCATGTTTAAACATTACTCAAAAAAGCATGTATTTTAATATTTGTAGTTTCATTTTAACATTTATGTAGTTGTTTTCAAATTTGAAATGTAGAAGTGAATTTACAGATTTAAATTTTGCTTTCTTGTGGAAAAGTACTTTTTACGTGCTGTTTCATAGATGTGAAACCATGTTTAAACATTTCTCAAAAAAGCATGTATTTTAATGTTTGTAGTTACATTTTAACATTTATGTTGTTCTTTTCAAAATTGAAATGTAGAAGTGAATTTACAGATCTACATTTTGTTTTCTTGTAGAAAAGTGCTTTTTACCTGTGCTGTTTCATTGATGTCAAATCATGTTTAAACATTACTCAAAAAAGCATGTATTTTATGTTTGTAGTTTCATTTTAACATTTATGTTATTCTTTTCAAATTTGAAATGTAGAAGTGAATTTACAGATTTACATTTTGCTTTCTTGTGGAAAAGTACTTTTTACAAGTGCTGTTTCATAGATGTGAAACCATGTTTAAACATTTCTCAAAAAAGCATGTATTTTAATGTTTGTAGTTTCATTTTAACATTTATGTTGTTCTTTTCAAAATTGAAATGTAGAAGTGAATTTACAGATCAACATTTTGTTTTCTTGTAGAAAAGTGCTTTTTACCTGTGCTGTTTCATTGATGTGAAATCATGTTTAAAAATTACTCAAAAAAGCATGTATTTTAATATTTGTAGTTTCATTTTAACATTTATGTAGTTGTTTTCAAAATTGAAATGTAGGTGAATTTACAGATTTACATTTTGCTTTCTTGTGGAAAAGTACTTTTTACAAGTGCTGTTTCATAGATGTGAAACCATGTTTAAACATTTCTCAAAAAAGCATGTATTTTAATGTTTGTAGTTTCATTTTAACATTTATGTTGTTCTTTTCAAAATTGAAATGTAGAAGTGAATTTACAGATTTACATTTTGCTTTCTTGTGGAAAAGTACTTTTTACGTGCTGTTTCATAGATGTGAAACCATGTTTAAACGTTTCTCAAAAAAGCATGTATTTTAATGTTTGTAGTTTCATTTTAACATTTATGTTATTCTTTTCAAATTTGAAATGTAGAAGTGAATTTACAGATTTACATTTTGCTTTCTTTTAGAAAAGTTCTTTTTACAAGTGCTGTTTCATAGATGTGAAACCATGTATAAACATTTCTCAAAAAAGCATGTATTTTAATGTTTGTAGTTTCATTTTAACATTTATGTTGTTCTTTTCAAAATTGAAATGTAGAAGTGAATTTACAGATCTACATTTTGTTTTCTTGTAGAAAAGTGCTTTTTACATGTGCTGTTTCATGATGTGAAATCATGTTTAAACATTTCACAAAAAAGCATGTATTTTATTGTTTGTAGTTTCATTTAAACATTTATGTTATTCTTTTCAAATTTGAAATGTAGAAGTGAATTTACAGATTTACATTTTGCTTTCTTGTGGAAAAGTACTTTTTACAAGTGCTGTTTCATAGATGTGAAACCATGTTTAAACATTTCTCAAAAAAGCATGTATTTTAATGTTTGTTGTTTCATTTTAACATTTATGTTATTCCTTTCAAAATTGAAATGTAGAAGTGAATTTACAGATCGACATTTTTTTTTCTTGTAGAAAAGTACTTTTTACGTGCTGTTTCATTGATGTGAAACCATGTTTAAATATTTCTCAAAAAAGCATGTATTTTAATGTTTGTAGTTTCGTTTTAACATTAATGTTATTCTTTTCAAAATTGAATATGTAGAAGTGAATTTATGCATCCTCATTTTGCTTTCTTTTAGAAAAGTACTTTTTACAAGTGCTGTTTCATAGATGTGAAATCATGTTTAAACATTTCTCAAAAAAGCATGTATTTTAATATTTGTAGTTTCATTTTAACATTTATGTAGTTGTTTTCAAAATTGAAATGTAGGTGAATTTACAGATTACATTTTGCTTTCTTGTGGAAAAGTACTTTTTACAAGTGCTGTTTCATAGATGTGAAACCATGTTTAAACATTTCTCAAAAAAGCATGTATTTTAATGTTTGTAGTTTCATTTTAACATTTATGTTATTCTTTTCAAATTTGAAATGTAGAAGTGAATTTACAGATTTACATTTTGCTTTCTTGTGGAAAAGTACTTTTTACGTGCTGTTTCATAGATGTGAAACCATGTTTAAACATTTCTCAAAAAAGCATGTATTTTAATGTTTGTAGTTTCATTTTAACATTTATGTTGTTCTTTTCAAAATTGAAATGTAGAAGTGAATTTACAGATCAACATTTTGTTTTCTTGTAGAAAAGTGCTTTTTACCTGTGCTGTTTCATTGATGTGAAATCAGGTTTAAACATTACTCAAAAAAGCATGTATTTTAATGTTTGTAGTTTCATTTTAACATTTATGTTGTTCTTTTCAAAATTGAAATGTAGAAGTGAATTTACAGATCAACATTTTGTTTTCTTGTAGAAAAGTGCTTTTTACCTGTGCTGTTTCATTGATGTGAAATCATGTTTAAACATTACTCAAAAAAGCATGTATTTTAATATTTGTAGTTTCATTTTAACATTTATGTAGTTGTTTTCAAATTTGAAATGTAGAAGTGAATTTACAGATTTAAATTTTGCTTTCTTGTGGAAAAGTACTTTTTACGTGCTGTTTCATAGATGTGAAACCATGTTTAAACATTTCTCAAAAAAGCATGTATTTTAATGTTTGTAGTTACATTTTAACATTTATGTTGTTCTTTTCAAAATTGAAATGTAGAAGTGAATTTACAGATCTACATTTTGTTTTCTTGTAGAAAAGTGCTTTTTACCTGTGCTGTTTCATTGATGTCAAATCATGTTTAAACATTACTCAAAAAAGCATGTATTTTATGTTTGTAGTTTCATTTTAACATTTATGTTATTCTTTTCAAATTTGAAATGTAGAAGTGAATTTACAGATTTACATTTTGCTTTCTTGTGGAAAAGTACTTTTTACAAGTGCTGTTTCATAGATGTGAAACCATGTTTAAACATTTCTCAAAAAAGCATGTATTTTAATGTTTGTAGTTTCATTTTAACATTTATGTTGTTCTTTTCAAAATTGAAATGTAGAAGTGAATTTACAGATCAACATTTTGTTTTCTTGTAGAAAAGTGCTTTTTACCTGTGCTGTTTCATTGATGTGAAATCATGTTTAAAAATTACTCAAAAAAGCATGTATTTTAATATTTGTAGTTTCATTTTAACATTTATGTAGTTGTTTTCAAAATTGAAATGTAGGTGAATTTACAGATTTACATTTTGCTTTCTTGTGGAAAAGTACTTTTTACAAGTGCTGTTTCATAGATGTGAAACCATGTTTAAACATTTCTCAAAAAAGCATGTATTTTAATGTTTGTAGTTTCATTTTAACATTTATGTTGTTCTTTTCAAAATTGAAATGTAGAAGTGAATTTACAGATTTACATTTTGCTTTCTTGTGGAAAAGTACTTTTTACGTGCTGTTTCATAGATGTGAAACCATGTTTAAACGTTTCTCAAAAAAGCATGTATTTTAATGTTTGTAGTTTCATTTTAACATTTATGTTATTCTTTTCAAATTTGAAATGTAGAAGTGAATTTACAGATTTACATTTTGCTTTCTTTTAGAAAAGTTCTTTTTACAAGTGCTGTTTCATAGATGTGAAACCATGTATAAACATTTCTCAAAAAAGCATGTATTTTAATGTTTGTATTTTCATTTTAACATTTATGTTGTTCTTTTCAAAATTGAAATGTAGAAGTGAATTTACAGATCTACATTTTGTTTTCTTGTAGAAAAGTGCTTTTTACATGTGCTGTTTCATGATGTGAAATCATGTTTAAACATTTCACAAAAAAGCATGTATTTTATTGTTTGTAGTTTCATTTAAACATTTATGTTATTCTTTTCAAATTTGAAATGTAGAAGTGAATTTACAGATTTACATTTTGCTTTCTTGTGGAAAAGTACTTTTTACAAGTGCTGTTTCATAGATGTGAAACCATGTTTAAACATTTCTCAAAAAAGCATGTATTTTAATGTTTGTTGTTTCATTTTAACATTTATGTTATTCCTTTCAAAATTGAAATGTAGAAGTGAATTTACAGATCGACATTTTTTTTTCTTGTAGAAAAGTACTTTTTACGTGCTGTTTCATTGATGTGAAACCATGTTTAAATATTTCTCAAAAAAGCATGTATTTTAATGTTTGTAGTTTCGTTTTAACATTAATGTTATTCTTTTCAAAATTGAATATGTAGAAGTGAATTTATGCATCCTCATTTTGCTTTCTTTTAGAAAAGTACTTTTTACAAGTGCTGTTTCATAGATGTGAAATCATGTTTAAACATTTCTCAAAAAAGCATGTATTTTAATATTTGTAGTTTCATTTTAACATTTATGTAGTTGTTTTCAAAATTGAAATGTAGGTGAATTTACAGATTTACATTTTGCTTTCTTGTGGAAAAGTACTTTTTACAAGTGCTGTTTCATAGATGTGAAACCATGTTTAAACATTTCTCAAAAAAGCATGTATTTTAATGTTTGTAGTTTCATTTTAACATTTATGTTATTCTTTTCAAATTTGAAATGTAGAAGTGAATTTACAGATTTACATTTTGCTTTCTTGTGGAAAAGTACTTTTTACGTGCTGTTTCATAGATGTGAAACCATGTTTAAACATTTCTCAAAAAAGCATGTATTTTAATGTTTGTAGTTACATTTTAACATTTATGTTGTTCTTTTCAAAATTGAAATGTAGAAGTGAATTTACAGATCTACATTTTGTTTTCTTGTAGAAAAGTGCTTTTTACCTGTGCTGTTTCATTGATGTGAAATCATGTTTAAACATTTCACAAAAAAGCATGTATTTTATTGTTTGTAGTTTCATTTTAACATTTATGTTATTATTTTCAAATTTGAAATGTAGAAGTGAATATACAGATTTACATTTTGCTTTCTTGTGGAAAAGTACTTTTTGCAAGTGCTGTTTCATAGATGTGAAAACATGTTTAAACATTTCTCAAAAAAGCATGTATTTTAATGTTTGTAGTTTCATTTTAACATTTATGTTGTTCTTTTCAAAATTGAAATGTAGAAGTGAATTTACAGATCTACATTTTGTTTTCTTGTAGAAAAGTGCTTTTTACCTGTGCTGTTTCATTGATGTCAAATCATGTTTAAACATTACTCAAAAAAGCATGTATTTTATGTTTGTAGTTTCATTTTAACATTTATGTTATTCTTTTCAAATTTGAAATGTAGAAGTGAATTTACAGATTTACATTTTGCTTTCTTGTGGAAAAGTACTTTTTACAAGTGCTGTTTCATAGATGTGAAACCATGTTTAAACATTTCTCAAAAAAGCATGTATTTTAATGTTTGTAGTTTCATTTTAACATTTATGTTGTTCTTTTCAAAATTGAAATGTAGAAGTGAATTTACAGATCAACATTTTGTTTTCTTGTAGAAAAGTGCTTTTTACCTGTGCTGTTTCATTGATGTGAAATCATGTTTAAACATTACTCAAAAAAGCATGTATTTTAATATTTGTAGTTTCATTTTAACATTTATGTAGTTGTTTTCAAAATTGAAATGTAGGTGAATTTACAGATTTACATTTTGCTTTCTTGTGGAAAAGTACTTTTTACAAGTGCTGTTTCATAGATGTGAAACCATGTTTAAACATTTCTCAAAAAAGCATGTATTTTAATGTTTGTAGTTTCATTTTAACATTTATGTTGTCCTTTTCAAAATGAAATGAGAAGTGAATTTACAGATCTACATTTTGTTTTCTTGTAGAAAAGTGCTTTTTACATGTGCTGTTTCATTGATGTGAAATCATGTTTAAATATTTCACAAAAAAGCATGTATTTTATTGTTTGTAGTTTCATTTTAACATTTATGTTATTCTTTTCAAATTTGTAATGTAGAAGTGAATTTACAGATTTACATTTTGCTTTCTTGTGGAAAAGTACTTTTTACAAGTGCTGTTTCATAGATGTGAAACCATGTTTAAACATTTCTCAAAAAAGCATGTATTTTAATGTTTGTAGTTTCATTTTAACATTTATGTTGTTCTTTTCAAAATTGAAATGTAGAAGTGAATTTACAGATTTACATTTTGCTTTCTTGTGGAAAAGTACTTTTTACAAGTGCTGTTTCATAGATGTGAAACCATGTTTAAACATTTCTCAAAAAAGCATGTATTTTAATGTTTGTAGTTTCATTTTAACATTTATGTTATTCCTTTCAAAATTGAAATGTAGAAGTGAATTTACAGATCTACATTTTTTTTTCTTGTAGAAAAGTACTTTTTACGTGCTGTTTCATTGATGTGAAACCATGTTTAAATATTTCACAAAAAAGCATGTATTTTAATGTTTGTAGTTTCATTTTAACATTTATGTTATTCTTTTCAAAATTGAAATGTGGAAGTGAATTTATGCATCCTCATTTTGATTTCTTTTAGAAAAGTACTTTTTACAAGTGCTGTTTCATAGATGTGAAATCATGTTTAAACATTTCTCAAAAAAGCATGTATTTTAATGTTTGTAGTTTCATTTTAACATTTATGTTATTCTTTTCAAATTTGAAATGTAGAAGTGAATTTACAGATTTACATTTTGCTTTCTTGTGGAAAAGTACTTTTTACAAGTGTTGTTTCATAGATGTGAAACCATGTTTAAACATTTCTCAAAAAAGCATGTATTTTAATGTTTGTAGTTTCATTTTAACATTTATGTTGTTCTTTTCAAAATTGAAATGTAGAAGTGAATTTACAGATCAACATTTTGTTTTCTTGTAGAAAAGTGCTTTTTACCTGTGCTGTTTAATTGATGTGAAATCATGTTTAAAAATTACTCAAAAAAGCATGTATTTTAATATTTGTAGTTTCATTTTAACATTTATGTAGTTGTTTTCAAAATTGAAATGTAGGTGAATTTACAGATTTACATTTTGCTTTCTTGTGGAAAAGTACTTTTTACAAGTGCTGTTTCATAGATGTGAAACCATGTTTAAACATTTCTCAAAAAAGCATGTATTTTAATGTTTGTAGTTTCATTTTAACATTTATGTTGTTCTTTTCAAAATTGAAATGTAGAAGTGAATTTACAGATTTACATTTTGCTTTCTTGTGGAAAAGTACTTTTTACGTGCTGTTTCATAGATGTGAAACCATGTTTAAACGTTTCTCAAAAAAGCATGTATTTTAATGTTTGTAGTTTCATTTTAACATTTATGTTATTCTTTTCAAATTTGAAATGTAGAAGTGAATTTACAGATTTACATTTTGCTTTCTTTTAGAAAAGTTCTTTTTACAAGTGCTGTTTCATAGATGTGAAACCATGTATAAACATTTCTCAAAAAAGCATGTATTTTAATGTTTGTATTTTCATTTTAACATTTATGTTGTTCTTTTCAAAATTGAAATGTAGAAGTGAATTTACAGATCTACATTTTGTTTTCTTGTAGAAAAGTGCTTTTTACATGTGCTGTTTCATGATGTGAAATCATGTTTAAACATTTCACAAAAAAGCATGTATTTTATTGTTTGTAGTTTCATTTAAACATTTATGTTATTCTTTTCAAATTTGAAATGTAGAAGTGAATTTACAGATTTACATTTTGCTTTCTTGTGGAAAAGTACTTTTTACAAGTGCTGTTTCATAGATGTGAAACCATGTTTAAACATTTCTCAAAAAAGCATGTATTTTAATGTTTGTTGTTTCATTTTAACATTTATGTTATTCCTTTCAAAATTGAAATGTAGAAGTGAATTTACAGATCGACATTTTTTTTTCTTGTAGAAAAGTACTTTTTACGTGCTGTTTCATTGATGTGAAACCATGTTTAAATATTTCTCAAAAAAGCATGTATTTTAATGTTTGTAGTTTCGTTTTAACATTAATGTTATTCTTTTCAAAATTGAATATGTAGAAGTGAATTTATGCATCCTCATTTTGCTTTCTTTTAGAAAAGTACTTTTTACAAGTGCTGTTTCATAGATGTGAAATCATGTTTAAACATTTCTCAAAAAAGCATGTATTTTAATATTTGTAGTTTCATTTTAACATTTATGTAGTTGTTTTCAAAATTGAAATGTAGGTGAATTTACAGATTTACATTTTGCTTTCTTGTGGAAAAGTACTTTTTACAAGTGCTGTTTCATAGATGTGAAACCATGTTTAAACATTTCTCAAAAAAGCATGTATTTTAATGTTTGTAGTTTCATTTTAACATTTATGTTATTCTTTTCAAATTTGAAATGTAGAAGTGAATTTACAGATTTACATTTTGCTTTCTTGTGGAAAAGTACTTTTTACGTGCTGTTTCATAGATGTGAAACCATGTTTAAACATTTCTCAAAAAAGCATGTATTTTAATGTTTGTAGTTACATTTTAACATTTATGTTGTTCTTTTCAAAATTGAAATGTAGAAGTGAATTTACAGATCTACATTTTGTTTTCTTGTAGAAAAGTGCTTTTTACCTGTGCTGTTTCATTGATGTGAAATCATGTTTAAACATTTCACAAAAAAGCATGTATTTTATTGTTTGTAGTTTCATTTTAACATTTATGTTATTATTTTCAAATTTGAAATGTAGAAGTGAATATACAGATTTACATTTTGCTTTCTTGTGGAAAAGTACTTTTTGCAAGTGCTGTTTCATAGATGTGAAAACATGTTTAAACATTTCTCAAAAAAGCATGTATTTTAATGTTTGTAGTTTCATTTTAACATTTATGTTGTTCTTTTCAAAATTGAAATGTAGAAGTGAATTTACAGATCTACATTTTGTTTTCTTGTAGAAAAGTGCTTTTTACCTGTGCTGTTTCATTGATGTCAAATCATGTTTAAACATTACTCAAAAAAGCATGTATTTTATGTTTGTAGTTTCATTTTAACATTTATGTTATTCTTTTCAAATTTGAAATGTAGAAGTGAATTTACAGATTTACATTTTGCTTTCTTGTGGAAAAGTACTTTTTACAAGTGCTGTTTCATAGATGTGAAACCATGTTTAAACATTTCTCAAAAAAGCATGTATTTTAATGTTTGTAGTTTCATTTTAACATTTATGTTGTTCTTTTCAAAATTGAAATGTAGAAGTGAATTTACAGATCAACATTTTGTTTTCTTGTAGAAAAGTGCTTTTTACCTGTGCTGTTTCATTGATGTGAAATCATGTTTAAACATTACTCAAAAAAGCATGTATTTTAATATTTGTAGTTTCATTTTAACATTTATGTAGTTGTTTTCAAAATTGAAATGTAGGTGAATTTACAGATTTACATTTTGCTTTCTTGTGGAAAAGTACTTTTTACAAGTGCTGTTTCATAGATGTGAAACCATGTTTAAACATTTCTCAAAAAAGCATGTATTTTAATGTTTGTAGTTTCATTTTAACATTTATGTTGTCCTTTTCAAAATGAAATGAGAAGTGAATTTACAGATCTACATTTTGTTTTCTTGTAGAAAAGTGCTTTTTACATGTGCTGTTTCATTGATGTGAAATCATGTTTAAATATTTCACAAAAAAGCATGTATTTTATTGTTTGTAGTTTCATTTTAACATTTATGTTATTCTTTTCAAATTTGTAATGTAGAAGTGAATTTACAGATTTACATTTTGCTTTCTTGTGGAAAAGTACTTTTTACAAGTGCTGTTTCATAGATGTGAAACCATGTTTAAACATTTCTCAAAAAAGCATGTATTTTAATGTTTGTAGTTTCATTTTAACATTTATGTTGTTCTTTTCAAAATTGAAATGTAGAAGTGAATTTACAGATTTACATTTTGCTTTCTTGTGGAAAAGTACTTTTTACAAGTGCTGTTTCATAGATGTGAAACCATGTTTAAACATTTCTCAAAAAAGCATGTATTTTAATGTTTGTAGTTTCATTTTAACATTTATGTTATTCCTTTCAAAATTGAAATGTAGAAGTGAATTTACAGATCTACATTTTTTTTTCTTGTAGAAAAGTACTTTTTACGTGCTGTTTCATTGATGTGAAACCATGTTTAAATATTTCACAAAAAAGCATGTATTTTAATGTTTGTAGTTTCATTTTAACATTTATGTTATTCTTTTCAAAATTGAAATGTGGAAGTGAATTTATGCATCCTCATTTTGATTTCTTTTAGAAAAGTACTTTTTACAAGTGCTGTTTCATAGATGTGAAATCATGTTTAAACATTTCTCAAAAAAGCATGTATTTTAATGTTTGTAGTTTCATTTTAACATTTATGTTATTCTTTTCAAATTTGAAATGTAGAAGTGAATTTACAGATTTACATTTTGCTTTCTTGTGGAAAAGTACTTTTTACAAGTGTTGTTTCATAGATGTGAAACCATGTTTAAACATTTCTCAAAAAAGCATGTATTTTAATGTTTGTAGTTTCATTTTAACATTTATGTTGTTCTTTTCAAAATTGAAATGTAGAAGTGAATTTACAGATCTACATTTTGTTTTCTTGTAGAAAAGTGCTTTTTACCTGTGCTGTTTCATTGATGTCAAATCATGTTTAAACATTACTCAAAAAAGCATGTATTTTATGTTTGTAGTTTCATTTTAACATTTATGTTATTCTTTTCAAATTTGAAATGTAGAAGTGAATTTACAGATTTACATTTTGCTTTCTTGTGGAAAAGTACTTTTTACAAGTGCTGTTTCATAGATGTGAAACCATGTTTAAACATTTCTCAAAAAAGCATGTATTTTAATATTTGTAGTTTCATTTTAACATTTATGTAGTTGTTTTCAAAATTGAAATGTAGGTGAATTTACAGATTTACATTTTGCTTTCTTGTGGAAAAGTACTTTTTACAAGTGCTGTTTCATAGATGTGAAACCATGTTTAAACATTTCTCAAAAAAGCATGTATTTTAATGTTTGTAGTTTCATTTTAACATTTATGTTGTTCTTTTCAAAATGAAATGAGAAGTGAATTTACAGATCTACATTTTGTTTTCTTGTAGAAAAGTGCTTTTTACATGTGCTGTTTCATTGATGTGAAATCATGTTTAAATATTTCACAAAAAAGCATGTATTTTATTGTTTGTAGTTTCATTTTAACATTAATATTATTATTTTCAAATTTGAAATGTAGAAGTGAATTTACAGATTTACATTTTGCTTTCTTGTGGAAAAGTACTTTTTACAAGTGCTGTTTCATAGATGTGAAACCATGTTTAAACATTTCTCAAAAAAGCATGTATTTTAATGTTTGTAGTTTCATTTTAACATTTATGTTGTTGTTTTCAAAATTGAAATGTAGAAGTGAATTTACAGATCTACATTTTGTTTTCTTTTAGAAAAGTGCTTTTTACCTGTGCTGTTTCATTGATGCCAAATCATGTTTAAACATTACTCAAAAAAGCATGTATTTTATTGTTTGTAGTTTCATTTTAACATTTATGTTATTCTTTTCAAATTTGTAATGTAGAAGTGAATTTACAGATTTACATTTTGCTTTCTTGTGGAAAAGTACTTTTTACAAGTGCTGTTTCATAGATGTGAAACCATGTTTAAACATTTCTCAAAAAAGCATGTATTTTAATGTTTGTAGTTTCATTTTAACATTTATGTTGTTCTTTTCAAAATGAAATGAGAAGTGAATTTACAGATCTACATTTTGTTTTCTTGTAGAAAAGTGCTTTTTACATGTGCTGTTTCATTGATGTGAAATCATGTTTAAATATTTCACAAAAAAGCATGTATTTTATTGTTTGTAGTTTCATTTTAACATTAATATTATTATTTTCAAATTTGAAATGTAGAAGTGAATTTACAGATTTACATTTTGCTTTCTTGTGGAAAAGTACTTTTTACAAGTGCTGTTTCATAGATGTGAAATCATGTTTAAACATTTCACAAAAAAGCATGTATTTTATTGTTTGTAGTTTCATTTTAACATTTATGTTATTATTTTCAAATTTGAAATGTAGAAGTGAATATACAGATTTACATTTTGCTTTCTTGTGGAAAAGTACTTTTTGCAAGTGCTGTTTCATAGATGTGAAAACATGTTTAAACATTTCTCAAAAAAGCATGTATTTTAATGTTTGTAGTTTCATTTTAACATTTATGTTGTTCTTTTCAAAATTGAAATGTAGAAGTGAATTTACAGATCTACATTTTGTTTTCTTGTAGAAAAGTGCTTTTTACCTGTGCTGTTTCATTGATGTCAAATCATGTTTAAACATTACTCAAAAAAGCATGTATTTTATGTTTGTAGTTTCATTTTAACATTTATGTTATTCTTTTCAAATTTGAAATGTAGAAGTGAATTTACAGATTTACATTTTGCTTTCTTGTGGAAAAGTACTTTTTACAAGTGCTGTTTCATAGATGTGAAACCATGTTTAAACATTTCTCAAAAAAGCATGTATTTTAATATTTGTAGTTTCATTTTAACATTTATGTAGTTGTTTTCAAAATTGAAATGTAGGTGAATTTACAGATTTACATTTTGCTTTCTTGTGGAAAAGTACTTTTTACAAGTGCTGTTTCATAGATGTGAAACCATGTTTAAACATTTCTCAAAAAAGCATGTATTTTAATGTTTGTAGTTTCATTTTAACATTTATGTTGTTCTTTTCAAAATGAAATGAGAAGTGAATTTACAGATCTACATTTTGTTTTGTTGTAGAAAAGTGCTTTTTACATGTGCTGTTTCATTGATGTGAAATCATGTTTAAATATTTCACAAAAAAGCATGTATTTTATTGTTTGTAGTTTCATTTTAACATTAATATTATTATTTTCAAATTTGAAATGTAGAAGTGAATTTACAGATTTACATTTTGCTTTCTTTTAGAAAAGTTCTTTTTACAAGTGCTGTTTCATAGATGTGAAACCATGTTTAAACATTTCTCAAAAAAGCATGTATTTTAATGTTTGTAGTTTCATTTTAACATTTATGTTATTCCTTTCAAAATTGAAATGTAGAAGTGAATTTACAGATCGACATTTTTTTTTCTTGTAGAAAAGTACTTTTTACGTGCTGTTTCATTGATGTGAAACCATGTTTAAATATTTCACAAAAAAGCATGTATTTTAATGTTTGTAGTTTCATTTTAACATTTATGTTATTCTTTTCAAAATTGAAATGTGGAAGTGAATTTATGCATCCTCATTTTGATTTCTTTTAGAAAAGTACTTTTTACAAGTGCTGTTTCATAGATGTGAAATCATGTTTAAACATTTCTCAAAAAAGCATGTATTTTAATGTTTGTAGTTTCATTTTAACATTTATGTTATTCTTTTCAAATTTGAAATGTAGAAGTGAATTTACAGATTTACATTTTGCTTTCTTGTGGAAAAGTACTTTTTACAAGTGTTGTTTCATAGATGTGAAACCATGTTTAAACATTTCTCAAAAAAGCATGTATTTTAATGTTTGTAGTTTCATTTTAACATTTATGTTATTCTTTTCAAAATTGAAATGTAGAAGTGAATTTACAGATCGACATTTTGTTTTCTTGTAAAAAAGTACTTTTTACAAGTGCTGTTTCATAGTTGTGAAATCATGTTTAAACATTTCTCAAAAAAGCATGTATTTTATTGTTTGTAGTTTCATTTTAACATTAATGTTATTCTTTTCAAATTTGAAATGTAGAAGTGAATTTACAGATTTACATTTTGCTTTCTTGTGGAAAAGTACTTTTTACAAGTGCTGTTTCATAGATGTGAAACCATGTTTAAACATTTCTCAAAAAAGCATGTATTTTAATATTTGTAGTTTCATTTTAACATTTATGTAGTTGTTTTCAAAATTGAAATGTAGGTGAATTTACAGATTTACATTTTGCTTTCTTGTGGAAAAGTACTTTTTACTAGTGCTGTTTCATAGATGTGAAACCATGTTTAAACATTTCTCAAAAAAGCATGTATTTTAATGTTTGTAGTTTCATTTTAACATTTATGTTGTTCTTTTCAAAATGAAATGAGAAGTGAATTTACAGATCTACATTTTGTTTTCTTGTAGAAAAGTGCTTTTTACATGTGCTGTTTCATTGATGTGAAATCATGTTTAAATATTTCACAAAAAAGCATGTATTTTATTGTTTGTAGTTTCATTTTAACATTAATATTATTATTTTCAAATTTGAAATGTAGAAGTGAATTTACAGATTTACATTTTGCTTTCTTGTGGAAAAGTACTTTTTACAAGTGCTGTTTCATAGATGTGAAACCATGTTTAAACATTTCTCAAAAAAGCATGTATTTTAATGTTTGTAGTTTCATTTTAACATTTATGTTGTTCTTTTCAAAATTGAAATGTAGAAGTGAATTTACAGATCTACATTTTGTTTTCTTTTAGAAAAGTGCTTTTTACCTGTGCTGTTTCATTGATGCCAAATCATGTTTAAACATTACTCAAAAAAGCATGTATTTTATTGTTTGTAGTTTCATTTTAACATTTATGTTATTCTTTTCAAATTTGTAATGTAGAAGTGAATTTACAGATTTACATTTTGCTTTCTTGTGGAAAAGTACTTTTTACAAGTGCTGTTTCATAGATGTGAAACCATGTTTAAACATTTCTCAAAAAAGCATGTATTTTAATGTTTGTAGTTTCATTTTAACATTTATGTTGTTCTTTTCAAAATGAAATGAGAAGTGAATTTACAGATCTACATTTTGTTTTCTTGTAGAAAAGTGCTTTTTACATGTGCTGTTTCATTGATGTGAAATCATGTTTAAATATTTCACAAAAAAGCATGTATTTTATTGTTTGTAGTTTCATTTTAACATTAATATTATTATTTTCAAATTTGAAATGTAGAAGTGAATTTACAGATTTACATTTTGCTTTCTTGTGGAAAAGTACTTTTTACAAGTGCTGTTTCATAGATGTGAAATCATGTTTAAACATTTCACAAAAAAGCATGTATTTTATTGTTTGTAGTTTCATTTTAACATTTATGTTATTATTTTCAAATTTGAAATGTAGAAGTGAATATACAGATTTACATTTTGCTTTCTTGTGGAAAAGTACTTTTTGCAAGTGCTGTTTCATAGATGTGAAAACATGTTTAAACATTTCTCAAAAAAGCATGTATTTTAATGTTTGTAGTTTCATTTTAACATTTATGTTGTTCTTTTCAAAATTGAAATGTAGAATTTACAGATCTACATTTTGTTTTCTTGTAGAAAAGTGCTTTTTACCTGTGCTGTTTCATTGATGTCAAATCATGTTTAAACATTACTCAAAAAAGCATGTATTTTATGTTTGTAGTTTCATTTTAACATTTATGTTATTCTTTTCAAATTTGAAATGTAGAAGTGAATTTACAGATTTACATTTTGCTTTCTTGTGGAAAAGTACTTTTTACAAGTGCTGTTTCATAGATGTGAAACCATGTTTAAACATTTCTCAAAAAAGCATGTATTTTAATATTTGTAGTTTCATTTTAACATTTATGTAGTTGTTTTCAAAATTGAAATGTAGGTGAATTTACAGATTTACATTTTGCTTTCTTGTGGAAAAGTACTTTTTACAAGTGCTGTTTCATAGATGTGAAACCATGTTTAAACATTTCTCAAAAAAGCATGTATTTTAATGTTTGTAGTTTCATTTTAACATTTATGTTGTTCTTTTCAAAATGAAATGAGAAGTGAATTTACAGATCTACATTTTGTTTTCTTGTAGAAAAGTGCTTTTTACATGTGCTGTTTCATTGATGTGAAATCATGTTTAAATATTTCACAAAAAAGCATGTATTTTATTGTTTGTAGTTTCATTTTAACATTAATATTATTATTTTCAAATTTGAAATGTAGAAGTGAATTTACAGATTTACATTTTGCTTTCTTTTAGAAAAGTTCTTTTTACAAGTGCTGTTTCATAGATGTGAAACCATGTTTAAACATTTCTCAAAAAAGCATGTATTTTAATGTTTGTAGTTTCATTTTAACATTTATGTTATTCCTTTCAAAATTGAAATGTAGAAGTGAATTTACAGATCTACATTTTTTTTTCTTGTAGAAAAGTACTTTTTACGTGCTGTTTCATTGATGTGAAACCATGTTTAAATATTTCACAAAAAAGCATGTATTTTAATGTTTGTAGTTTCATTTTAACATTTATGTTATTCTTTTCAAAATTGAAATGTGGAAGTGAATTTATGCATCCTCATTTTGATTTCTTTTAGAAAAGTACTTTTTACAAGTGCTGTTTCATAGATGTGAAATCATGTTTAAACATTTCTCAAAAAAGCATGTATTTTAATGTTTGTAGTTTCATTTTAACATTTATGTTATTCTTTTCAAATTTGAAATGTAGAAGTGAATTTACAGATTTACATTTTGCTTTCTTGTGGAAAAGTACTTTTTACAAGTGTTGTTTCATAGATGTGAAACCATGTTTAAACATTTCTCAAAAAAGCATGTATTTTAATGTTTGTAGTTTCATTTTAACATTTATGTTATTCTTTTCAAAATTGAAATGTAGAAGTGAATTTACAGATCGACATTTTGTTTTCTTGTAAAAAAGTACTTTTTACAAGTGCTGTTTCATAGTTGTGAAATCATGTTTAAACATTTCTCAAAAAAGCATGTATTTTATTGTTTGTAGTTTCATTTTAACATTAATGTTATTCTTTTCAAATTTGAAATGTAGAAGTGAATTTACAGATTTACATTTTGCTTTCTTGTGGAAAAGTACTTTTTACAAGTGCTGTTTCATAGATGTGAAACCATGTTTAAACATTTCTCAAAAAAGCATGTATTTTAATATTTGTAGTTTCATTTTAACATTTATGTAGTTGTTTTCAAAATTGAAATGTAGGTGAATTTACAGATTTACATTTTGCTTTCTTGTGGAAAAGTACTTTTTACAAGTGCTGTTTCATAGATGTGAAACCATGTTTAAACATTTCTCAAAAAAGCATGTATTTTAATGTTTGTAGTTTCATTTTAACATTTATGTTGTTCTTTTCAAAATGAAATGAGAAGTGAATTTACAGATCTACATTTTGTTTTCTTGTAGAAAAGTGCTTTTTACATGTGCTGTTTCATTGATGTGAAATC
Source organism: Narcine bancroftii (assembly GCF_036971445.1). NCBI lineage: Eukaryota > Metazoa > Chordata > Chondrichthyes > Torpediniformes > Narcinidae > Narcine > Narcine bancroftii. The sequence goes on along the minus strand of NW_027211800.1, from coordinate 4,623,124 downwards.
ATGTTTAAATATTTCACAAAAAAGCATGTATTTTATTGTTTGTAGTTTCATTTTAACATTAATATTATTATTTTCAAATTTGAAATGTAGAAGTGAATTTACAGATTTACATTTTGCTTTCTTGTGGAAAAGTACTTTTTACAAGTGCTGTTTCATAGATGTGAAACCATGTTTAAACATTTCTCAAAAAAGCATGTATTTTAATGTTTGTAGTTTCATTTTAACATTTATGTTGTTCTTTTCAAAATTGAAATGTAGAAGTGAATTTACAGATCTACATTTTGTTTTCTTTTAGAAAAGTGCTTTTTACCTGTGCTGTTTCATTGATGCCAAATCATGTTTAAACATTACTCAAAAAAGCATGTATTTTATTGTTTGTAGTTTCATTTTAACATTTATGTTATTCTTTTCAAATTTGTAATGTAGAAGTGAATTTACAGATTTACATTTTGCTTTCTTGTGGAAAAGTACTTTTTACAAGTGCTGTTTCATAGATGTGAAACCATGTTTAAACATTTCTCAAAAAAGCATGTATTTTAATGTTTGTAGTTTCATTTTAACATTTATGTTGTTCTTTTCAAAATGAAATGAGAAGTGAATTTACAGATCTACATTTTGTTTTCTTGTAGAAAAGTGCTTTTTACATGTGCTGTTTCATTGATGTGAAATCATGTTTAAATATTTCACAAAAAAGCATGTATTTTATTGTTTGTAGTTTCATTTTAACATTAATATTATTATTTTCAAATTTGAAATGTAGAAGTGAATTTACAGATTTACATTTTGCTTTCTTGTGGAAAAGTACTTTTTACAAGTGCTGTTTCATAGATGTGAAATCATGTTTAAACATTTCACAAAAAAGCATGTATTTTATTGTTTGTAGTTTCATTTTAACATTTATGTTATTATTTTCAAATTTGAAATGTAGAAGTGAATATACAGATTTACATTTTGCTTTCTTGTGGAAAAGTACTTTTTGCAAGTGCTGTTTCATAGATGTGAAAACATGTTTAAACATTTCTCAAAAAAGCATGTATTTTAATGTTTGTAGTTTCATTTTAACATTTATGTTGTTCTTTTCAAAATTGAAATGTAGAAGTGAATTTACAGATCTACATTTTGTTTTCTTGTAGAAAAGTGCTTTTTACCTGTGCTGTTTCATTGATGTCAAATCATGTTTAAACATTACTCAAAAAAGCATGTATTTTATGTTTGTAGTTTCATTTTAACATTTATGTTATTCTTTTCAAATTTGAAATGTAGAAGTGAATTTACAGATTTACATTTTGCTTTCTTGTGGAAAAGTACTTTTTACAAGTGCTGTTTCATAGATGTGAAACCATGTTTAAACATTTCTCAAAAAAGCATGTATTTTAATATTTGTAGTTTCATTTTAACATTTATGTAGTTGTTTTCAAAATTGAAATGTAGGTGAATTTACAGATTTACATTTTGCTTTCTTGTGGAAAAGTACTTTTTACAAGTGCTGTTTCATAGATGTGAAACCATGTTTAAACATTTCTCAAAAAAGCATGTATTTTAATGTTTGTAGTTTCATTTTAACATTTATGTTGTTCTTTTCAAAATGAAATGAGAAGTGAATTTACAGATCTACATTTTGTTTTCTTGTAGAAAAGTGCTTTTTACATGTGCTGTTTCATTGATGTGAAATCATGTTTAAATATTTCACAAAAAAGCATGTATTTTATTGTTTGTAGTTTCATTTTAACATTAATATTATTATTTTCAAATTTGAAATGTAGAAGTGAATTTACAGATTTACATTTTGCTTTCTTTTAGAAAAGTTCTTTTTACAAGTGCTGTTTCATAGATGTGAAACCATGTATAAACATTTCTCAAAAAGGAATGTATTTTAATGTTTGTAGTTTCATTTTAACATTTATGTTGTTCTTTTCAAAATTGAAATGTAGAAGTGAATTTACAGATCTACATTTTGTTTTCTTGTAGAAATGTGCTTTTTACATGTGCTGTTTCATGATGTGAAATCATGTTTAAACATTTCACAAAAAAGCATGTATTTTATTGTTTGTAGTTTCATTTAAACATTTATGTTATTCTTTTCAAATTTGAAATGTAGAAGTGAATTTACAGATTTACATTTTGCTTTCTTGTGGAAAAGTACTTTTTACAAGTGCTGTTTCATAGATGTGAAACCATGTTTAAACATTTCTCAAAAAAGCATGTATTTTAATGTTTGTAGTTTCATTTTAACATTTATGTTATTCCTTTCAAAATTGAAATGTAGAAGTGAATTTACAGATCTACATTTTTTTTTCTTGTAGAAAAGTACTTTTTACGTGCTGTTTCATTGATGTGAAACCATGTTTAAATATTTCACAAAAAAGCATGTATTTTAATGTTTGTAGTTTCATTTTAACATTTATGTTATTCTTTTCAAAATTGAAATGTGGAAGTGAATTTATGCATCCTCATTTTGATTTCTTTTAGAAAAGTACTTTTTACAAGTGCTGTTTCATAGATGTGAAATCATGTTTAAACATTTCTCAAAAAAGCATGTATTTTAATGTTTGTAGTTTCATTTTAACATTTATGTTATTCTTTTCAAATTTGAAATGTAGAAGTGAATTTACAGATTTACATTTTGCTTTCTTGTGGAAAAGTACTTTTTACAAGTGTTGTTTCATAGATGTGAAACCATGTTTAAACATTTCTCAAAAAAGCATGTATTTTAATGTTTGTAGTTTCATTTTAACATTTATGTTATTCTTTTCATAATTGAAATGTAGAAGTGAATTTACAGATCGACATTTTGTTTTCTTGTAAAAAAGTACTTTTTACAAGTGCTGTTTCATAGATGTGAAATCATGTTTAAACATTTCTCAAAAAAGCATGTATTTTATTGTTTGTAGTTTCATTTTAACATTAATGTTATTCTTTTCAAAATTGAATATGTAGAAGTGAATTTATGCATCCTCATTTTGCTTTCTTTTAGAAAAGTACTTTTTACAAGTGCTGTTTCATAGATGTGAAACCATGTTTAAACATTTCTCAAAAAAGCATGTATTTTAATGTTTGTAGTTTCATTTTAACATTTATGTTGTTCTTTTCAAAATTGAAATGTAGAAGTGAATTTACAGATTTACATTTTGCTTTCTTGTGGAAAAGTACTTTTTACGTGCTGTTTCATAGATGTGAAACCATGTTTAAACGTTTCTCAAAAAAGCATGTATTTTAATGTTTGTAGTTTCATTTTAACATTTATGTTATTCTTTTCAAATTTGAAATGTAGAAGTGAATTTACAGATTTACATTTTGCTTTCTTTTAGAAAAGTTCTTTTTACAAGTGCTGTTTCATAGATGTGAAACCATGTTTAAACATTTCTCAAAAAAGCATGTATTTTAATGTTTGTAGTTTCATTTTAACATTTATGTTGTCCTTTTCAAAATGAAATGAGAAGTGAATTTACAGATCTACATTTTGTTTTCTTGTAGAAAAGTGCTTTTTACATGTGCTGTTTCATTGATGTGAAATCATGTTTAAATATTTCACAAAAAAGCATGTATTTTATTGTTTGTAGTTTCATTTTAACATTTATGTTATTCTTTTCAAATTTGAAATGTAGAAGTGAATATACAGATTTACATTTTGCTTTCTTGTGGAAAAGTACTTTTTGCAAGTGCTGTTTCATAGATGTGAAAACATGTTTAAACATTTCTCAAAAAAGCATGTATTTTAATGTTTGTAGTTTCATTTTAACATTTATGTTGTTCTTTTCAAAATTGAAATGTAGAAGTGAATTTACAGATCAACATTTTGTTTTCTTGTAGAAAAGTGCTTTTTACCTGTGCTGTTTCATTGATGTGAAATCAGGTTTAAACATTACTCAAAAAAGCATGTATTTTAATGTTTGTAGTTTCATTTTAACATTTATGTTGTTCTTTTCAAAATTGAAATGTAGAAGTGAATTTACAGATCAACATTTTGTTTTCTTGTAGAAAAGTGCTTTTTACCTGTGCTGTTTCATTGATGTGAAATCATGTTTAAACATTACTCAAAAAAGCATGTATTTTAATATTTGTAGTTTCATTTTAACATTTATGTAGTTGTTTTCAAATTTGAAATGTAGAAGTGAATTTACAGATTTAAATTTTGCTTTCTTGTGGAAAAGTACTTTTTACGTGCTGTTTCATAGATGTGAAACCATGTTTAAACATTTCTCAAAAAAGCATGTATTTTAATGTTTGTAGTTACATTTTAACATTTATGTTGTTCTTTTCAAAATTGAAATGTAGAAGTGAATTTACAGATCTACATTTTGTTTTCTTGTAGAAAAGTGCTTTTTACCTGTGCTGTTTCATTGATGTCAAATCATGTTTAAACATTACTCAAAAAAGCATGTATTTTATGTTTGTAGTTTCATTTTAACATTTATGTTATTCTTTTCAAATTTGAAATGTAGAAGTGAATTTACAGATTTACATTTTGCTTTCTTGTGGAAAAGTACTTTTTACAAGTGCTGTTTCATAGATGTGAAACCATGTTTAAACATTTCTCAAAAAAGCATGTATTTTAATGTTTGTAGTTTCATTTTAACATTTATGTTGTTCTTTTCAAAATTGAAATGTAGAAGTGAATTTACAGATCAACATTTTGTTTTCTTGTAGAAAAGTGCTTTTTACCTGTGCTGTTTCATTGATGTGAAATCATGTTTAAAAATTACTCAAAAAAGCATGTATTTTAATATTTGTAGTTTCATTTTAACATTTATGTAGTTGTTTTCAAAATTGAAATGTAGGTGAATTTACAGATTTACATTTTGCTTTCTTGTGGAAAAGTACTTTTTACAAGTGCTGTTTCATAGATGTGAAACCATGTTTAAACATTTCTCAAAAAAGCATGTATTTTAATGTTTGTAGTTTCATTTTAACATTTATGTTGTTCTTTTCAAAATTGAAATGTAGAAGTGAATTTACAGATTTACATTTTGCTTTCTTGTGGAAAAGTACTTTTTACGTGCTGTTTCATAGATGTGAAACCATGTTTAAACGTTTCTCAAAAAAGCATGTATTTTAATGTTTGTAGTTTCATTTTAACATTTATGTTATTCTTTTCAAATTTGAAATGTAGAAGTGAATTTACAGATTTACATTTTGCTTTCTTTTAGAAAAGTTCTTTTTACAAGTGCTGTTTCATAGATGTGAAACCATGTATAAACATTTCTCAAAAAAGCATGTATTTTAATGTTTGTAGTTTCATTTTAACATTTATGTTGTTCTTTTCAAAATTGAAATGTAGAAGTGAATTTACAGATCTACATTTTGTTTTCTTGTAGAAAAGTGCTTTTTACATGTGCTGTTTCATGATGTGAAATCATGTTTAAACATTTCACAAAAAAGCATGTATTTTATTGTTTGTAGTTTCATTTAAACATTTATGTTATTCTTTTCAAATTTGAAATGTAGAAGTGAATTTACAGATTTACATTTTGCTTTCTTGTGGAAAAGTACTTTTTACAAGTGCTGTTTCATAGATGTGAAACCATGTTTAAACATTTCTCAAAAAAGCATGTATTTTAATGTTTGTTGTTTCATTTTAACATTTATGTTATTCCTTTCAAAATTGAAATGTAGAAGTGAATTTACAGATCGACATTTTTTTTTCTTGTAGAAAAGTACTTTTTACGTGCTGTTTCATTGATGTGAAACCATGTTTAAATATTTCTCAAAAAAGCATGTATTTTAATGTTTGTAGTTTCGTTTTAACATTAATGTTATTCTTTTCAAAATTGAATATGTAGAAGTGAATTTATGCATCCTCATTTTGCTTTCTTTTAGAAAAGTACTTTTTACAAGTGCTGTTTCATAGATGTGAAATCATGTTTAAACATTTCTCAAAAAAGCATGTATTTTAATATTTGTAGTTTCATTTTAACATTTATGTAGTTGTTTTCAAAATTGAAATGTAGGTGAATTTACAGATTACATTTTGCTTTCTTGTGGAAAAGTACTTTTTACAAGTGCTGTTTCATAGATGTGAAACCATGTTTAAACATTTCTCAAAAAAGCATGTATTTTAATGTTTGTAGTTTCATTTTAACATTTATGTTATTCTTTTCAAATTTGAAATGTAGAAGTGAATTTACAGATTTACATTTTGCTTTCTTGTGGAAAAGTACTTTTTACGTGCTGTTTCATAGATGTGAAACCATGTTTAAACATTTCTCAAAAAAGCATGTATTTTAATGTTTGTAGTTACATTTTAACATTTATGTTGTTCTTTTCAAAATTGAAATGTAGAAGTGAATTTACAGATCTACATTTTGTTTTCTTGTAGAAAAGTGCTTTTTACCTGTGCTGTTTCATTGATGTGAAATCATGTTTAAACATTTCACAAAAAAGCATGTATTTTATTGTTTGTAGTTTCATTTTAACATTTATGTTATTATTTTCAAATTTGAAATGTAGAAGTGAATATACAGATTTACATTTTGCTTTCTTGTGGAAAAGTACTTTTTGCAAGTGCTGTTTCATAGATGTGAAAACATGTTTAAACATTTCTCAAAAAAGCATGTATTTTAATGTTTGTAGTTTCATTTTAACATTTATGTTGTTCTTTTCAAAATTGAAATGTAGAAGTGAATTTACAGATCTACATTTTGTTTTCTTGTAGAAAAGTGCTTTTTACCTGTGCTGTTTCATTGATGTCAAATCATGTTTAAACATTACTCAAAAAAGCATGTATTTTATGTTTGTAGTTTCATTTTAACATTTATGTTATTCTTTTCAAATTTGAAATGTAGAAGTGAATTTACAGATTTACATTTTGCTTTCTTGTGGAAAAGTACTTTTTACAAGTGCTGTTTCATAGATGTGAAACCATGTTTAAACATTTCTCAAAAAAGCATGTATTTTAATGTTTGTAGTTTCATTTTAACATTTATGTTGTTCTTTTCAAAATTGAAATGTAGAAGTGAATTTACAGATCAACATTTTGTTTTCTTGTAGAAAAGTGCTTTTTACCTGTGCTGTTTCATTGATGTGAAATCATGTTTAAACATTACTCAAAAAAGCATGTATTTTAATATTTGTAGTTTCATTTTAACATTTATGTAGTTGTTTTCAAAATTGAAATGTAGGTGAATTTACAGATTTACATTTTGCTTTCTTGTGGAAAAGTACTTTTTACAAGTGCTGTTTCATAGATGTGAAACCATGTTTAAACATTTCTCAAAAAAGCATGTATTTTAATGTTTGTAGTTTCATTTTAACATTTATGTTGTCCTTTTCAAAATGAAATGAGAAGTGAATTTACAGATCTACATTTTGTTTTCTTGTAGAAAAGTGCTTTTTACATGTGCTGTTTCATTGATGTGAAATCATGTTTAAATATTTCACAAAAAAGCATGTATTTTATTGTTTGTAGTTTCATTTTAACATTTATGTTATTCTTTTCAAATTTGTAATGTAGAAGTGAATTTACAGATTTACATTTTGCTTTCTTGTGGAAAAGTACTTTTTACAAGTGCTGTTTCATAGATGTGAAACCATGTTTAAACATTTCTCAAAAAAGCATGTATTTTAATGTTTGTAGTTTCATTTTAACATTTATGTTGTTCTTTTCAAAATTGAAATGTAGAAGTGAATTTACAGATTTACATTTTGCTTTCTTGTGGAAAAGTACTTTTTACAAGTGCTGTTTCATAGATGTGAAACCATGTTTAAACATTTCTCAAAAAAGCATGTATTTTAATGTTTGTAGTTTCATTTTAACATTTATGTTATTCCTTTCAAAATTGAAATGTAGAAGTGAATTTACAGATCTACATTTTTTTTTCTTGTAGAAAAGTACTTTTTACGTGCTGTTTCATTGATGTGAAACCATGTTTAAATATTTCACAAAAAAGCATGTATTTTAATGTTTGTAGTTTCATTTTAACATTTATGTTATTCTTTTCAAAATTGAAATGTGGAAGTGAATTTATGCATCCTCATTTTGATTTCTTTTAGAAAAGTACTTTTTACAAGTGCTGTTTCATAGATGTGAAATCATGTTTAAACATTTCTCAAAAAAGCATGTATTTTAATGTTTGTAGTTTCATTTTAACATTTATGTTATTCTTTTCAAATTTGAAATGTAGAAGTGAATTTACAGATTTACATTTTGCTTTCTTGTGGAAAAGTACTTTTTACAAGTGTTGTTTCATAGATGTGAAACCATGTTTAAACATTTCTCAAAAAAGCATGTATTTTAATGTTTGTAGTTTCATTTTAACATTTATGTTATTCTTTTCAAAATTGAAATGTAGAAGTGAATTTACAGATCGACATTTTGTTTTCTTGTAAAAAAGTACTTTTTACAAGTGCTGTTTCATAGTTGTGAAATCATGTTTAAACATTTCTCAAAAAAGCATGTATTTTATTGTTTGTAGTTTCATTTTAACATTAATGTTATTCTTTTCAAATTTGAAATGTAGAAGTGAATTTACAGATTTACATTTTGCTTTCTTGTAGAAAAGTGCTTTTTACCTGTGCTGTTTCATTGATGTCAAATCATGTTTAAACATTACTCAAAAAAGCATGTATTTTATGTTTGTAGTTTCATTTTAACATTTATGTTGTTCTTTTCAAAATTGAAATGTAGAAGTGAATTTACAGATCTACATTTTGTTTTCTTGTAGAAAAGTGCTTTTTACCTGTGCTGTTTCATTGATGTCAAATCATGTTTAAACATTACTCAAAAAAGCATGTATTTTATGTTTGTAGTTTCATTTTAACATTTATGTTATTCTTTTCAAATTTGAAATGTAGAAGTGAATTTACAGATTTACATTTTGCTTTCTTGTGGAAAAGTACTTTTTACAAGTGCTGTTTCATAGATGTGAAACCATGTTTAAACATTTCTCAAAAAAGCATGTATTTTAATATTTGTAGTTTCATTTTAACATTTATGTAGTTGTTTTCAAAATTGAAATGTAGGTGAATTTACAGATTTACATTTTGCTTTCTTGTGGAAAAGTACTTTTTACAAGTGCTGTTTCATAGATGTGAAACCATGTTTAAACATTTCTCAAAAAAGCATGTATTTTAATGTTTGTAGTTTCATTTTAACATTTATGTTGTTCTTTTCAAAATGAAATGAGAAGTGAATTTACAGATCTACATTTTGTTTTCTTGTAGAAAAGTGCTTTTTACATGTGCTGTTTCATTGATGTGAAATCATGTTTAAATATTTCACAAAAAAGCATGTATTTTATTGTTTGTAGTTTCATTTTAACATTAATATTATTATTTTCAAATTTGAAATGTAGAAGTGAATTTACAGATTTACATTTTGCTTTCTTTTAGAAAAGTTCTTTTTACAAGTGCTGTTTCATAGATGTGAAACCATGTATAAACATTTCTCAAAAAGGAATGTATTTTAATGTTTGTAGTTTCATTTTAACATTTATGTTGTTCTTTTCAAAATTGAAATGTAGAAGTGAATTTACAGATCTACATTTTGTTTTCTTGTAGAAATGTGCTTTTTACATGTGCTGTTTCATGATGTGAAATCATGTTTAAACATTTCACAAAAAAGCATGTATTTTATTGTTTGTAGTTTCATTTAAACATTTATGTTATTCTTTTCAAATTTGAAATGTAGAAGTGAATTTACAGATTTACATTTTGCTTTCTTGTGGAAAAGTACTTTTTACAAGTGCTGTTTCATAGATGTGAATCCATGTTTAAACATTTCTCAAAAAAGCATGTATTTTAATGTTTGTAGTTTCATTTTAACATTTATGTTATTCCTTTCAAAATTGAAATGTAGAAGTGAATTTACAGATCTACATTTTTTTTTCTTGTAGAAAAGTACTTTTTACGTGCTGTTTCATTGATGTGAAACCATGTTTAAATATTTCACAAAAAAGCATGTATTTTAATGTTTGTAGTTTCATTTTAACATTTATGTTATTCTTTTCAAAATTGAAATGTGGAAGTGAATTTATGCATCCTCATTTTGATTTCTTTTAGAAAAGTACTTTTTACAAGTGCTGTTTCATAGATGTGAAATCATGTTTAAACATTTCTCAAAAAAGCATGTATTTTAATGTTTGTAGTTTCATTTTAACATTTATGTTATTCTTTTCAAATTTGAAATGTAGAAGTGAATTTACAGATTTACATTTTGCTTTCTTGTGGAAAAGTACTTTTTACAAGTGTTGTTTCATAGATGTGAAACCATGTTTAAACATTTCTCAAAAAAGCATGTATTTTAATGTTTGTAGTTTCATTTTAACATTTATGTTATTCTTTTCATAATTGAAATGTAGAAGTGAATTTACAGATCGACATTTTGTTTTCTTGTAAAAAAGTACTTTTTACAAGTGCTGTTTCATAGATGTGAAATCATGTTTAAACATTTCTCAAAAAAGCATGTATTTTATTGTTTGTAGTTTCATTTTAACATTAATGTTATTCTTTTCAAAATTGAATATGTAGAAGTGAATTTATGCATCCTCATTTTGCTTTCTTTTAGAAAAGTACTTTTTACAAGTGCTGTTTCATAGATGTGAAACCATGTTTAAACATTTCTCAAAAAAGCATGTATTTTAATGTTTGTAGTTTCATTTTAACATTTATGTTGTTCTTTTCAAAATTGAAATGTAGAAGTGAATTTACAGATTTACATTTTGCTTTCTTGTGGAAAAGTACTTTTTACGTGCTGTTTCATAGATGTGAAACCATGTTTAAACGTTTCTCAAAAAAGCATGTATTTTAATGTTTGTAGTTTCATTTTAACATTTATGTTATTCTTTTCAAATTTGAAATGTAGAAGTGAATTTACAGATTTACATTTTGCTTTCTTTTAGAAAAGTTCTTTTTACAAGTGCTGTTTCATAGATGTGAAACCATGTTTAAACATTTCTCAAAAAAGCATGTATTTTAATGTTTGTAGTTTCATTTTAACATTTATGTTGTCCTTTTCAAAATGAAATGAGAAGTGAATTTACAGATCTACATTTTGTTTTCTTGTAGAAAAGTGCTTTTTACATGTGCTGTTTCATTGATGTGAAATCATGTTTAAATATTTCACAAAAAAGCATGTATTTTATTGTTTGTAGTTTCATTTTAACATTTATGTTATTCTTTTCAAATTTGAAATGTAGAAGTGAATATACAGATTTACATTTTGCTTTCTTGTGGAAAAGTACTTTTTGCAAGTGCTGTTTCATAGATGTGAAAACATGTTTAAACATTTCTCAAAAAAGCATGTATTTTAATGTTTGTAGTTTCATTTTAACATTTATGTTGTTCTTTTCAAAATTGAAATGTAGAAGTGAATTTACAGATCAACATTTTGTTTTCTTGTAGAAAAGTGCTTTTTACCTGTGCTGTTTCATTGATGTGAAATCAGGTTTAAACATTACTCAAAAAAGCATGTATTTTAATGTTTGTAGTTTCATTTTAACATTTATGTTGTTCTTTTCAAAATTGAAATGTAGAAGTGAATTTACAGATCAACATTTTGTTTTCTTGTAGAAAAGTGCTTTTTACCTGTGCTGTTTCATTGATGTGAAATCATGTTTAAACATTACTCAAAAAAGCATGTATTTTAATATTTGTAGTTTCATTTTAACATTTATGTAGTTGTTTTCAAATTTGAAATGTAGAAGTGAATTTACAGATTTAAATTTTGCTTTCTTGTGGAAAAGTACTTTTTACGTGCTGTTTCATAGATGTGAAACCATGTTTAAACATTTCTCAAAAAAGCATGTATTTTAATGTTTGTAGTTACATTTTAACATTTATGTTGTTCTTTTCAAAATTGAAATGTAGAAGTGAATTTACAGATCTACATTTTGTTTTCTTGTAGAAAAGTGCTTTTTACCTGTGCTGTTTCATTGATGTCAAATCATGTTTAAACATTACTCAAAAAAGCATGTATTTTATGTTTGTAGTTTCATTTTAACATTTATGTTATTCTTTTCAAATTTGAAATGTAGAAGTGAATTTACAGATTTACATTTTGCTTTCTTGTGGAAAAGTACTTTTTACAAGTGCTGTTTCATAGATGTGAAACCATGTTTAAACATTTCTCAAAAAAGCATGTATTTTAATGTTTGTAGTTTCATTTTAACATTTATGTTGTTCTTTTCAAAATTGAAATGTAGAAGTGAATTTACAGATCAACATTTTGTTTTCTTGTAGAAAAGTGCTTTTTACCTGTGCTGTTTCATTGATGTGAAATCATGTTTAAAAATTACTCAAAAAAGCATGTATTTTAATATTTGTAGTTTCATTTTAACATTTATGTAGTTGTTTTCAAAATTGAAATGTAGGTGAATTTACAGATTTACATTTTGCTTTCTTGTGGAAAAGTACTTTTTACAAGTGCTGTTTCATAGATGTGAAACCATGTTTAAACATTTCTCAAAAAAGCATGTATTTTAATGTTTGTAGTTTCATTTTAACATTTATGTTGTTCTTTTCAAAATTGAAATGTAGAAGTGAATTTACAGATTTACATTTTGCTTTCTTGTGGAAAAGTACTTTTTACGTGCTGTTTCATAGATGTGAAACCATGTTTAAACGTTTCTCAAAAAAGCATGTATTTTAATGTTTGTAGTTTCATTTTAACATTTATGTTATTCTTTTCAAATTTGAAATGTAGAAGTGAATTTACAGATTTACATTTTGCTTTCTTTTAGAAAAGTTCTTTTTACAAGTGCTGTTTCATAGATGTGAAACCATGTATAAACATTTCTCAAAAAAGCATGTATTTTAATGTTTGTAGTTTCATTTTAACATTTATGTTGTTCTTTTCAAAATTGAAATGTAGAAGTGAATTTACAGATCTACATTTTGTTTTCTTGTAGAAAAGTGCTTTTTACATGTGCTGTTTCATGATGTGAAATCATGTTTAAACATTTCACAAAAAAGCATGTATTTTATTGTTTGTAGTTTCATTTAAACATTTATGTTATTCTTTTCAAATTTGAAATGTAGAAGTGAATTTACAGATTTACATTTTGCTTTCTTGTGGAAAAGTACTTTTTACAAGTGCTGTTTCATAGATGTGAAACCATGTTTAAACATTTCTCAAAAAAGCATGTATTTTAATGTTTGTTGTTTCATTTTAACATTTATGTTATTCCTTTCAAAATTGAAATGTAGAAGTGAATTTACAGATCGACATTTTTTTTTCTTGTAGAAAAGTACTTTTTACGTGCTGTTTCATTGATGTGAAACCATGTTTAAATATTTCTCAAAAAAGCATGTATTTTAATGTTTGTAGTTTCGTTTTAACATTAATGTTATTCTTTTCAAAATTGAATATGTAGAAGTGAATTTATGCATCCTCATTTTGCTTTCTTTTAGAAAAGTACTTTTTACAAGTGCTGTTTCATAGATGTGAAATCATGTTTAAACATTTCTCAAAAAAGCATGTATTTTAATATTTGTAGTTTCATTTTAACATTTATGTAGTTGTTTTCAAAATTGAAATGTAGGTGAATTTACAGATTACATTTTGCTTTCTTGTGGAAAAGTACTTTTTACAAGTGCTGTTTCATAGATGTGAAACCATGTTTAAACATTTCTCAAAAAAGCATGTATTTTAATGTTTGTAGTTTCATTTTAACATTTATGTTATTCTTTTCAAATTTGAAATGTAGAAGTGAATTTACAGATTTACATTTTGCTTTCTTGTGGAAAAGTACTTTTTACGTGCTGTTTCATAGATGTGAAACCATGTTTAAACATTTCTCAAAAAAGCATGTATTTTAATGTTTGTAGTTACATTTTAACATTTATGTTGTTCTTTTCAAAATTGAAATGTAGAAGTGAATTTACAGATCTACATTTTGTTTTCTTGTAGAAAAGTGCTTTTTACCTGTGCTGTTTCATTGATGTGAAATCATGTTTAAACATTTCACAAAAAAGCATGTATTTTATTGTTTGTAGTTTCATTTTAACATTTATGTTATTATTTTCAAATTTGAAATGTAGAAGTGAATATACAGATTTACATTTTGCTTTCTTGTGGAAAAGTACTTTTTGCAAGTGCTGTTTCATAGATGTGAAAACATGTTTAAACATTTCTCAAAAAAGCATGTATTTTAATGTTTGTAGTTTCATTTTAACATTTATGTTGTTCTTTTCAAAATTGAAATGTAGAAGTGAATTTACAGATCTACATTTTGTTTTCTTGTAGAAAAGTGCTTTTTACCTGTGCTGTTTCATTGATGTCAAATCATGTTTAAACATTACTCAAAAAAGCATGTATTTTATGTTTGTAGTTTCATTTTAACATTTATGTTATTCTTTTCAAATTTGAAATGTAGAAGTGAATTTACAGATTTACATTTTGCTTTCTTGTGGAAAAGTACTTTTTACAAGTGCTGTTTCATAGATGTGAAACCATGTTTAAACATTTCTCAAAAAAGCATGTATTTTAATGTTTGTAGTTTCATTTTAACATTTATGTTGTTCTTTTCAAAATTGAAATGTAGAAGTGAATTTACAGATCAACATTTTGTTTTCTTGTAGAAAAGTGCTTTTTACCTGTGCTGTTTCATTGATGTGAAATCATGTTTAAACATTACTCAAAAAAGCATGTATTTTAATATTTGTAGTTTCATTTTAACATTTATGTAGTTGTTTTCAAAATTGAAATGTAGGTGAATTTACAGATTTACATTTTGCTTTCTTGTGGAAAAGTACTTTTTACAAGTGCTGTTTCATAGATGTGAAACCATGTTTAAACATTTCTCAAAAAAGCATGTATTTTAATGTTTGTAGTTTCATTTTAACATTTATGTTGTCCTTTTCAAAATGAAATGAGAAGTGAATTTACAGATCTACATTTTGTTTTCTTGTAGAAAAGTGCTTTTTACATGTGCTGTTTCATTGATGTGAAATCATGTTTAAATATTTCACAAAAAAGCATGTATTTTATTGTTTGTAGTTTCATTTTAACATTTATGTTATTCTTTTCAAATTTGTAATGTAGAAGTGAATTTACAGATTTACATTTTGCTTTCTTGTGGAAAAGTACTTTTTACAAGTGCTGTTTCATAGATGTGAAACCATGTTTAAACATTTCTCAAAAAAGCATGTATTTTAATGTTTGTAGTTTCATTTTAACATTTATGTTGTTCTTTTCAAAATTGAAATGTAGAAGTGAATTTACAGATTTACATTTTGCTTTCTTGTGGAAAAGTACTTTTTACAAGTGCTGTTTCATAGATGTGAAACCATGTTTAAACATTTCTCAAAAAAGCATGTATTTTAATGTTTGTAGTTTCATTTTAACATTTATGTTATTCCTTTCAAAATTGAAATGTAGAAGTGAATTTACAGATCTACATTTTTTTTTCTTGTAGAAAAGTACTTTTTACGTGCTGTTTCATTGATGTGAAACCATGTTTAAATATTTCACAAAAAAGCATGTATTTTAATGTTTGTAGTTTCATTTTAACATTTATGTTATTCTTTTCAAAATTGAAATGTGGAAGTGAATTTATGCATCCTCATTTTGATTTCTTTTAGAAAAGTACTTTTTACAAGTGCTGTTTCATAGATGTGAAATCATGTTTAAACATTTCTCAAAAAAGCATGTATTTTAATGTTTGTAGTTTCATTTTAACATTTATGTTATTCTTTTCAAATTTGAAATGTAGAAGTGAATTTACAGATTTACATTTTGCTTTCTTGTGGAAAAGTACTTTTTACAAGTGTTGTTTCATAGATGTGAAACCATGTTTAAACATTTCTCAAAAAAGCATGTATTTTAATGTTTGTAGTTTCATTTTAACATTTATGTTATTCTTTTCAAAATTGAAATGTAGAAGTGAATTTACAGATCGACATTTTGTTTTCTTGTAAAAAAGTACTTTTTACAAGTGCTGTTTCATAGTTGTGAAATCATGTTTAAACATTTCTCAAAAAAGCATGTATTTTATTGTTTGTAGTTTCATTTTAACATTAATGTTATTCTTTTCAAATTTGAAATGTAGAAGTGAATTTACAGATTTACATTTTGCTTTCTTGTGGAAAAGTACTTTTTACAAGTGCTGTTTCATAGATGTGAAACCATGTTTAAACATTTCTCAAAAAAGCATGTATTTTAATATTTGTAGTTTCATTTTAACATTTATGTTGTTCTTTTCAAAATTGAAATGTAGGTGAATTTACAGATTTACATTTTGCTTTCTTGTGGAAAAGTACTTTTTACAAGTGCTGTTTCATAGATGTGAAACCATGTTTAAACATTTCTCAAAAAAGCATGTATTTTAATGTTTGTAGTTTCATTTTAACATTTATGTTGTTCTTTTCAAAATGAAATGAGAAGTGAATTTACAGATCTACATTTTGTTTTCTTGTAGAAAAGTGCTTTTTACATGTGCTGTTTCATTGATGTGAAATCATGTTTAAATATTTCACAAAAAAGCATGTATTTTATTGTTTGTAGTTTCATTTTAACATTAATATTATTATTTTCAAATTTGAAATGTAGAAGTGAATTTACAGATTTACATTTTGCTTTCTTGTGGAAAAGTACTTTTTACAAGTGCTGTTTCATAGATGTGAAACCATGTTTAAACATTTCTCAAAAAAGCATGTATTTTAATGTTTGTAGTTTCATTTTAACATTTATGTTGTTGTTTTCAAAATTGAAATGTAGAAGTGAATTTACAGATCTACATTTTGTTTTCTTTTAGAAAAGTGCTTTTTACCTGTGCTGTTTCATTGATGCCAAATCATGTTTAAACATTACTCAAAAAAGCATGTATTTTATTGTTTGTAGTTTCATTTTAACATTTATGTTATTCTTTTCAAATTTGTAATGTAGAAGTGAATTTACAGATTTACATTTTGCTTTCTTGTGGAAAAGTACTTTTTACAAGTGCTGTTTCATAGATGTGAAACCATGTTTAAACATTTCTCAAAAAAGCATGTATTTTAATGTTTGTAGTTTCATTTTAACATTTATGTTGTTCTTTTCAAAATGAAATGAGAAGTGAATTTACAGATCTACATTTTGTTTTCTTGTAGAAAAGTGCTTTTTACATGTGCTGTTTCATTGATGTGAAATCATGTTTAAATATTTCACAAAAAAGCATGTATTTTATTGTTTGTAGTTTCATTTTAACATTAATATTATTATTTTCAAATTTGAAATGTAGAAGTGAATTTACAGATTTACATTTTGCTTTCTTGTGGAAAAGTACTTTTTACAAGTGCTGTTTCATAGATGTGAAATCATGTTTAAACATTTCACAAAAAAGCATGTATTTTATTGTTTGTAGTTTCATTTTAACATTTATGTTATTATTTTCAAATTTGAAATGTAGAAGTGAATATACAGATTTACATTTTGCTTTCTTGTGGAAAAGTACTTTTTGCAAGTGCTGTTTCATAGATGTGAAAACATGTTTAAACATTTCTCAAAAAAGCATGTATTTTAATGTTTGTAGTTTCATTTTAACATTTATGTTGTTCTTTTCAAAATTGAAATGTAGAAGTGAATTTACAGATCTACATTTTGTTTTCTTGTAGAAAAGTGCTTTTTACCTGTGCTGTTTCATTGATGTCAAATCATGTTTAAACATTACTCAAAAAAGCATGTATTTTATGTTTGTAGTTTCATTTTAACATTTATGTTATTCTTTTCAAATTTGAAATGTAGAAGTGAATTTACAGATTTACATTTTGCTTTCTTGTGGAAAAGTACTTTTTACAAGTGCTGTTTCATAGATGTGAAACCATGTTTAAACATTTCTCAAAAAAGCATGTATTTTAATATTTGTAGTTTCATTTTAACATTTATGTAGTTGTTTTCAAAATTGAAATGTAGGTGAATTTACAGATTTACATTTTGCTTTCTTGTGGAAAAGTACTTTTTACAAGTGCTGTTTCATAGATGTGA
Organism: Narcine bancroftii; assembly: GCF_036971445.1. NCBI lineage: Eukaryota > Metazoa > Chordata > Chondrichthyes > Torpediniformes > Narcinidae > Narcine > Narcine bancroftii. The sequence continues at coordinate 4,605,228 of NW_027211800.1, read as the reverse complement.
AACCATGTTTAAACATTTCTCAAAAAAGCATGTATTTTAATGTTTGTAGTTTCATTTTAACATTTATGTTGTTCTTTTCAAAATGAAATGAGAAGTGAATTTACAGATCTACATTTTGTTTTCTTGTAGAAAAGTGCTTTTTACATGTGCTGTTTCATTGATGTGAAATCATGTTTAAATATTTCACAAAAAAGCATGTATTTTATTGTTTGTAGTTTCATTTTAACATTAATATTATTATTTTCAAATTTGAAATGTAGAAGTGAATTTACAGATTTACATTTTGCTTTCTTTTAGAAAAGTTCTTTTTACAAGTGCTGTTTCATAGATGTGAAACCATGTATAAACATTTCTCAAAAAGGAATGTATTTTAATGTTTGTAGTTTCATTTTAACATTTATGTTGTTCTTTTCAAAATTGAAATGTAGAAGTGAATTTACAGATCTACATTTTGTTTTCTTGTAGAAATGTGCTTTTTACATGTGCTGTTTCATGATGTGAAATCATGTTTAAACATTTCACAAAAAAGCATGTATTTTATTGTTTGTAGTTTCATTTAAACATTTATGTTATTCTTTTCAAATTTGAAATGTAGAAGTGAATTTACAGATTTACATTTTGCTTTCTTGTGGAAAAGTACTTTTTACAAGTGCTGTTTCATAGATGTGAAACCATGTTTAAACATTTCTCAAAAAAGCATGTATTTTAATGTTTGTAGTTTCATTTTAACATTTATGTTATTCCTTTCAAAATTGAAATGTAGAAGTGAATTTACAGATCTACATTTTTTTTTCTTGTAGAAAAGTACTTTTTACGTGCTGTTTCATTGATGTGAAACCATGTTTAAATATTTCACAAAAAAGCATGTATTTTAATGTTTGTAGTTTCATTTTAACATTTATGTTATTCTTTTCAAAATTGAAATGTGGAAGTGAATTTATGCATCCTCATTTTGATTTCTTTTAGAAAAGTACTTTTTACAAGTGCTGTTTCATAGATGTGAAATCATGTTTAAACATTTCTCAAAAAAGCATGTATTTTAATGTTTGTAGTTTCATTTTAACATTTATGTTATTCTTTTCAAATTTGAAATGTAGAAGTGAATTTACAGATTTACATTTTGCTTTCTTGTGGAAAAGTACTTTTTACAAGTGTTGTTTCATAGATGTGAAACCATGTTTAAACATTTCTCAAAAAAGCATGTATTTTAATGTTTGTAGTTTCATTTTAACATTTATGTTATTCTTTTCATAATTGAAATGTAGAAGTGAATTTACAGATCGACATTTTGTTTTCTTGTAAAAAAGTACTTTTTACAAGTGCTGTTTCATAGATGTGAAATCATGTTTAAACATTTCTCAAAAAAGCATGTATTTTATTGTTTGTAGTTTCATTTTAACATTAATGTTATTCTTTTCAAAATTGAATATGTAGAAGTGAATTTATGCATCCTCATTTTGCTTTCTTTTAGAAAAGTACTTTTTACAAGTGCTGTTTCATAGATGTGAAACCATGTTTAAACATTTCTCAAAAAAGCATGTATTTTAATGTTTGTAGTTTCATTTTAACATTTATGTTGTTCTTTTCAAAATTGAAATGTAGAAGTGAATTTACAGATTTACATTTTGCTTTCTTGTGGAAAAGTACTTTTTACGTGCTGTTTCATAGATGTGAAACCATGTTTAAACGTTTCTCAAAAAAGCATGTATTTTAATGTTTGTAGTTTCATTTTAACATTTATGTTATTCTTTTCAAATTTGAAATGTAGAAGTGAATTTACAGATTTACATTTTGCTTTCTTTTAGAAAAGTTCTTTTTACAAGTGCTGTTTCATAGATGTGAAACCATGTTTAAACATTTCTCAAAAAAGCATGTATTTTAATGTTTGTAGTTTCATTTTAACATTTATGTTGTCCTTTTCAAAATGAAATGAGAAGTGAATTTACAGATCTACATTTTGTTTTCTTGTAGAAAAGTGCTTTTTACATGTGCTGTTTCATTGATGTGAAATCATGTTTAAATATTTCACAAAAAAGCATGTATTTTATTGTTTGTAGTTTCATTTTAACATTTATGTTATTCTTTTCAAATTTGAAATGTAGAAGTGAATATACAGATTTACATTTTTCTTTTTTTGTGGAAAAGTACTTTTTGCAAGTGCTGTTTCATAGATGTGAAAACATGTTTAAACATTTCTCAAAAAAGCATGTATTTTAATGTTTGTAGTTTCATTTTAACATTTATGTTGTTCTTTTCAAAATTGAAATGTAGAAGTGAATTTACAGATCAACATTTTGTTTTCTTGTAGAAAAGTGCTTTTTACCTGTGCTGTTTCATTGATGTGAAATCAGGTTTAAACATTACTCAAAAAAGCATGTATTTTAATGTTTGTAGTTTCATTTTAACATTTATGTTGTTCTTTTCAAAATTGAAATGTAGAAGTGAATTTACAGATCAACATTTTGTTTTCTTGTAGAAAAGTGCTTTTTACCTGTGCTGTTTCATTGATGTGAAATCATGTTTAAACATTACTCAAAAAAGCATGTATTTTAATATTTGTAGTTTCATTTTAACATTTATGTAGTTGTTTTCAAATTTGAAATGTAGAAGTGAATTTACAGATTTAAATTTTGCTTTCTTGTGGAAAAGTACTTTTTACAAGTGCTGTTTCATAGATGTGAAACCATGTTTAAACATTTCTCAAAAAAGCATGTATTTTAATGTTTGTAGTTTCATTTTAACATTTATGTTGTTCTTTTCAAAATGAAATGAGAAGTGAATTTACAGATCTACATTTTGTTTTCTTGTAGAAAAGTGCTTTTTACATGTGCTGTTTCATTGATGTGAAATCATGTTTAAATATTTCACAAAAAAGCATGTATTTTATTGTTTGTAGTTTCATTTTAACATTAATGTTATTATTTTCAAATTTGAAATGTAGAAGTGAATTTACAGATTTACATTTTGCTTTCTTGTGGAAAAGTACTTTTTACAAGTGCTGTTTCATAGATGTGAAACCATGTTTAAACATTTCTCAAAAAAGCATGTATTTTAATGTTTGTAGTTTCATTTTAACATTTATGTTGTTCTTTTCAAAATTGAAATGTAGAAGTGAATTTACAGATCTACATTTTGTTTTCTTGTAGAAAAGTGCTTTTTACCTGTGCTGTTTCATTGATGTGAAATCATGTTTAAACATTACTCAAAAAAGCATGTATTTTAATGTTTGTAGTTTCATTTTAACATTTATGTAGTTGTTTTCAAAATTGAAATGTAGAAGTGAATTTACAGATTTACATTTTGCTTTCTTGTGGAAAAGTACTTTTTACAAGTGCTGTTTCATATATGTGAAACCATGTTTAAACATTTCTCAAAAAAGCATGTATTTTAATGTTTGTAGTTTCATTTTAACATTAATGTTATTCTTTTCAAAATTGAATATGTAGAAGTGAATTTATGCATCCTCATTTTGCTTTCTTTTAGAAAAGTACTTTTTACAAGTGCTGTTTCATAGATGTGAAATCATGTTTAAACATTTCTCAAAAAAGCATGTATTTTAATGTTTGTAGTTTCATTTTAACATTTATGTTATTCTTTTCAAATTTGAAATGTAGAAGTGAATATACAGATTTACATTTTGCTTTCTTGTGGAAAAGTACTTTTTGCAAGTGCTGTTTCATAGATGTGAAAACATGTTTAAACATTTCTCAAAAAAGCATGTATTTTAATGTTTGTAGTTTCATTTTAACATTTATGTTGTTCTTTTCAAAATTGAAATGTAGAAGTGAATTTACAGATCAACATTTTGTTTTCTTGTAGAAAAGTGCTTTTTACCTGTGCTGTTTCATTGATGTGAAATCAGGTTTAAACATTACTCAAAAAAGCATGTATTTTAATGTTTGTAGTTTCATTTTAACATTTATGTTGTTCTTTTCAAAATTGAAATGTAGAAGTGAATTTACAGATCAACATTTTGTTTTCTTGTAGAAAAGTGCTTTTTACCTGTGCTGTTTCATTGATGTGAAATCAGGTTTAAACATTACTCAAAAAAGCATGTATTTTAATGTTTGTAGTTTCATTTTAACATTTATGTTGTTCTTTTCAAAATTGAAATGTAGAAGTGAATTTACAGATCAACATTTTGTTTTCTTGTAGAAAAGTGCTTTTTACCTGTGCTGTTTCATTGATGTGAAATCATGTTTAAACATTACTCAAAAAAGCATGTATTTTAATATTTGTAGTTTCATTTTAACATTTATGTAGTTGTTTTCAAATTTGAAATGTAGAAGTGAATTTACAGATTTAAATTTTGCTTTCTTGTGGAAAAGTACTTTTTACGTGCTGTTTCATAGATGTGAAACCATGTTTAAACATTTCTCAAAAAAGCATGTATTTTAATGTTTGTAGTTACATTTTAACATTTATGTTGTTCTTTTCAAAATTGAAATGTAGAAGTGAATTTACAGATCTACATTTTGTTTTCTTGTAGAAAAGTGCTTTTTACCTGTGCTGTTTCATTGATGTCAAATCATGTTTAAACATTACTCAAAAAAGCATGTATTTTATGTTTGTAGTTTCATTTTAACATTTATGTTATTCTTTTCAAATTTGAAATGTAGAAGTGAATTTACAGATTTACATTTTGCTTTCTTGTGGAAAAGTACTTTTTACAAGTGCTGTTTCATAGATGTGAAACCATGTTTAAACATTTCTCAAAAAAGCATGTATTTTAATGTTTGTAGTTTCATTTTAACATTTATGTTGTTCTTTTCAAAATTGAAATGTAGAAGTGAATTTACAGATCAACATTTTGTTTTCTTGTAGAAAAGTGCTTTTTACCTGTGCTGTTTCATTGATGTGAAATCATGTTTAAAAATTACTCAAAAAAGCATGTATTTTAATATTTGTAGTTTCATTTTAACATTTATGTATGTTGTTTTCAAAATTGAAATGTAGGTGAATTTACAGATTTACATTTTGCTTTCTTGTGGAAAAGTACTTTTTACAAGTGCTGTTTCATTGATGTGAAATCATGTTTAAATATATCACAAAAAAGCATGTATTTTATTGTTTGTAGTTTCTTTTTAACATTTATGTTATTATTTTCAAATTTGAAATATAGAACTGAATTTACAGATTTACATTTTGCTTTCATGTGGAAAAGTACTTTTTACAAGTGCTGTTTCATAGATGTGAAACCATGTTTAAACATTTCTCAAAAAAGCATGTATTTTATCGTTTGTAGTTTCATTTTAACATTTATGTTGTTCTTTTCAAAATTGAAATGTAGAAGTGAATTTACAGATCTACATTTTGTTTTCTTGTAGAAAAGTGCTTTTTACCTGTGCTGTTTCATTGATGTCAAATCATGTTTAAACATTACTCAAAAAAGCATGTATTTTATTGTTTGTAGTTTCATTTTAACATTTATGTTATTCTTTTCAAATTTGAAATGTAGAAGTGAATTTACAGATTTACATTTTGCTTTCTTGTGGAAAAGTACTTTTTACAAGTGCTGTTTCATAGATGTGAAACCATGTTTAAACATTTCTCAAAAAAGCATGTATTTTAATGTTTGTAGTTTCATTTTAACATTAATGTTATTCTTTTCAAAATTGAATATGTGGAAGTGAATTTATGCATCCTCATTTTGCTTTCTTTTAGAAAAGTACTTTTTACAAGTGCTGTTTCATAGATGTGAAATCATCTTTAAATATTTCACAAAAAAGCATGTATTTTATTGTTTGTAGTTTCATTTTAACATTTATGTTATTATTTTCAAATTTGAAATGTAGAAGTGAATTTACAGATTTACATTTTGCTTTCTTGTGGAAAAGTACTTTTTACAAGTGCTGTTTCATAGATGTGAAAACATGTTTAAACATTTCTCAAAAAAGCATGTATTTTAATGTTTGTAGTTTCATTTTAACATTTATGTTGTTCTTTTCAAAATTGAAATGTAGAAGTGAATTTACAGATCTACATTTTGTTTTCTTGTAGAAAAGTGCTTTTTACCTGTGCTGTTTCATTGATGTCAAATCATGTTTAAACATTACTCAAAAAAGCATGTATTTTATGTTTGTAGTTTCATTTTAACATTTATGTTATTCTTTTCAAATTTAAAATGTAGAAGTGAATTTACAGATTTACATTTTGCTTTCTTGTGGAAAAGTACTTTTTACAAGTGCTGTTTCATAGATGTGAAACCATGTTTAAACATTTCTCAAAAAAGCATGTATTTTAATGTTTGTAGTTTCATTTTAACATTTATGTTGTTCTTTTCAAAATTGAAATGTAGAAGTGAATTTACAGATCAACATTTTGTTTTCTTGTAGAAAAGTGCTTTTTACCTGTGCTGTTTCATTGATGTGAAATCAGGTTTAAACATTACTCAAAAAAGCATGTATTTTAATGTTTGTAGTTTCCTTTTAACATTTATGTTGTTCTTTTCAAAATTGAAATGTAGAAGTGAATTTACAGATCAACATTTTGTTTTCTTGTAGAAAAGTGCTTTTTACCTGTGCTGTTTCATTGATGTGAAATCATGTTTAAACATTACTCAAAAAAGCATGTATTTTAATATTTGTAGTTTCATTTTAACATTTATGTAGTTGATTTCAAATTTGAAATGTAGAAGTGAATTTACAGATTTACATTTTGCTTTCTTGTGGAAAAGTACTTTTTACGTGCTGTTTCATAGATGTGAAACCATGTTTAAACATTTCTCAAAAAAGCATGTATTTTAATGTTTGTAGTTACATTTTAACATTTATGTTGTTCTTTTCAAAATTGAAATGTAGAAGTGAATTTACAGATCTACATTTTGTTTTCTTGTAGAAAAGTGCTTTTTACCTGTGCTGTTTCATTGATGTCAAATCATGTTTAAACATTACTCAAAAAAGCATGTATTTTATGTTTGTAGTTTCATTTTAACATTTATGTTATTCTTTTCAAATTTGAAATGTAGAAGTGAATTTACAGATTTACATTTTGCTTTCTTGTGGAAAAGTACTTTTTACAAGTGCTGTTTCATAGATGTGAAACCATGTTTAAACATTTCTCAAAAAAGCATGTATTTTAATGTTTGTAGTTTCATTTTAACATTTATGTTGTTCTTTTCAAAATTGAAATGTAGAAGTGAATTTACAGATCAACATTTTGTTTTCTTGTAGAAAAGTGCTTTTTACCTGTGCTGTTTCATTGATGTGAAATCATGTTTAAACATTACTCAAAAAAGCATGTATTTTAATATTTGTAGTTTCATTTTAACATTTATGTAGTTGTTTTCAAAATTGAAATGTAGGTGAATTTACAGATTTACATTTTGCTTTCTTGTGGAAAAGTACTTTTTACAAGTGCTGTTTCATAGATGTGAAACCATGTTTAAACATTTCTCAAAAAAGCATGTATTTTAATGTTTGTAGTTTCATTTTAACATTTATGTTGTTCTTTTCAAAATGAAATGAGAAGTGAATTTACAGATCTACATTTTGTTTTCTTGTAGAAAAGTGCTTTTTACATGTGCTGTTTCATTGATGTGAAATCATGTTTAAATATTTCACAAAAAAGCATGTATTTTATTGTTTGTAGTTTCATTTTAACATTAATGTTATTATTTTCAAATTTGAATTGTAGAAGTGAATTTACAGATTTACATTTTGCTTTCTTGTGGAAAAGTACTTTTTACAAGTGCTGTTTCATAGATGTGAAACCATGTTTAAACATTTCTCAAAAAAGCATGTATTTTAATGTTTGTAGTTTCATTTTAACATTTATGTTGTTCTTTTCAAAATTGAAATGTAGAAGTGAATTTACAGATCTACATTTTGTTTTCTTGTAGAAAAGTGCTTTTTACCTGTGCTGTTTCATTGATGTGAAATCATGTTTAAACATTACTCAAAAAAGCATGTATTTTAATGTTTGTAGTTTCATTTTAACATTTATGTAGTTGTTTTCAAAATTGAAATGTAGAAGTGAATTTACAGATTTACATTTTGCTTTCTTGTGGAAAAGTACTTTTTACAAGTGCTGTTTCATATATGTGAAACCATGTTTAAACATTTCTCAAAAAAGCATGTATTTTAATGTTTGTAGTTTCATTTTAACTTTAATGTTATTCTTTTCAAAATTGAATATGTAGAAGTGAATTTATGCATCCTCATTTTGCTTTCTTTTAGAAAAGTACTTTTTACAAGTGCTGTTTCATAGATGTGAAATCATGTTTAAACATTTCTCAAAAAAGCATGTATTTTAATGTTTGTAGTTTCATTTTAACATTTATGTTATTCTTTTCAAATTTGAAATGTAGAAGTGAATATACAGATTTACATTTTGCTTTCTTGTGGAAAAGTACTTTTTGCAAGTGCTGTTTCATAGATGTGAAAACATGTTTAAACATTTCTCAAAAAAGCATGTATTTTAATGTTTGTAGTTTCATTTTAACATTTATGTTGTTCTTTTCAAAATTGAAATGTAGAAGTGAATTTACAGATCAACATTTTGTTTTCTTGTAGAAAAGTGCTTTTTACCTGTGCTGTTTCATTGATGTGAAATCAGGTTTAAACATTACTCAAAAAAGCATGTATTTTAATGTTTGTAGTTTCATTTTAACATTTATGTTGTTCTTTTCAAAATTGAAATGTAGAAGTGAATTTACAGATCAACATTTTGTTTTCTTGTAGAAAAGTGCTTTTTACCTGTGCTGTTTCATTGATGTGAAATCATGTTTAAACATTACTCAAAAAAGCATGTATTTTAATATTTGTAGTTTCATTTTAACATTTATGTAGTTGTTTTCAAATTTGAAATGTAGAAGTGAATTTACAGATTTAAATTTTGCTTTCTTGTGGAAAAGTACTTTTTACGTGCTGTTTCATAGATGTGAAACCATGTTTAAACATTTCTCAAAAAAGCATGTATTTTAATGTTTGTAGTTACATTTTAACATTTATGTTGTTCTTTTCAAAATTGAAATGTAGAAGTGAATTTACAGATCTACATTTTGTTTTCTTGTAGAAAAGTGCTTTTTACCTGTGCTGTTTCATTGATGTCAAATCATGTTTAAACATTACTCAAAAAAGCATGTATTTTATGTTTGTAGTTTCATTTTAACATTTATGTTATTCTTTTCAAATTTGAAATGTAGAAGTGAATTTACAGATTTACATTTTGCTTTCTTGTGGAAAAGTACTTTTTACAAGTGCTGTTTCATAGATGTGAAACCATGTTTAAACATTTCTCAAAAAAGCATGTATTTTAATGTTTGTAGTTTCATTTTAACATTTATGTTGTTCTTTTCAAAATTGAAATGTAGAAGTGAATTTACAGATCAACATTTTGTTTTCTTGTAGAAAAGTGCTTTTTACCTGTGCTGTTTCATTGATGTGAAATCATGTTTAAAAATTACTCAAAAAAGCATGTATTTTAATATTTGTAGTTTCATTTTAACATTTATGTAGTTGTTTTCAAAATTGAAATGTAGGTGAATTTACAGATTTACATTTTGCTTTCTTGTGGAAAAGTACTTTTTACAAGTGCTGTTTCATAGATGTGAAACCATGTTTAAACATTTCTCAAAAAAGCATGTATTTTAATGTTTGTAGTTTCATTTTAACATTTATGTTGTTCTTTTCAAAATTGAAATGTAGAAGTGAATTTACAGATTTACATTTTGCTTTCTTGTGGAAAAGTACTTTTTACGTGCTGTTTCATAGATGTGAAACCATGTTTAAACGTTTCTCAAAAAAGCATGTATTTTAATGTTTGTAGTTTCATTTTAACATTTATGTTATTCTTTTCAAATTTGAAATGTAGAAGTGAATTTACAGATTTACATTTTGCTTTCTTTTAGAAAAGTTCTTTTTACAAGTGCTGTTTCATAGATGTGAAACCATGTATAAACATTTCTCAAAAAAGCATGTATTTTAATGTTTGTATTTTCATTTTAACATTTATGTTGTTCTTTTCAAAATTGAAATGTAGAAGTGAATTTACAGATCTACATTTTGTTTTCTTGTAGAAAAGTGCTTTTTACATGTGCTGTTTCATGATGTGAAATCATGTTTAAACATTTCACAAAAAAGCATGTATTTTATTGTTTGTAGTTTCATTTAAACATTTATGTTATTCTTTTCAAATTTGAAATGTAGAAGTGAATTTACAGATTTACATTTTGCTTTCTTGTGGAAAAGTACTTTTTACAAGTGCTGTTTCATAGATGTGAAACCATGTTTAAACATTTCTCAAAAAAGCATGTATTTTAATGTTTGTTGTTTCATTTTAACATTTATGTTATTCCTTTCAAAATTGAAATGTAGAAGTGAATTTACAGATCGACATTTTTTTTTCTTGTAGAAAAGTACTTTTTACGTGCTGTTTCATTGATGTGAAACCATGTTTAAATATTTCTCAAAAAAGCATGTATTTTAATGTTTGTAGTTTCGTTTTAACATTAATGTTATTCTTTTCAAAATTGAATATGTAGAAGTGAATTTATGCATCCTCATTTTGCTTTCTTTTAGAAAAGTACTTTTTACAAGTGCTGTTTCATAGATGTGAAATCATGTTTAAACATTTCTCAAAAAAGCATGTATTTTAATATTTGTAGTTTCATTTTAACATTTATGTAGTTGTTTTCAAAATTGAAATGTAGGTGAATTTACAGATTTACATTTTGCTTTCTTGTGGAAAAGTACTTTTTACAAGTGCTGTTTCATAGATGTGAAACCATGTTTAAACATTTCTCAAAAAAGCATGTATTTTAATGTTTGTAGTTTCATTTTAACATTTATGTTATTCTTTTCAAATTTGAAATGTAGAAGTGAATTTACAGATTTACATTTTGCTTTCTTGTGGAAAAGTACTTTTTACGTGCTGTTTCATAGATGTGAAACCATGTTTAAACATTTCTCAAAAAAGCATGTATTTTAATGTTTGTAGTTACATTTTAACATTTATGTTGTTCTTTTCAAAATTGAAATGTAGAAGTGAATTTACAGATCTACATTTTGTTTTCTTGTAGAAAAGTGCTTTTTACCTGTGCTGTTTCATTGATGTGAAATCATGTTTAAACATTTCACAAAAAAGCATGTATTTTATTGTTTGTAGTTTCATTTTAACATTTATGTTATTATTTTCAAATTTGAAATGTAGAAGTGAATATACAGATTTACATTTTGCTTTCTTGTGGAAAAGTACTTTTTGCAAGTGCTGTTTCATAGATGTGAAAACATGTTTAAACATTTCTCAAAAAAGCATGTATTTTAATGTTTGTAGTTTCATTTTAACATTTATGTTGTTCTTTTCAAAATTGAAATGTAGAAGTGAATTTACAGATCTACATTTTGTTTTCTTGTAGAAAAGTGCTTTTTACCTGTGCTGTTTCATTGATGTCAAATCATGTTTAAACATTACTCAAAAAAGCATGTATTTTATGTTTGTAGTTTCATTTTAACATTTATGTTATTCTTTTCAAATTTGAAATGTAGAAGTGAATTTACAGATTTACATTTTGCTTTCTTGTGGAAAAGTACTTTTTACAAGTGCTGTTTCATAGATGTGAAACCATGTTTAAACATTTCTCAAAAAAGCATGTATTTTAATGTTTGTAGTTTCATTTTAACATTTATGTTGTTCTTTTCAAAATTGAAATGTAGAAGTGAATTTACAGATCAACATTTTGTTTTCTTGTAGAAAAGTGCTTTTTACCTGTGCTGTTTCATTGATGTGAAATCATGTTTAAACATTACTCAAAAAAGCATGTATTTTAATATTTGTAGTTTCATTTTAACATTTATGTAGTTGTTTTCAAAATTGAAATGTAGGTGAATTTACAGATTTACATTTTGCTTTCTTGTGGAAAAGTACTTTTTACAAGTGCTGTTTCATAGATGTGAAACCATGTTTAAACATTTCTCAAAAAAGCATGTATTTTAATGTTTGTAGTTTCATTTTAACATTTATGTTGTCCTTTTCAAAATGAAATGAGAAGTGAATTTACAGATCTACATTTTGTTTTCTTGTAGAAAAGTGCTTTTTACATGTGCTGTTTCATTGATGTGAAATCATGTTTAAATATTTCACAAAAAAGCATGTATTTTATTGTTTGTAGTTTCATTTTAACATTTATGTTATTCTTTTCAAATTTGTAATGTAGAAGTGAATTTACAGATTTACATTTTGCTTTCTTGTGGAAAAGTACTTTTTACAAGTGCTGTTTCATAGATGTGAAACCATGTTTAAACATTTCTCAAAAAAGCATGTATTTTAATGTTTGTAGTTTCATTTTAACATTTATGTTGTTCTTTTCAAAATTGAAATGTAGAAGTGAATTTACAGATTTACATTTTGCTTTCTTGTGGAAAAGTACTTTTTACAAGTGCTGTTTCATAGATGTGAAACCATGTTTAAACATTTCTCAAAAAAGCATGTATTTTAATGTTTGTAGTTTCATTTTAACATTTATGTTATTCCTTTCAAAATTGAAATGTAGAAGTGAATTTACAGATCTACATTTTTTTTTCTTGTAGAAAAGTACTTTTTACGTGCTGTTTCATTGATGTGAAACCATGTTTAAATATTTCACAAAAAAGCATGTATTTTAATGTTTGTAGTTTCATTTTAACATTTATGTTATTCTTTTCAAAATTGAAATGTGGAAGTGAATTTATGCATCCTCATTTTGATTTCTTTTAGAAAAGTACTTTTTACAAGTGCTGTTTCATAGATGTGAAATCATGTTTAAACATTTCTCAAAAAAGCATGTATTTTAATGTTTGTAGTTTCATTTTAACATTTATGTTATTCTTTTCAAATTTGAAATGTAGAAGTGAATTTACAGATTTACATTTTGCTTTCTTGTGGAAAAGTACTTTTTACAAGTGTTGTTTCATAGATGTGAAACCATGTTTAAACATTTCTCAAAAAAGCATGTATTTTAATGTTTGTAGTTTCATTTTAACATTTATGTTGTTCTTTTCAAAATTGAAATGTAGAAGTGAATTTACAGATCAACATTTTGTTTTCTTGTAGAAAAGTGCTTTTTACCTGTGCTGTTTCATTGATGTGAAATCATGTTTAAAAATTACTCAAAAAAGCATGTATTTTAATATTTGTAGTTTCATTTTAACATTTATGTAGTTGTTTTCAAAATTGAAATGTAGGTGAATTTACAGATTTACATTTTGCTTTCTTGTGGAAAAGTACTTTTTACAAGTGCTGTTTCATAGATGTGAAACCATGTTTAAACATTTCTCAAAAAAGCATGTATTTTAATGTTTGTAGTTTCATTTTAACATTTATGTTGTTCTTTTCAAAATTGAAATGTAGAAGTGAATTTACAGATTTACATTTTGCTTTCTTGTGGAAAAGTACTTTTTACGTGCTGTTTCATAGATGTGAAACCATGTTTAAACGTTTCTCAAAAAAGCATGTATTTTAATGTTTGTAGTTTCATTTTAACATTTATGTTATTCTTTTCAAATTTGAAATGTAGAAGTGAATTTACAGATTTACATTTTGCTTTCTTTTAGAAAAGTTCTTTTTACAAGTGCTGTTTCATAGATGTGAAACCATGTATAAACATTTCTCAAAAAAGCATGTATTTTAATGTTTGTATTTTCATTTTAACATTTATGTTGTTCTTTTCAAAATTGAAATGTAGAAGTGAATTTACAGATCTACATTTTGTTTTCTTGTAGAAAAGTGCTTTTTACATGTGCTGTTTCATGATGTGAAATCATGTTTAAACATTTCACAAAAAAGCATGTATTTTATTGTTTGTAGTTTCATTTAAACATTTATGTTATTCTTTTCAAATTTGAAATGTAGAAGTGAATTTACAGATTTACATTTTGCTTTCTTGTGGAAAAGTACTTTTTACAAGTGCTGTTTCATAGATGTGAAACCATGTTTAAACATTTCTCAAAAAAGCATGTATTTTAATGTTTGTTGTTTCATTTTAACATTTATGTTATTCCTTTCAAAATTGAAATGTAGAAGTGAATTTACAGATCGACATTTTTTTTTCTTGTAGAAAAGTACTTTTTACGTGCTGTTTCATTGATGTGAAACCATGTTTAAATATTTCTCAAAAAAGCATGTATTTTAATGTTTGTAGTTTCGTTTTAACATTAATGTTATTCTTTTCAAAATTGAATATGTAGAAGTGAATTTATGCATCCTCATTTTGCTTTCTTTTAGAAAAGTACTTTTTACAAGTGCTGTTTCATAGATGTGAAATCATGTTTAAACATTTCTCAAAAAAGCATGTATTTTAATATTTGTAGTTTCATTTTAACATTTATGTAGTTGTTTTCAAAATTGAAATGTAGGTGAATTTACAGATTTACATTTTGCTTTCTTGTGGAAAAGTACTTTTTACAAGTGCTGTTTCATAGATGTGAAACCATGTTTAAACATTTCTCAAAAAAGCATGTATTTTAATGTTTGTAGTTTCATTTTAACATTTATGTTATTCTTTTCAAATTTGAAATGTAGAAGTGAATTTACAGATTTACATTTTGCTTTCTTGTGGAAAAGTACTTTTTACGTGCTGTTTCATAGATGTGAAACCATGTTTAAACATTTCTCAAAAAAGCATGTATTTTAATGTTTGTAGTTACATTTTAACATTTATGTTGTTCTTTTCAAAATTGAAATGTAGAAGTGAATTTACAGATCTACATTTTGTTTTCTTGTAGAAAAGTGCTTTTTACCTGTGCTGTTTCATTGATGTGAAATCATGTTTAAACATTTCACAAAAAAGCATGTATTTTATTGTTTGTAGTTTCATTTTAACATTTATGTTATTATTTTCAAATTTGAAATGTAGAAGTGAATATACAGATTTACATTTTGCTTTCTTGTGGAAAAGTACTTTTTGCAAGTGCTGTTTCATAGATGTGAAAACATGTTTAAACATTTCTCAAAAAAGCATGTATTTTAATGTTTGTAGTTTCATTTTAACATTTATGTTGTTCTTTTCAAAATTGAAATGTAGAAGTGAATTTACAGATCTACATTTTGTTTTCTTGTAGAAAAGTGCTTTTTACCTGTGCTGTTTCATTGATGTCAAATCATGTTTAAACATTACTCAAAAAAGCATGTATTTTATGTTTGTAGTTTCATTTTAACATTTATGTTATTCTTTTCAAATTTGAAATGTAGAAGTGAATTTACAGATTTACATTTTGCTTTCTTGTGGAAAAGTACTTTTTACAAGTGCTGTTTCATAGATGTGAAACCATGTTTAAACATTTCTCAAAAAAGCATGTATTTTAATGTTTGTAGTTTCATTTTAACATTTATGTTGTTCTTTTCAAAATTGAAATGTAGAAGTGAATTTACAGATCAACATTTTGTTTTCTTGTAGAAAAGTGCATTTTACCTGTGCTGTTTCATTGATGTGAAATCATGTTTAAACATTACTCAAAAAAGCATGTATTTTAATATTTGTAGTTTCATTTTAACATTTATGTAGTTGTTTTCAAAATTGAAATGTAGGTGAATTTACAGATTTACATTTTGCTTTCTTGTGGAAAAGTACTTTTTACAAGTGCTGTTTCATAGATGTGAAACCATGTTTAAACATTTCTCAAAAAAGCATGTATTTTAATGTTTGTAGTTTCATTTTAACATTTATGTTGTCCTTTTCAAAATGAAATGAGAAGTGAATTTACAGATCTACATTTTGTTTTCTTGTAGAAAAGTGCTTTTTACATGTGCTGTTTCATTGATGTGAAATCATGTTTAAATATTTCACAAAAAAGCATGTATTTTATTGTTTGTAGTTTCATTTTAACATTTATGTTATTCTTTTCAAATTTGTAATGTAGAAGTGAATTTACAGATTTACATTTTGCTTTCTTGTGGAAAAGTACTTTTTACAAGTGCTGTTTCATAGATGTGAAACCATGTTTAAACATTTCTCAAAAAAGCATGTATTTTAATGTTTGTAGTTTCATTTTAACATTTATGTTGTTCTTTTCAAAATTGAAATGTAGAAGTGAATTTACAGATTTACATTTTGCTTTCTTGTGGAAAAGTACTTTTTACAAGTGCTGTTTCATAGATGTGAAACCATGTTTAAACATTTCTCAAAAAAGCATGTATTTTAATGTTTGTAGTTTCATTTTAACATTTATGTTATTCCTTTCAAAATTGAAATGTAGAAGTGAATTTACAGATCTACATTTTTTTTTCTTGTAGAAAAGTACTTTTTACGTGCTGTTTCATTGATGTGAAACCATGTTTAAATATTTCACAAAAAAGCATGTATTTTAATGTTTGTAGTTTCATTTTAACATTTATGTTATTCTTTTCAAAATTGAAATGTGGAAGTGAATTTATGCATCCTCATTTTGATTTCTTTTAGAAAAGTACTTTTTACAAGTGCTGTTTCATAGATGTGAAATCATGTTTAAACATTTCTCAAAAAAGCATGTATTTTAATGTTTGTAGTTTCATTTTAACATTTATGTTATTCTTTTCAAATTTGAAATGTAGAAGTGAATTTACAGATTTACATTTTGCTTTCTTGTGGAAAAGTACTTTTTACAAGTGTTGTTTCATAGATGTGAAACCATGTTTAAACATTTCTCAAAAAAGCATGTATTTTAATGTTTGTAGTTTCATTTTAACATTTATGTTGTTCTTTTCAAAATTGAAATGTAGAAGTGAATTTACAGATCTACATTTTGTTTTCTTGTAGAAAAGTGCTTTTTACCTGTGCTGTTTCATTGATGTCAAATCATGTTTAAACATTACTCAAAAAAGCATGTATTTTATGTTTGTAGTTTCATTTTAACATTTATGTTATTCTTTTCAAATTTGAAATGTAGAAGTGAATTTACAGATTTACATTTTGCTTTCTTGTGGAAAAGTACTTTTTACAAGTGCTGTTTCATAGATGTGAAACCATGTTTAAACATTTCTCAAAAAAGCATGTATTTTAATATTTGTAGTTTCATTTTAACATTTATGTAGTTGTTTTCAAAATTGAAATGTAGGTGAATTTACAGATTTACATTTTGCTTTCTTGTGGAAAAGTACTTTTTACAAGTGCTGTTTCATAGATGTGAAACCATGTTTAAACATTTCTCAAAAAAGCATGTATTTTAATGTTTGTAGTTTCATTTTAACATTTATGTTGTTCTTTTCAAAATGAAATGAGAAGTGAATTTACAGATCTACATTTTGTTTTCTTGTAGAAAAGTGCTTTTTACATGTGCTGTTTCATTGATGTGAAATCATGTTTAAATATTTCACAAAAAAGCATGTATTTTATTGTTTGTAGTTTCATTTTAACATTAATATTATTATTTTCAAATTTGAAATGTAGAAGTGAATTTACAGATTTACATTTTGCTTTCTTGTGGAAAAGTACTTTTTACAAGTGCTGTTTCATAGATGTGAAACCATGTTTAAACATTTCTCAAAAAAGCATGTATTTTAATGTTTGTAGTTTCATTTTAACATTTATGTTGTTCTTTTCAAAATTGAAATGTAGAAGTGAATTTACAGATCTACATTTTGTTTTCTTTTAGAAAAGTGCTTTTTACCTGTGCTGTTTCATTGATGCCAAATCATGTTTAAACATTACTCAAAAAAGCATGTATTTTATTGTTTGTAGTTTCATTTTAACATTTATGTTATTCTTTTCAAATTTGTAATGTAGAAGTGAATTTACAGATTTACATTTTGCTTTCTTGTGGAAAAGTACTTTTTACAAGTGCTGTTTCATAGATGTGAAACCATGTTTAAACATTTCTCAAAAAAGCATGTATTTTAATGTTTGTAGTTTCATTTTAACATTTATGTTGTTCTTTTCAAAATGAAATGAGAAGTGAATTTACAGATCTACATTTTGTTTTCTTGTAGAAAAGTGCTTTTTACATGTGCTGTTTCATTGATGTGAAATCATGTTTAAATATTTCACAAAAAAGCATGTATTTTATTGTTTGTAGTTTCATTTTAACATTAATATTATTATTTTCAAATTTGAAATGTAGAAGTGAATTTACAGATTTACATTTTGCTTTCTTGTGGAAAAGTACTTTTTACAAGTGCTGTTTCATAGATGTGAAATCATGTTTAAACATTTCACAAAAAAGCATGTATTTTATTGTTTGTAGTTTCATTTTAACATTTATGTTATTATTTTCAAATTTGAAATGTAGAAGTGAATATACAGATTTACATTTTGCTTTCTTGTGGAAAAGTACTTTTTGCAAGTGCTGTTTCATAGATGTGAAAACATGTTTAAACATTTCTCAAAAAAGCATGTATTTTAATGTTTGTAGTTTCATTTTAACATTTATGTTGTTCTTTTCAAAATTGAAATGTAGAAGTGAATTTACAGATCTACATTTTGTTTTCTTGTAGAAAAGTGCTTTTTACCTGTGCTGTTTCATTGATGTCAAATCATGTTTAAACATTACTCAAAAAAGCATGTATTTTATGTTTGTAGTTTCATTTTAACATTTATGTTATTCTTTTCAAATTTGAAATGTAGAAGTGAATTTACAGATTTACATTTTGCTTTCTTGTGGAAAAGTACTTTTTACAAGTGCTGTTTCATAGATGTGAAACCATGTTTAAACATTTCTCAAAAAAGCATGTATTTTAATATTTGTAGTTTCATTTTAACATTTATGTAGTTGTTTTCAAAATTGAAATGTAGGTGAATTTACAGATTTACATTTTGCTTTCTTGTGGAAAAGTACTTTTTACAAGTGCTGTTTCATAGATGTGAAACCATGTTTAAACATTTCTCAAAAAAGCATGTATTTTAATGTTTGTAGTTTCATTTTAACATTTATGTTGTTCTTTTCAAAATGAAATGAGAAGTGAATTTACAGATCTACATTTTGTTTTCTTGTAGAAAAGTGCTTTTTACATGTGCTGTTTCATTGATGTGAAATCATGTTTAAATATTTCACAAAAAAGCATGTATTTTATTGTTTGTAGTTTCATTTTAACATTAATATTATTATTTTCAAATTTGAAATGTAGAAGTGAATTTACAGATTTACATTTTGCTTTCTTTTAGAAAAGTTCTTTTTACAAGTGCTGTTTCATAGATGTGAAACCATGTTTAAACATTTCTCAAAAAAGCATGTATTTTAATGTTTGTAGTTTCATTTTAACATTTATGTTATTCCTTTCAAAATTGAAATGTAGAAGTGAATTTACAGATCGACATTTTTTTTTCTTGTAGAAAAGTACTTTTTACGTGCTGTTTCATTGATGTGAAACCATGTTTAAATATTTCACAAAAAAGCATGTATTTTAATGTTTGTAGTTTCATTTTAACATTTATGTTATTCTTTTCAAAATTGAAATGTGGAAGTGAATTTATGCATCCTCATTTTGATTTCTTTTAGAAAAGTACTTTTTACAAGTGCTGTTTCATAGATGTGAAATCATGTTTAAACATTTCTCAAAAAAGCATGTATTTTAATGTTTGTAGTTTCATTTTAACATTTATGTTATTCTTTTCAAATTTGAAATGTAGAAGTGAATTTACAGATTTACATTTTGCTTTCTTGTGGAAAAGTACTTTTTACAAGTGTTGTTTCATAGATGTGAAACCATGTTTAAACATTTCTCAAAAAAGCATGTATTTTAATGTTTGTAGTTTCATTTTAACATTTATGTTATTCTTTTCAAAATTGAAATGTAGAAGTGAATTTACAGATCGACATTTTGTTTTCTTGTAAAAAAGTACTTTTTACAAGTGCTGTTTCATAGTTGTGAAATCATGTTTAAACATTTCTCAAAAAAGCATGTATTTTATTGTTTGTAGTTTCATTTTAACATTAATGTTATTCTTTTCAAATTTGAAATGTAGAAGTGAATTTACAGATTTACATTTTGCTTTCTTGTGGAAAAGTACTTTTTACAAGTGCTGTTTCATAGATGTGAAACCATGTTTAAACATTTCTCAAAAAAGCATGTATTTTAATATTTGTAGTTTCATTTTAACATTTATGTAGTTGTTTTCAAAATTGAAATGTAGGTGAATTTACAGATTTACATTTTGCTTTCTTGTGGAAAAGTACTTTTTACAAGTGCTGTTTCATAGATGTGAAACCATGTTTAAACATTTCTCAAAAAAGCATGTATTTTAATGTTTGTAGTTTCATTTTAACATTTATGTTGTTCTTTTCAAAATGAAATGAGAAGTGAATTTACAGATCTACATTTTGTTTTCTTGTAGAAAAGTGCTTTTTACATGTGCTGTTTCATTGATGTGAAATCATGTTTAAATATTTCACAAAAAAGCATGTATTTTATTGTTTGTAGTTTCATTTTAACATTAATATTATTATTTTCAAATTTGAAATGTAGAAGTGAATTTACAGATTTACATTTTGCTTTCTTGTGGAAAAGTACTTTTTACAAGTGCTGTTTCATAGATGTGAAACCATGTTTAAACATTTCTCAAAAAAGCATGTATTTTAATGTTTGTAGTTTCATTTTAACATTTATGTTGTTCTTTTCAAAATTGAAATGTAGAAGTGAATTTACAGATCTACATTTTGTTTTCTTTTAGAAAAGTGCTTTTTACCTGTGCTGTTTCATTGATGCCAAATCATGTTTAAACATTACTCAAAAAAGCATGTATTTTATTGTTTGTAGTTTCATTTTAACATTTATGTTATTCTTTTCAAATTTGTAATGTAGAAGTGAATTTACAGATTTACATTTTGCTTTCTTGTGGAAAAGTACTTTTTACAAGTGCTGTTTCATAGATGTGAAACCATGTTTAAACATTTCTCAAAAAAGCATGTATTTTAATGTTTGTAGTTTCATTTTAACATTTATGTTGTTCTTTTCAAAATGAAATGAGAAGTGAATTTACAGATCTACATTTTGTTTTCTTGTAGAAAAGTGCTTTTTACATGTGCTGTTTCATTGATGTGAAATCATGTTTAAATATTTCACAAAAAAGCATGTATTTTATTGTTTGTAGTTTCATTTTAACATTAATATTATTATTTTCAAATTTGAAATGTAGAAGTGAATTTACAGATTTACATTTTGCTTTCTTGTGGAAAAGTACTTTTTACAAGTGCTGTTTCATAGATGTGAAATCATGTTTAAACATTTCACAAAAAAGCATGTATTTTATTGTTTGTAGTTTCATTTTAACATTTATGTTATTATTTTCAAATTTGAAATGTAGAAGTGAATATACAGATTTACATTTTGCTTTCTTGTGGAAAAGTACTTTTTGCAAGTGCTGTTTCATAGATGTGAAAACATGTTTAAACATTTCTCAAAAAAGCATGTATTTTAATGTTTGTAGTTTCATTTTAACATTTATGTTGTTCTTTTCAAAATTGAAATGTAGAATTTACAGATCTACATTTTGTTTTCTTGTAGAAAAGTGCTTTTTACCTGTGCTGTTTCATTGATGTCAAATCATGTTTAAACATTACTCAAAAAAGCATGTATTTTATGTTTGTAGTTTCATTTTAACATTTATGTTATTCTTTTCAAATTTGAAATGTAGAAGTGAATTTACAGATTCACATTTTGCTTTCTTGTGGAAAAGTACTTTTTACAAGTGCTGTTTCATAGATGTGAAACCATGTTTAAACATTTCTCAAAAAAGCATGTATTTTAATATTTGTAGTTTCATTTTAACATTTATGTAGTTGTTTTCAAAATTGAAATGTAGGTGAATTTACAGATTTACATTTTGCTTTCTTGTGGAAAAGTACTTTTTACAAGTGCTGTTTCATAGATGTGAAACCATGTTTAAACATTTCTCAAAAAAGCATGTATTTTAATGTTTGTAGTTTCATTTTAACATTTATGTTGTTCTTTTCAAAATGAAATGAGAAGTGAATTTACAGATCTACATTTTGTTTTCTTGTAGAAAAGTGCTTTTTACATGTGCTGTTTCATTGATGTGAAATCATGTTTAAATATTTCACAAAAAAGCATGTATTTTATTGTTTGTAGTTTCATTTTAACATTAATATTATTATTTTCAAATTTGAAATGTAGAAGTGAATTTACAGATTTACATTTTGCTTTCTTTTAGAAAAGTTCTTTTTACAAGTGCTGTTTCATAGATGTGAAACCATGTTTAAACATTTCTCAAAAAAGCATGTATTTTAATGTTTGTAGTTTCATTTTAACATTTATGTTATTCCTTTCAAAATTGAAATGTAGAAGTGAATTTACAGATCTACATTTTTTTTTCTTGTAGAAAAGTACTTTTTACGTGCTGTTTCATTGATGTGAAACCATGTTTAAATATTTCACAAAAAAGCATGTATTTTAATGTTTGTAGTTTCATTTTAACATTTATGTTATTCTTTTCAAAATTGAAATGTGGAAGTGAATTTATGCATCCTCATTTTGATTTCTTTTAGAAAAGTACTTTTTACAAGTGCTGTTTCATAGATGTGAAATCATGTTTAAACATTTCTCAAAAAAGCATGTATTTTAATGTTTGTAGTTTCATTTTAACATTTATGTTATTCTTTTCAAATTTGAAATGTAGAAGTGAATTTACAGATTTACATTTTGCTTTCTTGTGGAAAAGTACTTTTTACAAGTGTTGTTTCATAGATGTGAAACCATGTTTAAACATTTCTCAAAAAAGCATGTATTTTAATGTTTGTAGTTTCATTTTAACATTTATGTTATTCTTTTCAAAATTGAAATGTAGAAGTGAATTTACAGATCGACATTTTGTTTTCTTGTAAAAAAGTACTTTTTACAAGTGCTGTTTCATAGTTGTGAAATCATGTTTAAACATTTCTCAAAAAAGCATGTATTTTATTGTTTGTAGTTTCATTTTAACATTAATGTTATTCTTTTCAAATTTGAAATGTAGAAGTGAATTTACAGATTTACATTTTGCTTTCTTGTGGAAAAGTACTTTTTACAAGTGCTGTTTCATAGATGTGAAACCATGTTTAAACATTTCTCAAAAAAGCATGTATTTTAATATTTGTAGTTTCATTTTAACATTTATGTAGTTGTTTTCAAAATTGAAATGTAGGTGAATTTACAGATTTACATTTTGCTTTCTTGTGGAAAAGTACTTTTTACAAGTGCTGTTTCATAGATGTGAAACCATGTTTAAACATTTCTCAAAAAAGCATGTATTTTAATGTTTGTAGTTTCATTTTAACATTTATGTTGTTCTTTTCAAAATGAAATGAGAAGTGAATTTACAGATCTACATTTTGTTTTCTTGTAGAAAAGTGCTTTTTACATGTGCTGTTTCATTGATGTGAAATCATGTTTAAATATTTCACAAAAAAGCATGTATTTTATTGTTTGTAGTTTCATTTTAACATTAATATTATTATTTTCAAATTTGAAATGTAGAAGTGAATTTACAGATTTACATTTTGCTTTCTTGTGGAAAAGTACTTTTTACAAGTGCTGTTTCATAGATGTGAAACCATGTTTAAACATTTCTCAAAAAAGCATGTATTTTAATGTTTGTAGTTTCATTTTAACATTTATGTTGTTCTTTTCAAAATTGAAATGTAGAAGTGAATTTACAGATCTACATTTTGTTTTCTTTTAGAAAAGTGCTTTTTACCTGTGCTGTTTCATTGATGCCAAATCATGTTTAAACATTACTCAAAAAAGCATGTATTTTATTGTTTGTAGTTTCATTTTAACATTTATGTTATTCTTTTCAAATTTGTAATGTAGAAGTGAATTTACAGATTTACATTTTGCTTTCTTGTGGAAAAGTACTTTTTACAAGTGCTGTTTCATAGATGTGAAACCATGTTTAAACATTTCTCAAAAAAGCATGTATTTTAATGTTTGTAGTTTCATTTTAACATTTATGTTGTTCTTTTCAAAATGAAATGAGAAGTGAATTTACAGATCTACATTTTGTTTTCTTGTAGAAAAGTGCTTTTTACATGTGCTGTTTCATTGATGTGAAATCATGTTTAAATATTTCACAAAAAAGCATGTATTTTATTGTTTGTAGTTTCATTTTAACATTTATGTTATTCTTTTCAAATTTGTAATGTAGAAGTGAATTTACAGATTTACATTTTGCTTTCTTGTGGAAAAGTACTTTTTACAAGTGCTGTTTCATAGATGTGAAACCATGTTTAAACATTTCTCAAAAAAGCATGTATTTTAATGTTTGTAGTTTCATTTTAACATTTATGTTGTTCTTTTCAAAATTGAAATGTAGAAGTGAATTTACAGATTTACATTTTGCTTTCTTGTGGAAAAGTACTTTTTACAAGTGCTGTTTCATAGATGTGAAACCATGTTTAAACATTTCTCAAAAAAGCATGTATTTTAATGTTTGTAGTTTCATTTTAACATTTATGTTATTCCTTTCAAAATTGAAATGTAGAAGTGAATTTACAGATCTACATTTTTTTTTCTTGTAGAAAAGTACTTTTTACGTGCTGTTTCATTGATGTGAAACCATGTTTAAATATTTCACAAAAAAGCATGTATTTTAATGTTTGTAGTTTCATTTTAACATTTATGTTATTCTTTTCAAAATTGAAATGTGGAAGTGAATTTATGCATCCTCATTTTGATTTCTTTTAGAAAAGTACTTTTTACAAGTGCTGTTTCATAGATGTGAAATCATGTTTAAACATTTCTCAAAAAAGCATGTATTTTAATGTTTGTAGTTTCATTTTAACATTTATGTTATTCTTTTCAAATTTGAAATGTAGAAGTGAATTTACAGATTTACATTTTGCTTTCTTGTGGAAAAGTACTTTTTACAAGTGTTGTTTCATAGATGTGAAACCATGTTTAAACATTTCTCAAAAAAGCATGTATTTTAATGTTTGTAGTTTCATTTTAACATTTATGTTGTTCTTTTCAAAATTGAAATGTAGAAGTGAATTTACAGATCTACATTTTGTTTTCTTGTAGAAAAGTGCTTTTTACCTGTGCTGTTTCATTGATGTCAAATCATGTTTAAACATTACTCAAAAAAGCATGTATTTTATGTTTGTAGTTTCATTTTAACATTTATGTTATTCTTTTCAAATTTGAAATGTAGAAGTGAATTTACAGATTTACATTTTGCTTTCTTGTGGAAAAGTACTTTTTACAAGTGCTGTTTCATAGATGTGAAACCATGTTTAAACATTTCTCAAAAAAGCATGTATTTTAATATTTGTAGTTTCATTTTAACATTTATGTAGTTGTTTTCAAAATTGAAATGTAGGTGAATTTACAGATTTACATTTTGCTTTCTTGTGGAAAAGTACTTTTTACAAGTGCTGTTTCATAGATGTGAAACCATGTTTAAACATTTCTCAAAAAAGCATGTATTTTAATGTTTGTAGTTTCATTTTAACATTTATGTTGTTCTTTTCAAAATGAAATGAGAAGTGAATTTACAGATCTACATTTTGTTTTCTTGTAGAAAAGTGCTTTTTACATGTGCTGTTTCATTGATGTGAAATCATGTTTAAATATTTCACAAAAAAGCATGTATTTTATTGTTTGTAGTTTCATTTTAACATTAATATTATTATTTTCAAATTTGAAATGTAGAAGTGAATTTACAGATTTACATTTTGCTTTCTTGTGGAAAAGTACTTTTTACAAGTGCTGTTTCATAGATGTGAAACCATGTTTAAACATTTCTCAAAAAAGCATGTATTTTAATGTTTGTAGTTTCATTTTAACATTTATGTTGTTCTTTTCAAAATTGAAATGTAGAAGTGAATTTACAGATCTACATTTTGTTTTCTTTTAGAAAAGTGCTTTTTACCTGTGCTGTTTCATTGATGCCAAATCATGTTTAAACATTACTCAAAAAAGCATGTATTTTATTGTTTGTAGTTTCATTTTAACATTTATGTTATTCTTTTCAAATTTGTAATGTAGAAGTGAATTTACAGATTTACATTTTGCTTTCTTGTGGAAAAGTACTTTTTACAAGTGCTGTTTCATAGATGTGAAACCATGTTTAAACATTTCTCAAAAAAGCATGTATTTTAATGTTTGTAGTTTCATTTTAACATTTATGTTGTTCTTTTCAAAATGAAATGAGAAGTGAATTTACAGATCTACATTTTGTTTTCTTGTAGAAAAGTGCTTTTTACATGTGCTGTTTCATTGATGTGAAATCATGTTTAAATATTTCACAAAAAAGCATGTATTTTATTGTTTGTAGTTTCAT
This sequence comes from Narcine bancroftii, assembly GCF_036971445.1. Lineage (NCBI taxonomy): Eukaryota > Metazoa > Chordata > Chondrichthyes > Torpediniformes > Narcinidae > Narcine > Narcine bancroftii. The sequence goes on along the minus strand of NW_027211800.1, from coordinate 4,579,067 downwards.
TTTAACATTAATATTATTATTTTCAAATTTGAAATGTAGAAGTGAATTTACAGATTTACATTTTGCTTTCTTGTGGAAAAGTACTTTTTACAAGTGCTGTTTCATAGATGTGAAATCATGTTTAAACATTTCACAAAAAAGCATGTATTTTATTGTTTGTAGTTTCATTTTAACATTTATGTTATTATTTTCAAATTTGAAATGTAGAAGTGAATATACAGATTTACATTTTGCTTTCTTGTGGAAAAGTACTTTTTGCAAGTGCTGTTTCATAGATGTGAAAACATGTTTAAACATTTCTCAAAAAAGCATGTATTTTAATGTTTGTAGTTTCATTTTAACATTTATGTTGTTCTTTTCAAAATTGAAATGTAGAAGTGAATTTACAGATCTACATTTTGTTTTCTTGTAGAAAAGTGCTTTTTACCTGTGCTGTTTCATTGATGTCAAATCATGTTTAAACATTACTCAAAAAAGCATGTATTTTATGTTTGTAGTTTCATTTTAACATTTATGTTATTCTTTTCAAATTTGAAATGTAGAAGTGAATTTACAGATTTACATTTTGCTTTCTTGTGGAAAAGTACTTTTTACAAGTGCTGTTTCATAGATGTGAAACCATGTTTAAACATTTCTCAAAAAAGCATGTATTTTAATATTTGTAGTTTCATTTTAACATTTATGTAGTTGTTTTCAAAATTGAAATGTAGGTGAATTTACAGATTTACATTTTGCTTTCTTGTGGAAAAGTACTTTTTACAAGTGCTGTTTCATAGATGTGAAACCATGTTTAAACATTTCTCAAAAAAGCATGTATTTTAATGTTTGTAGTTTCATTTTAACATTTATGTTGTTCTTTTCAAAATGAAATGAGAAGTGAATTTACAGATCTACATTTTGTTTTCTTGTAGAAAAGTGCTTTTTACATGTGCTGTTTCATTGATGTGAAATCATGTTTAAATATTTCACAAAAAAGCATGTATTTTATTGTTTGTAGTTTCATTTTAACATTAATATTATTATTTTCAAATTTGAAATGTAGAAGTGAATTTACAGATTTACATTTTGCTTTCTTTTAGAAAAGTTCTTTTTACAAGTGCTGTTTCATAGATGTGAAACCATGTTTAAACATTTCTCAAAAAAGCATGTATTTTAATGTTTGTAGTTTCATTTTAACATTTATGTTATTCCTTTCAAAATTGAAATGTAGAAGTGAATTTACAGATCGACATTTTTTTTTCTTGTAGAAAAGTACTTTTTACGTGCTGTTTCATTGATGTGAAACCATGTTTAAATATTTCACAAAAAAGCATGTATTTTAATGTTTGTAGTTTCATTTTAACATTTATGTTATTCTTTTCAAAATTGAAATGTGGAAGTGAATTTATGCATCCTCATTTTGATTTCTTTTAGAAAAGTACTTTTTACAAGTGCTGTTTCATAGATGTGAAATCATGTTTAAACATTTCTCAAAAAAGCATGTATTTTAATGTTTGTAGTTTCATTTTAACATTTATGTTATTCTTTTCAAATTTGAAATGTAGAAGTGAATTTACAGATTTACATTTTGCTTTCTTGTGGAAAAGTACTTTTTACAAGTGTTGTTTCATAGATGTGAAACCATGTTTAAACATTTCTCAAAAAAGCATGTATTTTAATGTTTGTAGTTTCATTTTAACATTTATGTTATTCTTTTCAAAATTGAAATGTAGAAGTGAATTTACAGATCGACATTTTGTTTTCTTGTAAAAAAGTACTTTTTACAAGTGCTGTTTCATAGTTGTGAAATCATGTTTAAACATTTCTCAAAAAAGCATGTATTTTATTGTTTGTAGTTTCATTTTAACATTAATGTTATTCTTTTCAAATTTGAAATGTAGAAGTGAATTTACAGATTTACATTTTGCTTTCTTGTGGAAAAGTACTTTTTACAAGTGCTGTTTCATAGATGTGAAACCATGTTTAAACATTTCTCAAAAAAGCATGTATTTTAATATTTGTAGTTTCATTTTAACATTTATGTAGTTGTTTTCAAAATTGAAATGTAGGTGAATTTACAGATTTACATTTTGCTTTCTTGTGGAAAAGTACTTTTTACAAGTGCTGTTTCATAGATGTGAAACCATGTTTAAACATTTCTCAAAAAAGCATGTATTTTAATGTTTGTAGTTTCATTTTAACATTTATGTTGTTCTTTTCAAAATGAAATGAGAAGTGAATTTACAGATCTACATTTTGTTTTCTTGTAGAAAAGTGCTTTTTACATGTGCTGTTTCATTGATGTGAAATCATGTTTAAATATTTCACAAAAAAGCATGTATTTTATTGTTTGTAGTTTCATTTTAACATTAATATTATTATTTTCAAATTTGAAATGTAGAAGTGAATTTACAGATTTACATTTTGCTTTCTTGTGGAAAAGTACTTTTTACAAGTGCTGTTTCATAGATGTGAAACCATGTTTAAACATTTCTCAAAAAAGCATGTATTTTAATGTTTGTAGTTTCATTTTAACATTTATGTTGTTCTTTTCAAAATTGAAATGTAGAAGTGAATTTACAGATCTACATTTTGTTTTCTTTTAGAAAAGTGCTTTTTACCTGTGCTGTTTCATTGATGCCAAATCATGTTTAAACATTACTCAAAAAAGCATGTATTTTATTGTTTGTAGTTTCATTTTAACATTTATGTTATTCTTTTCAAATTTGTAATGTAGAAGTGAATTTACAGATTTACATTTTGCTTTCTTGTGGAAAAGTACTTTTTACAAGTGCTGTTTCATAGATGTGAAACCATGTTTAAACATTTCTCAAAAAAGCATGTATTTTAATGTTTGTAGTTTCATTTTAACATTTATGTTGTTCTTTTCAAAATGAAATGAGAAGTGAATTTACAGATCTACATTTTGTTTTCTTGTAGAAAAGTGCTTTTTACATGTGCTGTTTCATTGATGTGAAATCATGTTTAAATATTTCACAAAAAAGCATGTATTTTATTGTTTGTAGTTTCATTTTAACATTAATATTATTATTTTCAAATTTGAAATGTAGAAGTGAATTTACAGATTTACATTTTGCTTTCTTGTGGAAAAGTACTTTTTACAAGTGCTGTTTCATAGATGTGAAATCATGTTTAAACATTTCACAAAAAAGCATGTATTTTATTGTTTGTAGTTTCATTTTAACATTTATGTTATTATTTTCAAATTTGAAATGTAGAAGTGAATATACAGATTTACATTTTGCTTTCTTGTGGAAAAGTACTTTTTGCAAGTGCTGTTTCATAGATGTGAAAACATGTTTAAACATTTCTCAAAAAAGCATGTATTTTAATGTTTGTAGTTTCATTTTAACATTTATGTTGTTCTTTTCAAAATTGAAATGTAGAATTTACAGATCTACATTTTGTTTTCTTGTAGAAAAGTGCTTTTTACCTGTGCTGTTTCATTGATGTCAAATCATGTTTAAACATTACTCAAAAAAGCATGTATTTTATGTTTGTAGTTTCATTTTAACATTTATGTTATTCTTTTCAAATTTGAAATGTAGAAGTGAATTTACAGATTTACATTTTGCTTTCTTGTGGAAAAGTACTTTTTACAAGTGCTGTTTCATAGATGTGAAACCATGTTTAAACATTTCTCAAAAAAGCATGTATTTTAATATTTGTAGTTTCATTTTAACATTTATGTAGTTGTTTTCAAAATTGAAATGTAGGTGAATTTACAGATTTACATTTTGCTTTCTTGTGGAAAAGTACTTTTTACAAGTGCTGTTTCATAGATGTGAAACCATGTTTAAACATTTCTCAAAAAAGCATGTATTTTAATGTTTGTAGTTTCATTTTAACATTTATGTTGTTCTTTTCAAAATGAAATGAGAAGTGAATTTACAGATCTACATTTTGTTTTCTTGTAGAAAAGTGCTTTTTACATGTGCTGTTTCATTGATGTGAAATCATGTTTAAATATTTCACAAAAAAGCATGTATTTTATTGTTTGTAGTTTCATTTTAACATTAATATTATTATTTTCAAATTTGAAATGTAGAAGTGAATTTACAGATTTACATTTTGCTTTCTTTTAGAAAAGTTCTTTTTACAAGTGCTGTTTCATAGATGTGAAACCATGTTTAAACATTTCTCAAAAAAGCATGTATTTTAATGTTTGTAGTTTCATTTTAACATTTATGTTATTCCTTTCAAAATTGAAATGTAGAAGTGAATTTACAGATCTACATTTTTTTTTCTTGTAGAAAAGTACTTTTTACGTGCTGTTTCATTGATGTGAAACCATGTTTAAATATTTCACAAAAAAGCATGTATTTTAATGTTTGTAGTTTCATTTTAACATTTATGTTATTCTTTTCAAAATTGAAATGTGGAAGTGAATTTATGCATCCTCATTTTGATTTCTTTTAGAAAAGTACTTTTTACAAGTGCTGTTTCATAGATGTGAAATCATGTTTAAACATTTCTCAAAAAAGCATGTATTTTAATGTTTGTAGTTTCATTTTAACATTTATGTTATTCTTTTCAAATTTGAAATGTAGAAGTGAATTTACAGATTTACATTTTGCTTTCTTGTGGAAAAGTACTTTTTACAAGTGTTGTTTCATAGATGTGAAACCATGTTTAAACATTTCTCAAAAAAGCATGTATTTTAATGTTTGTAGTTTCATTTTAACATTTATGTTATTCTTTTCAAAATTGAAATGTAGAAGTGAATTTACAGATCGACATTTTGTTTTCTTGTAAAAAAGTACTTTTTACAAGTGCTGTTTCATAGTTGTGAAATCATGTTTAAACATTTCTCAAAAAAGCATGTATTTTATTGTTTGTAGTTTCATTTTAACATTAATGTTATTCTTTTCAAATTTGAAATGTAGAAGTGAATTTACAGATTTACATTTTGCTTTCTTGTGGAAAAGTACTTTTTACAAGTGCTGTTTCATAGATGTGAAACCATGTTTAAACATTTCTCAAAAAAGCATGTATTTTAATATTTGTAGTTTCATTTTAACATTTATGTAGTTGTTTTCAAAATTGAAATGTAGGTGAATTTACAGATTTACATTTTGCTTTCTTGTGGAAAAGTACTTTTTACAAGTGCTGTTTCATAGATGTGAAACCATGTTTAAACATTTCTCAAAAAAGCATGTATTTTAATGTTTGTAGTTTCATTTTAACATTTATGTTGTTCTTTTCAAAATGAAATGAGAAGTGAATTTACAGATCTACATTTTGTTTTCTTGTAGAAAAGTGCTTTTTACATGTGCTGTTTCATTGATGTGAAATCATGTTTAAATATTTCACAAAAAAGCATGTATTTTATTGTTTGTAGTTTCATTTTAACATTAATATTATTATTTTCAAATTTGAAATGTAGAAGTGAATTTACAGATTTACATTTTGCTTTCTTGTGGAAAAGTACTTTTTACAAGTGCTGTTTCATAGATGTGAAACCATGTTTAAACATTTCTCAAAAAAGCATGTATTTTAATGTTTGTAGTTTCATTTTAACATTTATGTTGTTCTTTTCAAAATTGAAATGTAGAAGTGAATTTACAGATCTACATTTTGTTTTCTTTTAGAAAAGTGCTTTTTACCTGTGCTGTTTCATTGATGCCAAATCATGTTTAAACATTACTCAAAAAAGCATGTATTTTATTGTTTGTAGTTTCATTTTAACATTTATGTTATTCTTTTCAAATTTGTAATGTAGAAGTGAATTTACAGATTTACATTTTGCTTTCTTGTGGAAAAGTACTTTTTACAAGTGCTGTTTCATAGATGTGAAACCATGTTTAAACATTTCTCAAAAAAGCATGTATTTTAATGTTTGTAGTTTCATTTTAACATTTATGTTGTTCTTTTCAAAATGAAATGAGAAGTGAATTTACAGATCTACATTTTGTTTTCTTGTAGAAAAGTGCTTTTTACATGTGCTGTTTCATTGATGTGAAATCATGTTTAAATATTTCACAAAAAAGCATGTATTTTATTGTTTGTAGTTTCATTTTAACATTAATATTATTATTTTCAAATTTGAAATGTAGAAGTGAATTTACAGATTTACATTTTGCTTTCTTGTGGAAAAGTACTTTTTACAAGTGCTGTTTCATAGATGTGAAATCATGTTTAAACATTTCACAAAAAAGCATGTATTTTATTGTTTGTAGTTTCATTTTAACATTTATGTTATTATTTTCAAATTTGAAATGTAGAAGTGAATATACAGATTTACATTTTGCTTTCTTGTGGAAAAGTACTTTTTGCAAGTGCTGTTTCATAGATGTGAAAACATGTTTAAACATTTCTCAAAAAAGCATGTATTTTAATGTTTGTAGTTTCATTTTAACATTTATGTTGTTCTTTTCAAAATTGAAATGTAGAAGTGAATTTACAGATCTACATTTTGTTTTCTTGTAGAAAAGTGCTTTTTACCTGTGCTGTTTCATTGATGTCAAATCATGTTTAAACATTACTCAAAAAAGCATGTATTTTATGTTTGTAGTTTCATTTTAACATTTATGTTATTCTTTTCAAATTTGAAATGTAGAAGTGAATTTACAGATTTACATTTTGCTTTCTTGTGGAAAAGTACTTTTTACAAGTGCTGTTTCATAGATGTGAAACCATGTTTAAACATTTCTCAAAAAAGCATGTATTTTAATATTTGTAGTTTCATTTTAACATTTATGTAGTTGTTTTCAAAATTGAAATGTAGGTGAATTTACAGATTTACATTTTGCTTTCTTGTGGAAAAGTACTTTTTACAAGTGCTGTTTCATAGATGTGAAACCATGTTTAAACATTTCTCAAAAAAGCATGTATTTTAATGTTTGTAGTTTCATTTTAACATTTATGTTGTTCTTTTCAAAATGAAATGAGAAGTGAATTTACAGATCTACATTTTGTTTTCTTGTAGAAAAGTGCTTTTTACATGTGCTGTTTCATTGATGTGAAATCATGTTTAAATATTTCACAAAAAAGCATGTATTTTATTGTTTGTAGTTTCATTTTAACATTAATATTATTATTTTCAAATTTGAAATGTAGAAGTGAATTTACAGATTTACATTTTGCTTTCTTTTAGAAAAGTTCTTTTTACAAGTGCTGTTTCATAGATGTGAAACCATGTATAAACATTTCTCAAAAAGGAATGTATTTTAATGTTTGTAGTTTCATTTTAACATTTATGTTGTTCTTTTCAAAATTGAAATGTAGAAGTGAATTTACAGATCTACATTTTGTTTTCTTGTAGAAATGTGCTTTTTACATGTGCTGTTTCATGATGTGAAATCATGTTTAAACATTTCACAAAAAAGCATGTATTTTATTGTTTGTAGTTTCATTTAAACATTTATGTTATTCTTTTCAAATTTGAAATGTAGAAGTGAATTTACAGATTTACATTTTGCTTTCTTGTGGAAAAGTACTTTTTACAAGTGCTGTTTCATAGATGTGAAACCATGTTTAAACATTTCTCAAAAAAGCATGTATTTTAATGTTTGTAGTTTCATTTTAACATTTATGTTATTCCTTTCAAAATTGAAATGTAGAAGTGAATTTACAGATCTACATTTTTTTTTCTTGTAGAAAAGTACTTTTTACGTGCTGTTTCATTGATGTGAAACCATGTTTAAATATTTCACAAAAAAGCATGTATTTTAATGTTTGTAGTTTCATTTTAACATTTATGTTATTCTTTTCAAAATTGAAATGTGGAAGTGAATTTATGCATCCTCATTTTGATTTCTTTTAGAAAAGTACTTTTTACAAGTGCTGTTTCATAGATGTGAAATCATGTTTAAACATTTCTCAAAAAAGCATGTATTTTAATGTTTGTAGTTTCATTTTAACATTTATGTTATTCTTTTCAAATTTGAAATGTAGAAGTGAATTTACAGATTTACATTTTGCTTTCTTGTGGAAAAGTACTTTTTACAAGTGTTGTTTCATAGATGTGAAACCATGTTTAAACATTTCTCAAAAAAGCATGTATTTTAATGTTTGTAGTTTCATTTTAACATTTATGTTATTCTTTTCATAATTGAAATGTAGAAGTGAATTTACAGATCGACATTTTGTTTTCTTGTAAAAAAGTACTTTTTACAAGTGCTGTTTCATAGATGTGAAATCATGTTTAAACATTTCTCAAAAAAGCATGTATTTTATTGTTTGTAGTTTCATTTTAACATTAATGTTATTCTTTTCAAAATTGAATATGTAGAAGTGAATTTATGCATCCTCATTTTGCTTTCTTTTAGAAAAGTACTTTTTACAAGTGCTGTTTCATAGATGTGAAACCATGTTTAAACATTTCTCAAAAAAGCATGTATTTTAATGTTTGTAGTTTCATTTTAACATTTATGTTGTTCTTTTCAAAATTGAAATGTAGAAGTGAATTTACAGATTTACATTTTGCTTTCTTGTGGAAAAGTACTTTTTACGTGCTGTTTCATAGATGTGAAACCATGTTTAAACGTTTCTCAAAAAAGCATGTATTTTAATGTTTGTAGTTTCATTTTAACATTTATGTTATTCTTTTCAAATTTGAAATGTAGAAGTGAATTTACAGATTTACATTTTGCTTTCTTTTAGAAAAGTTCTTTTTACAAGTGCTGTTTCATAGATGTGAAACCATGTTTAAACATTTCTCAAAAAAGCATGTATTTTAATGTTTGTAGTTTCATTTTAACATTTATGTTGTCCTTTTCAAAATGAAATGAGAAGTGAATTTACAGATCTACATTTTGTTTTCTTGTAGAAAAGTGCTTTTTACATGTGCTGTTTCATTGATGTGAAATCATGTTTAAATATTTCACAAAAAAGCATGTATTTTATTGTTTGTAGTTTCATTTTAACATTTATGTTATTCTTTTCAAATTTGAAATGTAGAAGTGAATATACAGATTTACATTTTGCTTTCTTGTGGAAAAGTACTTTTTGCAAGTGCTGTTTCATAGATGTGAAAACATGTTTAAACATTTCTCAAAAAAGCATGTATTTTAATGTTTGTAGTTTCATTTTAACATTTATGTTGTTCTTTTCAAAATTGAAATGTAGAAGTGAATTTACAGATCAACATTTTGTTTTCTTGTAGAAAAGTGCTTTTTACCTGTGCTGTTTCATTGATGTGAAATCAGGTTTAAACATTACTCAAAAAAGCATGTATTTTAATGTTTGTAGTTTCATTTTAACATTTATGTTGTTCTTTTCAAAATTGAAATGTAGAAGTGAATTTACAGATCAACATTTTGTTTTCTTGTAGAAAAGTGCTTTTTACCTGTGCTGTTTCATTGATGTGAAATCATGTTTAAACATTACTCAAAAAAGCATGTATTTTAATATTTGTAGTTTCATTTTAACATTTATGTAGTTGTTTTCAAATTTGAAATGTAGAAGTGAATTTACAGATTTAAATTTTGCTTTCTTGTGGAAAAGTACTTTTTACGTGCTGTTTCATAGATGTGAAACCATGTTTAAACATTTCTCAAAAAAGCATGTATTTTAATGTTTGTAGTTACATTTTAACATTTATGTTGTTCTTTTCAAAATTGAAATGTAGAAGTGAATTTACAGATCTACATTTTGTTTTCTTGTAGAAAAGTGCTTTTTACCTGTGCTGTTTCATTGATGTCAAATCATGTTTAAACATTACTCAAAAAAGCATGTATTTTATGTTTGTAGTTTCATTTTAACATTTATGTTATTCTTTTCAAATTTGAAATGTAGAAGTGAATTTACAGATTTACATTTTGCTTTCTTGTGGAAAAGTACTTTTTACAAGTGCTGTTTCATAGATGTGAAACCATGTTTAAACATTTCTCAAAAAAGCATGTATTTTAATGTTTGTAGTTTCATTTTAACATTTATGTTGTTCTTTTCAAAATTGAAATGTAGAAGTGAATTTACAGATCAACATTTTGTTTTCTTGTAGAAAAGTGCTTTTTACCTGTGCTGTTTCATTGATGTGAAATCATGTTTAAAAATTACTCAAAAAAGCATGTATTTTAATATTTGTAGTTTCATTTTAACATTTATGTAGTTGTTTTCAAAATTGAAATGTAGGTGAATTTACAGATTTACATTTTGCTTTCTTGTGGAAAAGTACTTTTTACAAGTGCTGTTTCATAGATGTGAAACCATGTTTAAACATTTCTCAAAAAAGCATGTATTTTAATGTTTGTAGTTTCATTTTAACATTTATGTTGTTCTTTTCAAAATTGAAATGTAGAAGTGAATTTACAGATTTACATTTTGCTTTCTTGTGGAAAAGTACTTTTTACGTGCTGTTTCATAGATGTGAAACCATGTTTAAACGTTTCTCAAAAAAGCATGTATTTTAATGTTTGTAGTTTCATTTTAACATTTATGTTATTCTTTTCAAATTTGAAATGTAGAAGTGAATTTACAGATTTACATTTTGCTTTCTTTTAGAAAAGTTCTTTTTACAAGTGCTGTTTCATAGATGTGAAACCATGTATAAACATTTCTCAAAAAAGCATGTATTTTAATGTTTGTAGTTTCATTTTAACATTTATGTTGTTCTTTTCAAAATTGAAATGTAGAAGTGAATTTACAGATCTACATTTTGTTTTCTTGTAGAAAAGTGCTTTTTACATGTGCTGTTTCATGATGTGAAATCATGTTTAAACATTTCACAAAAAAGCATGTATTTTATTGTTTGTAGTTTCATTTAAACATTTATGTTATTCTTTTCAAATTTGAAATGTAGAAGTGAATTTACAGATTTACATTTTGCTTTCTTGTGGAAAAGTACTTTTTACAAGTGCTGTTTCATAGATGTGAAACCATGTTTAAACATTTCTCAAAAAAGCATGTATTTTAATGTTTGTTGTTTCATTTTAACATTTATGTTATTCCTTTCAAAATTGAAATGTAGAAGTGAATTTACAGATCGACATTTTTTTTTCTTGTAGAAAAGTACTTTTTACGTGCTGTTTCATTGATGTGAAACCATGTTTAAATATTTCTCAAAAAAGCATGTATTTTAATGTTTGTAGTTTCGTTTTAACATTAATGTTATTCTTTTCAAAATTGAATATGTAGAAGTGAATTTATGCATCCTCATTTTGCTTTCTTTTAGAAAAGTACTTTTTACAAGTGCTGTTTCATAGATGTGAAATCATGTTTAAACATTTCTCAAAAAAGCATGTATTTTAATATTTGTAGTTTCATTTTAACATTTATGTAGTTGTTTTCAAAATTGAAATGTAGGTGAATTTACAGATTACATTTTGCTTTCTTGTGGAAAAGTACTTTTTACAAGTGCTGTTTCATAGATGTGAAACCATGTTTAAACATTTCTCAAAAAAGCATGTATTTTAATGTTTGTAGTTTCATTTTAACATTTATGTTATTCTTTTCAAATTTGAAATGTAGAAGTGAATTTACAGATTTACATTTTGCTTTCTTGTGGAAAAGTACTTTTTACGTGCTGTTTCATAGATGTGAAACCATGTTTAAACATTTCTCAAAAAAGCATGTATTTTAATGTTTGTAGTTTCATTTTAACATTTATGTTGTTCTTTTCAAAATTGAAATGTAGAAGTGAATTTACAGATCAACATTTTGTTTTCTTGTAGAAAAGTGCTTTTTACCTGTGCTGTTTCATTGATGTGAAATCAGGTTTAAACATTACTCAAAAAAGCATGTATTTTAATGTTTGTAGTTTCATTTTAACATTTATGTTGTTCTTTTCAAAATTGAAATGTAGAAGTGAATTTACAGATCAACATTTTGTTTTCTTGTAGAAAAGTGCTTTTTACCTGTGCTGTTTCATTGATGTGAAATCATGTTTAAACATTACTCAAAAAAGCATGTATTTTAATATTTGTAGTTTCATTTTAACATTTATGTAGTTGTTTTCAAATTTGAAATGTAGAAGTGAATTTACAGATTTAAATTTTGCTTTCTTGTGGAAAAGTACTTTTTACGTGCTGTTTCATAGATGTGAAACCATGTTTAAACATTTCTCAAAAAAGCATGTATTTTAATGTTTGTAGTTACATTTTAACATTTATGTTGTTCTTTTCAAAATTGAAATGTAGAAGTGAATTTACAGATCTACATTTTGTTTTCTTGTAGAAAAGTGCTTTTTACCTGTGCTGTTTCATTGATGTCAAATCATGTTTAAACATTACTCAAAAAAGCATGTATTTTATGTTTGTAGTTTCATTTTAACATTTATGTTATTCTTTTCAAATTTGAAATGTAGAAGTGAATTTACAGATTTACATTTTGCTTTCTTGTGGAAAAGTACTTTTTACAAGTGCTGTTTCATAGATGTGAAACCATGTTTAAACATTTCTCAAAAAAGCATGTATTTTAATGTTTGTAGTTTCATTTTAACATTTATGTTGTTCTTTTCAAAATTGAAATGTAGAAGTGAATTTACAGATCAACATTTTGTTTTCTTGTAGAAAAGTGCTTTTTACCTGTGCTGTTTCATTGATGTGAAATCATGTTTAAAAATTACTCAAAAAAGCATGTATTTTAATATTTGTAGTTTCATTTTAACATTTATGTAGTTGTTTTCAAAATTGAAATGTAGGTGAATTTACAGATTTACATTTTGCTTTCTTGTGGAAAAGTACTTTTTACAAGTGCTGTTTCATAGATGTGAAACCATGTTTAAACATTTCTCAAAAAAGCATGTATTTTAATGTTTGTAGTTTCATTTTAACATTTATGTTGTTCTTTTCAAAATTGAAATGTAGAAGTGAATTTACAGATTTACATTTTGCTTTCTTGTGGAAAAGTACTTTTTACGTGCTGTTTCATAGATGTGAAACCATGTTTAAACGTTTCTCAAAAAAGCATGTATTTTAATGTTTGTAGTTTCATTTTAACATTTATGTTATTCTTTTCAAATTTGAAATGTAGAAGTGAATTTACAGATTTACATTTTGCTTTCTTTTAGAAAAGTTCTTTTTACAAGTGCTGTTTCATAGATGTGAAACCATGTATAAACATTTCTCAAAAAAGCATGTATTTTAATGTTTGTATTTTCATTTTAACATTTATGTTGTTCTTTTCAAAATTGAAATGTAGAAGTGAATTTACAGATCTACATTTTGTTTTCTTGTAGAAAAGTGCTTTTTACATGTGCTGTTTCATGATGTGAAATCATGTTTAAACATTTCACAAAAAAGCATGTATTTTATTGTTTGTAGTTTCATTTAAACATTTATGTTATTCTTTTCAAATTTGAAATGTAGAAGTGAATTTACAGATTTACATTTTGCTTTCTTGTGGAAAAGTACTTTTTACAAGTGCTGTTTCATAGATGTGAAACCATGTTTAAACATTTCTCAAAAAAGCATGTATTTTAATGTTTGTTGTTTCATTTTAACATTTATGTTATTCCTTTCAAAATTGAAATGTAGAAGTGAATTTACAGATCGACATTTTTTTTTCTTGTAGAAAAGTACTTTTTACGTGCTGTTTCATTGATGTGAAACCATGTTTAAATATTTCTCAAAAAAGCATGTATTTTAATGTTTGTAGTTTCGTTTTAACATTAATGTTATTCTTTTCAAAATTGAATATGTAGAAGTGAATTTATGCATCCTCATTTTGCTTTCTTTTAGAAAAGTACTTTTTACAAGTGCTGTTTCATAGATGTGAAATCATGTTTAAACATTTCTCAAAAAAGCATGTATTTTAATATTTGTAGTTTCATTTTAACATTTATGTAGTTGTTTTCAAAATTGAAATGTAGGTGAATTTACAGATTTACATTTTGCTTTCTTGTGGAAAAGTACTTTTTACAAGTGCTGTTTCATAGATGTGAAACCATGTTTAAACATTTCTCAAAAAAGCATGTATTTTAATGTTTGTAGTTACATTTTAACATTTATGTTGTTCTTTTCAAAATTGAAATGTAGAAGTGAATTTACAGATCTACATTTTGTTTTCTTGTAGAAAAGTGCTTTTTACCTGTGCTGTTTCATTGATGTGAAATCATGTTTAAACATTTCACAAAAAAGCATGTATTTTATTGTTTGTAGTTTCATTTTAACATTTATGTTATTATTTTCAAATTTGAAATGTAGAAGTGAATATACAGATTTACATTTTGCTTTCTTGTGGAAAAGTACTTTTTGCAAGTGCTGTTTCATAGATGTGAAAACATGTTTAAACATTTCTCAAAAAAGCATGTATTTTAATGTTTGTAGTTTCATTTTAACATTTATGTTGTTCTTTTCAAAATTGAAATGTAGAAGTGAATTTACAGATCTACATTTTGTTTTCTTGTAGAAAAGTGCTTTTTACCTGTGCTGTTTCATTGATGTCAAATCATGTTTAAACATTACTCAAAAAAGCATGTATTTTATGTTTGTAGTTTCATTTTAACATTTATGTTATTCTTTTCAAATTTGAAATGTAGAAGTGAATTTACAGATTTACATTTTGCTTTCTTGTGGAAAAGTACTTTTTACAAGTGCTGTTTCATAGATGTGAAACCATGTTTAAACATTTCTCAAAAAAGCATGTATTTTAATGTTTGTAGTTTCATTTTAACATTTATGTTGTTCTTTTCAAAATTGAAATGTAGAAGTGAATTTACAGATCAACATTTTGTTTTCTTGTAGAAAAGTGCTTTTTACCTGTGCTGTTTCATTGATGTGAAATCATGTTTAAACATTACTCAAAAAAGCATGTATTTTAATATTTGTAGTTTCATTTTAACATTTATGTAGTTGTTTTCAAAATTGAAATGTAGGTGAATTTACAGATTTACATTTTGCTTTCTTGTGGAAAAGTACTTTTTACAAGTGCTGTTTCATAGATGTGAAACCATGTTTAAACATTTCTCAAAAAAGCATGTATTTTAATGTTTGTAGTTTCATTTTAACATTTATGTTGTCCTTTTCAAAATGAAATGAGAAGTGAATTTACAGATCTACATTTTGTTTTCTTGTAGAAAAGTGCTTTTTACATGTGCTGTTTCATTGATGTGAAATCATGTTTAAATATTTCACAAAAAAGCATGTATTTTATTGTTTGTAGTTTCATTTTAACATTTATGTTATTCTTTTCAAATTTGTAATGTAGAAGTGAATTTACAGATTTACATTTTGCTTTCTTGTGGAAAAGTACTTTTTACAAGTGCTGTTTCATAGATGTGAAACCATGTTTAAACATTTCTCAAAAAAGCATGTATTTTAATGTTTGTAGTTTCATTTTAACATTTATGTTGTTCTTTTCAAAATTGAAATGTAGAAGTGAATTTACAGATTTACATTTTGCTTTCTTGTGGAAAAGTACTTTTTACAAGTGCTGTTTCATAGATGTGAAACCATGTTTAAACATTTCTCAAAAAAGCATGTATTTTAATGTTTGTAGTTTCATTTTAACATTTATGTTATTCCTTTCAAAATTGAAATGTAGAAGTGAATTTACAGATCTACATTTTTTTTTCTTGTAGAAAAGTACTTTTTACGTGCTGTTTCATTGATGTGAAACCATGTTTAAATATTTCACAAAAAAGCATGTATTTTAATGTTTGTAGTTTCATTTTAACATTTATGTTATTCTTTTCAAAATTGAAATGTGGAAGTGAATTTATGCATCCTCATTTTGATTTCTTTTAGAAAAGTACTTTTTACAAGTGCTGTTTCATAGATGTGAAATCATGTTTAAACATTTCTCAAAAAAGCATGTATTTTAATGTTTGTAGTTTCATTTTAACATTTATGTTATTCTTTTCAAATTTGAAATGTAGAAGTGAATTTACAGATTTACATTTTGCTTTCTTGTGGAAAAGTACTTTTTACAAGTGTTGTTTCATAGATGTGAAACCATGTTTAAACATTTCTCAAAAAAGCATGTATTTTAATGTTTGTAGTTTCATTTTAACATTTATGTTGTTCTTTTCAAAATTGAAATGTAGAAGTGAATTTACAGATCAACATTTTGTTTTCTTGTAGAAAAGTGCTTTTTACCTGTGCTGTTTAATTGATGTGAAATCATGTTTAAAAATTACTCAAAAAAGCATGTATTTTAATATTTGTAGTTTCATTTTAACATTTATGTAGTTGTTTTCAAAATTGAAATGTAGGTGAATTTACAGATTTACATTTTGCTTTCTTGTGGAAAAGTACTTTTTACAAGTGCTGTTTCATAGATGTGAAACCATGTTTAAACATTTCTCAAAAAAGCATGTATTTTAATGTTTGTAGTTTCATTTTAACATTTATGTTGTTCTTTTCAAAATTGAAATGTAGAAGTGAATTTACAGATTTACATTTTGCTTTCTTGTGGAAAAGTACTTTTTACGTGCTGTTTCATAGATGTGAAACCATGTTTAAACGTTTCTCAAAAAAGCATGTATTTTAATGTTTGTAGTTTCATTTTAACATTTATGTTATTCTTTTCAAATTTGAAATGTAGAAGTGAATTTACAGATTTACATTTTGCTTTCTTTTAGAAAAGTTCTTTTTACAAGTGCTGTTTCATAGATGTGAAACCATGTATAAACATTTCTCAAAAAAGCATGTATTTTAATGTTTGTATTTTCATTTTAACATTTATGTTGTTCTTTTCAAAATTGAAATGTAGAAGTGAATTTACAGATCTACATTTTGTTTTCTTGTAGAAAAGTGCTTTTTACATGTGCTGTTTCATGATGTGAAATCATGTTTAAACATTTCACAAAAAAGCATGTATTTTATTGTTTGTAGTTTCATTTAAACATTTATGTTATTCTTTTCAAATTTGAAATGTAGAAGTGAATTTACAGATTTACATTTTGCTTTCTTGTGGAAAAGTACTTTTTACAAGTGCTGTTTCATAGATGTGAAACCATGTTTAAACATTTCTCAAAAAAGCATGTATTTTAATGTTTGTTGTTTCATTTTAACATTTATGTTATTCCTTTCAAAATTGAAATGTAGAAGTGAATTTACAGATCGACATTTTTTTTTCTTGTAGAAAAGTACTTTTTACGTGCTGTTTCATTGATGTGAAACCATGTTTAAATATTTCTCAAAAAAGCATGTATTTTAATGTTTGTAGTTTCGTTTTAACATTAATGTTATTCTTTTCAAAATTGAATATGTAGAAGTGAATTTATGCATCCTCATTTTGCTTTCTTTTAGAAAAGTACTTTTTACAAGTGCTGTTTCATAGATGTGAAATCATGTTTAAACATTTCTCAAAAAAGCATGTATTTTAATATTTGTAGTTTCATTTTAACATTTATGTAGTTGTTTTCAAAATTGAAATGTAGGTGAATTTACAGATTTACATTTTGCTTTCTTGTGGAAAAGTACTTTTTACAAGTGCTGTTTCATAGATGTGAAACCATGTTTAAACATTTCTCAAGAAAGCATGTATTTTAATGTTTGTAGTTTCATTTTAACATTTATGTTATTCTTTTCAAATTTGAAATGTAGAAGTGAATTTACAGATTTACATTTTGCTTTCTTGTGGAAAAGTACTTTTTACGTGCTGTTTCATAGATGTGAAACCATGTTTAAACATTTCTCAAAAAAGCATGTATTTTAATGTTTGTAGTTACATTTTAACATTTATGTTGTTCTTTTCAAAATTGAAATGTAGAAGTGAATTTACAGATCTACATTTTGTTTTCTTGTAGAAAAGTGCTTTTTACCTGTGCTGTTTCATTGATGTGAAATCATGTTTAAACATTTCACAAAAAAGCATGTATTTTATTGTTTGTAGTTTCATTTTAACATTTATGTTATTATTTTCAAATTTGAAATGTAGAAGTGAATATACAGATTTACATTTTGCTTTCTTGTGGAAAAGTACTTTTTGCAAGTGCTGTTTCATAGATGTGAAAACATGTTTAAACATTTCTCAAAAAAGCATGTATTTTAATGTTTGTAGTTTCATTTTAACATTTATGTTGTTCTTTTCAAAATTGAAATGTAGAAGTGAATTTACAGATCTACATTTTGTTTTCTTGTAGAAAAGTGCTTTTTACCTGTGCTGTTTCATTGATGTCAAATCATGTTTAAACATTACTCAAAAAAGCATGTATTTTATGTTTGTAGTTTCATTTTAACATTTATGTTATTCTTTTCAAATTTGAAATGTAGAAGTGAATTTACAGATTTACATTTTGCTTTCTTGTGGAAAAGTACTTTTTACAAGTGCTGTTTCATAGATGTGAAACCATGTTTAAACATTTCTCAAAAAAGCATGTATTTTAATGTTTGTAGTTTCATTTTAACATTTATGTTGTTCTTTTCAAAATTGAAATGTAGAAGTGAATTTACAGATCAACATTTTGTTTTCTTGTAGAAAAGTGCTTTTTACCTGTGCTGTTTCATTGATGTGAAATCATGTTTAAACATTACTCAAAAAAGCATGTATTTTAATATTTGTAGTTTCATTTTAACATTTATGTAGTTGTTTTCAAAATTGAAATGTAGGTGAATTTACAGATTTACATTTTGCTTTCTTGTGGAAAAGTACTTTTTACAAGTGCTGTTTCATAGATGTGAAACCATGTTTAAACATTTCTCAAAAAAGCATGTATTTTAATGTTTGTAGTTTCATTTTAACATTTATGTTGTCCTTTTCAAAATGAAATGAGAAGTGAATTTACAGATCTACATTTTGTTTTCTTGTAGAAAAGTGCTTTTTACATGTGCTGTTTCATTGATGTGAAATCATGTTTAAATATTTCACAAAAAAGCATGTATTTTATTGTTTGTAGTTTCATTTTAACATTTATGTTATTCTTTTCAAATTTGTAATGTAGAAGTGAATTTACAGATTTACATTTTGCTTTCTTGTGGAAAAGTACTTTTTACAAGTGCTGTTTCATAGATGTGAAACCATGTTTAAACATTTCTCAAAAAAGCATGTATTTTAATGTTTGTAGTTTCATTTTAACATTTATGTTGTTCTTTTCAAAATTGAAATGTAGAAGTGAATTTACAGATTTACATTTTGCTTTCTTGTGGAAAAGTACTTTTTACAAGTGCTGTTTCATAGATGTGAAACCATGTTTAAACATTTCTCAAAAAAGCATGTATTTTAATGTTTGTAGTTTCATTTTAACATTTATGTTATTCCTTTCAAAATTGAAATGTAGAAGTGAATTTACAGATCTACATTTTTTTTTCTTGTAGAAAAGTACTTTTTACGTGCTGTTTCATTGATGTGAAACCATGTTTAAATATTTCACAAAAAAGCATGTATTTTAATGTTTGTAGTTTCATTTTAACATTTATGTTATTCTTTTCAAAATTGAAATGTGGAAGTGAATTTATGCATCCTCATTTTGATTTCTTTTAGAAAAGTACTTTTTACAAGTGCTGTTTCATAGATGTGAAATCATGTTTAAACATTTCTCAAAAAAGCATGTATTTTAATGTTTGTAGTTTCATTTTAACATTTATGTTATTCTTTTCAAATTTGAAATGTAGAAGTGAATTTACAGATTTACATTTTGCTTTCTTGTGGAAAAGTACTTTTTACAAGTGTTGTTTCATAGATGTGAAACCATGTTTAAACATTTCTCAAAAAAGCATGTATTTTAATGTTTGTAGTTTCATTTTAACATTTATGTTGTTCTTTTCAAAATTGAAATGTAGAAGTGAATTTACAGATCTACATTTTGTTTTCTTGTAGAAAAGTGCTTTTTACCTGTGCTGTTTCATTGATGTCAAATCATGTTTAAACATTACTCAAAAAAGCATGTATTTTATGTTTGTAGTTTCATTTTAACATTTATGTTATTCTTTTCAAATTTGAAATGTAGAAGTGAATTTACAGATTTACATTTTGCTTTCTTGTGGAAAAGTACTTTTTACAAGTGCTGTTTCATAGATGTGAAACCATGTTTAAACATTTCTCAAAAAAGCATGTATTTTAATATTTGTAGTTTCATTTTAACATTTATGTAGTTGTTTTCAAAATTGAAATGTAGGTGAATTTACAGATTTACATTTTGCTTTCTTGTGGAAAAGTACTTTTTACAAGTGCTGTTTCATAGATGTGAAACCATGTTTAAACATTTCTCAAAAAAGCATGTATTTTAATGTTTGTAGTTTCATTTTAACATTTATGTTGTTCTTTTCAAAATGAAATGAGAAGTGAATTTACAGATCTACATTTTGTTTTCTTGTAGAAAAGTGCTTTTTACATGTGCTGTTTCATTGATGTGAAATCATGTTTAAATATTTCACAAAAAAGCATGTATTTTATTGTTTGTAGTTTCATTTTAACATTAATATTATTATTTTCAAATTTGAAATGTAGAAGTGAATTTACAGATTTACATTTTGCTTTCTTGTGGAAAAGTACTTTTTACAAGTGCTGTTTCATAGATGTGAAACCATGTTTAAACATTTCTCAAAAAAGCATGTATTTTAATGTTTGTAGTTTCATTTTAACATTTATGTTGTTGTTTTCAAAATTGAAATGTAGAAGTGAATTTACAGATCTACATTTTGTTTTCTTTTAGAAAAGTGCTTTTTACCTGTGCTGTTTCATTGATGCCAAATCATGTTTAAACATTACTCAAAAAAGCATGTATTTTATTGTTTGTAGTTTCATTTTAACATTTATGTTATTCTTTTCAAATTTGTAATGTAGAAGTGAATTTACAGATTTACATTTTGCTTTCTTGTGGAAAAGTACTTTTTACAAGTGCTGTTTCATAGATGTGAAACCATGTTTAAACATTTCTCAAAAAAGCATGTATTTTAATGTTTGTAGTTTCATTTTAACATTTATGTTGTTCTTTTCAAAATGAAATGAGAAGTGAATTTACAGATCTACATTTTGTTTTCTTGTAGAAAAGTGCTTTTTACATGTGCTGTTTCATTGATGTGAAATCATGTTTAAATATTTCACAAAAAAGCATGTATTTTATTGTTTGTAGTTTCATTTTAACATTAATATTATTATTTTCAAATTTGAAATGTAGAAGTGAATTTACAGATTTACATTTTGCTTTCTTGTGGAAAAGTACTTTTTACAAGTGCTGTTTCATAGATGTGAAATCATGTTTAAACATTTCACAAAAAAGCATGTATTTTATTGTTTGTAGTTTCATTTTAACATTTATGTTATTATTTTCAAATTTGAAATGTAGAAGTGAATATACAGATTTACATTTTGCTTTCTTGTGGAAAAGTACTTTTTGCAAGTGCTGTTTCATAGATGTGAAAACATGTTTAAACATTTCTCAAAAAAGCATGTATTTTAATGTTTGTAGTTTCATTTTAACATTTATGTTGTTCTTTTCAAAATTGAAATGTAGAAGTGAATTTACAGATCTACATTTTGTTTTCTTGTAGAAAAGTGCTTTTTACCTGTGCTGTTTCATTGATGTCAAATCATGTTTAAACATTACTCAAAAAAGCATGTATTTTATGTTTGTAGTTTCATTTTAACATTTATGTTATTCTTTTCAAATTTGAAATGTAGAAGTGAATTTACAGATTTACATTTTGCTTTCTTGTGGAAAAGTACTTTTTACAAGTGCTGTTTCATAGATGTGAAACCATGTTTAAACATTTCTCAAAAAAGCATGTATTTTAATATTTGTAGTTTCATTTTAACATTTATGTAGTTGTTTTCAAAATTGAAATGTAGGTGAATTTACAGATTTACATTTTGCTTTCTTGTGGAAAAGTACTTTTTACAAGTGCTGTTTCATAGATGTGAAACCATGTTTAAACATTTCTCAAAAAAGCATGTATTTTAATGTTTGTAGTTTCATTTTAACATTTATGTTGTTCTTTTCAAAATGAAATGAGAAGTGAATTTACAGATCTACATTTTGTTTTGTTGTAGAAAAGTGCTTTTTACATGTGCTGTTTCATTGATGTGAAATCATGTTTAAATATTTCACAAAAAAGCATGTATTTTATTGTTTGTAGTTTCATTTTAACATTAATATTATTATTTTCAAATTTGAAATGTAGAAGTGAATTTACAGATTTACATTTTGCTTTCTTTTAGAAAAGTTCTTTTTACAAGTGCTGTTTCATAGATGTGAAACCATGTTTAAACATTTCTCAAAAAAGCATGTATTTTAATGTTTGTAGTTTCATTTTAACATTTATGTTATTCCTTTCAAAATTGAAATGTAGAAGTGAATTTACAGATCGACATTTTTTTTTCTTGTAGAAAAGTACTTTTTACGTGCTGTTTCATTGATGTGAAACCATGTTTAAATATTTCACAAAAAAGCATGTATTTTAATGTTTGTAGTTTCATTTTAACATTTATGTTATTCTTTTCAAAATTGAAATGTGGAAGTGAATTTATGCATCCTCATTTTGATTTCTTTTAGAAAAGTACTTTTTACAAGTGCTGTTTCATAGATGTGAAATCATGTTTAAACATTTCTCAAAAAAGCATGTATTTTAATGTTTGTAGTTTCATTTTAACATTTATGTTATTCTTTTCAAATTTGAAATGTAGAAGTGAATTTACAGATTTACATTTTGCTTTCTTGTGGAAAAGTACTTTTTACAAGTGTTGTTTCATAGATGTGAAACCATGTTTAAACATTTCTCAAAAAAGCATGTATTTTAATGTTTGTAGTTTCATTTTAACATTTATGTTATTCTTTTCAAAATTGAAATGTAGAAGTGAATTTACAGATCGACATTTTGTTTTCTTGTAAAAAAGTACTTTTTACAAGTGCTGTTTCATAGTTGTGAAATCATGTTTAAACATTTCTCAAAAAAGCATGTATTTTATTGTTTGTAGTTTCATTTTAACATTAATGTTATTCTTTTCAAATTTGAAATGTAGAAGTGAATTTACAGATTTACATTTTGCTTTCTTGTGGAAAAGTACTTTTTACAAGTGCTGTTTCATAGATGTGAAACCATGTTTAAACATTTCTCAAAAAAGCATGTATTTTAATATTTGTAGTTTCATTTTAACATTTATGTAGTTGTTTTCAAAATTGAAATGTAGGTGAATTTACAGATTTACATTTTGCTTTCTTGTGGAAAAGTACTTTTTACTAGTGCTGTTTCATAGATGTGAAACCATGTTTAAACATTTCTCAAAAAAGCATGTATTTTAATGTTTGTAGTTTCATTTTAACATTTATGTTGTTCTTTTCAAAATGAAATGAGAAGTGAATTTACAGATCTACATTTTGTTTTCTTGTAGAAAAGTGCTTTTTACATGTGCTGTTTCATTGATGTGAAATCATGTTTAAATATTTCACAAAAAAGCATGTATTTTATTGTTTGTAGTTTCATTTTAACATTAATATTATTATTTTCAAATTTGAAATGTAGAAGTGAATTTACAGATTTACATTTTGCTTTCTTGTGGAAAAGTACTTTTTACAAGTGCTGTTTCATAGATGTGAAACCATGTTTAAACATTTCTCAAAAAAGCATGTATTTTAATGTTTGTAGTTTCATTTTAACATTTATGTTGTTCTTTTCAAAATTGAAATGTAGAAGTGAATTTACAGATCTACATTTTGTTTTCTTTTAGAAAAGTGCTTTTTACCTGTGCTGTTTCATTGATGCCAAATCATGTTTAAACATTACTCAAAAAAGCATGTATTTTATTGTTTGTAGTTTCATTTTAACATTTATGTTATTCTTTTCAAATTTGTAATGTAGAAGTGAATTTACAGATTTACATTTTGCTTTCTTGTGGAAAAGTACTTTTTACAAGTGCTGTTTCATAGATGTGAAACCATGTTTAAACATTTCTCAAAAAAGCATGTATTTTAATGTTTGTAGTTTCATTTTAACATTTATGTTGTTCTTTTCAAAATGAAATGAGAAGTGAATTTACAGATCTACATTTTGTTTTCTTGTAGAAAAGTGCTTTTTACATGTGCTGTTTCATTGATGTGAAATCATGTTTAAATATTTCACAAAAAAGCATGTATTTTATTGTTTGTAGTTTCATTTTAACATTAATATTATTATTTTCAAATTTGAAATGTAGAAGTGAATTTACAGATTTACATTTTGCTTTCTTGTGGAAAAGTACTTTTTACAAGTGCTGTTTCATAGATGTGAAATCATGTTTAAACATTTCACAAAAAAGCATGTATTTTATTGTTTGTAGTTTCATTTTAACATTTATGTTATTATTTTCAAATTTGAAATGTAGAAGTGAATATACAGATTTACATTTTGCTTTCTTGTGGAAAAGTACTTTTTGCAAGTGCTGTTTCATAGATGTGAAAACATGTTTAAACATTTCTCAAAAAAGCATGTATTTTAATGTTTGTAGTTTCATTTTAACATTTATGTTGTTCTTTTCAAAATTGAAATGTAGAATTTACAGATCTACATTTTGTTTTCTTGTAGAAAAGTGCTTTTTACCTGTGCTGTTTCATTGATGTCAAATCATGTTTAAACATTACTCAAAAAAGCATGTATTTTATGTTTGTAGTTTCATTTTAACATTTATGTTATTCTTTTCAAATTTGAAATGTAGAAGTGAATTTACAGATTTACATTTTGCTTTCTTGTGGAAAAGTACTTTTTACAAGTGCTGTTTCATAGATGTGAAACCATGTTTAAACATTTCTCAAAAAAGCATGTATTTTAATATTTGTAGTTTCATTTTAACATTTATGTAGTTGTTTTCAAAATTGAAATGTAGGTGAATTTACAGATTTACATTTTGCTTTCTTGTGGAAAAGTACTTTTTACAAGTGCTGTTTCATAGATGTGAAACCATGTTTAAACATTTCTCAAAAAAGCATGTATTTTAATGTTTGTAGTTTCATTTTAACATTTATGTTGTTCTTTTCAAAATGAAATGAGAAGTGAATTTACAGATCTACATTTTGTTTTCTTGTAGAAAAGTGCTTTTTACATGTGCTGTTTCATTGATGTGAAATCATGTTTAAATATTTCACAAAAAAGCATGTATTTTATTGTTTGTAGTTTCATTTTAACATTAATATTATTATTTTCAAATTTGAAATGTAGAAGTGAATTTACAGATTTACATTTTGCTTTCTTTTAGAAAAGTTCTTTTTACAAGTGCTGTTTCATAGATGTGAAACCATGTTTAAACATTTCTCAAAAAAGCATGTATTTTAATGTTTGTAGTTTCATTTTAACATTTATGTTATTCCTTTCAAAATTGAAATGTAGAAGTGAATTTACAGATCTACATTTTTTTTTCTTGTAGAAAAGTACTTTTTACGTGCTGTTTCATTGATGTGAAACCATGTTTAAATATTTCACAAAAAAGCATGTATTTTAATGTTTGTAGTTTCATTTTAACATTTATGTTATTCTTTTCAAAATTGAAATGTGGAAGTGAATTTATGCATCCTCATTTTGATTTCTTTTAGAAAAGTACTTTTTACAAGTGCTGTTTCATAGATGTGAAATCATGTTTAAACATTTCTCAAAAAAGCATGTATTTTAATGTTTGTAGTTTCATTTTAACATTTATGTTATTCTTTTCAAATTTGAAATGTAGAAGTGAATTTACAGATTTACATTTTGCTTTCTTGTGGAAAAGTACTTTTTACAAGTGTTGTTTCATAGATGTGAAACCATGTTTAAACATTTCTCAAAAAAGCATGTATTTTAATGTTTGTAGTTTCATTTTAACATTTATGTTATTCTTTTCAAAATTGAAATGTAGAAGTGAATTTACAGATCGACATTTTGTTTTCTTGTAAAAAAGTACTTTTTACAAGTGCTGTTTCATAGTTGTGAAATCATGTTTAAACATTTCTCAAAAAAGCATGTATTTTATTGTTTGTAGTTTCATTTTAACATTAATGTTATTCTTTTCAAATTTGAAATGTAGAAGTGAATTTACAGATTTACATTTTGCTTTCTTGTGGAAAAGTACTTTTTACAAGTGCTGTTTCATAGATGTGAAACCATGTTTAAACATTTCTCAAAAAAGCATGTATTTTAATATTTGTAGTTTCATTTTAACATTTATGTAGTTGTTTTCAAAATTGAAATGTAGGTGAATTTACAGATTTACATTTTGCTTTCTTGTGGAAAAGTACTTTTTACAAGTGCTGTTTCATAGATGTGAAACCATGTTTAAACATTTCTCAAAAAAGCATGTATTTTAATGTTTGTAGTTTCATTTTAACATTTATGTTGTTCTTTTCAAAATGAAATGAGAAGTGAATTTACAGATCTACATTTTGTTTTCTTGTAGAAAAGTGCTTTTTACATGTGCTGTTTCATTGATGTGAAATCATGTTTAAATATTTCACAAAAAAGCATGTATTTTATTGTTTGTAGTTTCATTTTAACATTAATATTATTATTTTCAAATTTGAAATGTAGAAGTGAATTTACAGATTTACATTTTGCTTTCTTGTGGAAAAGTACTTTTTACAAGTGCTGTTTCATAGATGTGAAACCATGTTTAAACATTTCTCAAAAAAGCATGTATTTTAATGTTTGTAGTTTCATTTTAACATTTATGTTGTTCTTTTCAAAATTGAAATGTAGAAGTGAATTTACAGATCTACATTTTGTTTTCTTTTAGAAAAGTGCTTTTTACCTGTGCTGTTTCATTGATGCCAAATCATGTTTAAACATTACTCAAAAAAGCATGTATTTTATTGTTTGTAGTTTCATTTTAACATTTATGTTATTCTTTTCAAATTTGTAATGTAGAAGTGAATTTACAGATTTACATTTTGCTTTCTTGTGGAAAAGTACTTTTTACAAGTGCTGTTTCATAGATGTGAAACCATGTTTAAACATTTCTCAAAAAAGCATGTATTTTAATGTTTGTAGTTTCATTTTAACATTTATGTTGTTCTTTTCAAAATGAAATGAGAAGTGAATTTACAGATCTACATTTTGTTTTCTTGTAGAAAAGTGCTTTTTACATGTGCTGTTTCATTGATGTGAAATCATGTTTAAATATTTCACAAAAAAGCATGTATTTTATTGTTTGTAGTTTCATTTTAACATTAATATTATTATTTTCAAATTTGAAATGTAGAAGTGAATTTACAGATTTACATTTTGCTTTCTTGTGGAAAAGTACTTTTTACAAGTGCTGTTTCATAGATGTGAAATCATGTTTAAACATTTCACAAAAAAGCATGTATTTTATTGTTTGTAGTTTCATTTTAACATTTATGTTATTATTTTCAAATTTGAAATGTAGAAGTGAATATACAGATTTACATTTTGCTTTCTTGTGGAAAAGTACTTTTTGCAAGTGCTGTTTCATAGATGTGAAAACATGTTTAAACATTTCTCAAAAAAGCATGTATTTTAATGTTTGTAGTTTCATTTTAACATTTATGTTGTTCTTTTCAAAATTGAAATGTAGAAGTGAATTTACAGATCTACATTTTGTTTTCTTGTAGAAAAGTGCTTTTTACCTGTGCTGTTTCATTGATGTCAAATCATGTTTAAACATTACTCAAAAAAGCATGTATTTTATGTTTGTAGTTTCATTTTAACATTTATGTTATTCTTTTCAAATTTGAAATGTAGAAGTGAATTTACAGATTTACATTTTGCTTTCTTGTGGAAAAGTACTTTTTACAAGTGCTGTTTCATAGATGTGAAACCATGTTTAAACATTTCTCAAAAAAGCATGTATTTTAATATTTGTAGTTTCATTTTAACATTTATGTAGTTGTTTTCAAAATTGAAATGTAGGTGAATTTACAGATTTACATTTTGCTTTCTTGTGGAAAAGTACTTTTTACAAGTGCTGTTTCATAGATGTGAAACCATGTTTAAACATTTCTCAAAAAAGCATGTATTTTAATGTTTGTAGTTTCATTTTAACATTTATGTTGTTCTTTTCAAAATGAAATGAGAAGTGAATTTACAGATCTACATTTTGTTTTCTTGTAGAAAAGTGCTTTTTACATGTGCTGTTTCATTGATGTGAAATCATGTTTAAATATTTCACAAAAAAGCATGTATTTTATTGTTTGTAGTTTCATTTTAACATTAATATTATTATTTTCAAATTTGAAATGTAGAAGTGAATTTACAGATTTACATTTTGCTTTCTTTTAGAAAAGTTCTTTTTACAAGTGCTGTTTCATAGATGTGAAACCATGTATAAACATTTCTCAAAAAGGAATGTATTTTAATGTTTGTAGTTTCATTTTAACATTTATGTTGTTCTTTTCAAAATTGAAATGTAGAAGTGAATTTACAGATCTACATTTTGTTTTCTTGTAGAAATGTGCTTTTTACATGTGCTGTTTCATGATGTGAAATCATGTTTAAACATTTCACAAAAAAGCATGTATTTTATTGTTTGTAGTTTCATTTAAACATTTATGTTATTCTTTTCAAATTTGAAATGTAGAAGTGAATTTACAGATTTACATTTTGCTTTCTTGTGGAAAAGTACTTTTTACAAGTGCTGTTTCATAGATGTGAAACCATGTTTAAACATTTCTCAAAAAAGCATGTATTTTAATGTTTGTAGTTTCATTTTAACATTTATGTTATTCCTTTCAAAATTGAAATGTAGAAGTGAATTTACAGATCTACATTTTTTTTTCTTGTAGAAAAGTACTTTTTACGTGCTGTTTCATTGATGTGAAACCATGTTTAAATATTTCACAAAAAAGCATGTATTTTAATGTTTGTAGTTTCATTTTAACATTTATGTTATTCTTTTCAAAATTGAAATGTGGAAGTGAATTTATGCATCCTCATTTTGATTTCTTTTAGAAAAGTACTTTTTACAAGTGCTGTTTCATAGATGTGAAATCATGTTTAAACATTTCTCAAAAAAGCATGTATTTTAATGTTTGTAGTTTCATTTTAACATTTATGTTATTCTTTTCAAATTTGAAATGTAGAAGTGAATTTACAGATTTACATTTTGCTTTCTTGTGGAAAAGTACTTTTTACAAGTGTTGTTTCATAGATGTGAAACCATGTTTAAACATTTCTCAAAAAAGCATGTATTTTAATGTTTGTAGTTTCATTTTAACATTTATGTTATTCTTTTCATAATTGAAATGTAGAAGTGAATTTACAGATCGACATTTTGTTTTCTTGTAAAAAAGTACTTTTTACAAGTGCTGTTTCATAGATGTGAAATCATGTTTAAACATTTCTCAAAAAAGCATGTATTTTATTGTTTGTAGTTTCATTTTAACATTAATGTTATTCTTTTCAAAATTGAATATGTAGAAGTGAATTTATGCATCCTCATTTTGCTTTCTTTTAGAAAAGTACTTTTTACAAGTGCTGTTTCATAGATGTGAAACCATGTTTAAACATTTCTCAAAAAAGCATGTATTTTAATGTTTGTAGTTTCATTTTAACATTTATGTTGTTCTTTTCAAAATTGAAATGTAGAAGTGAATTTACAGATTTACATTTTGCTTTCTTGTGGAAAAGTACTTTTTACGTGCTGTTTCATAGATGTGAAACCATGTTTAAACGTTTCTCAAAAAAGCATGTATTTTAATGTTTGTAGTTTCATTTTAACATTTATGTTATTCTTTTCAAATTTGAAATGTAGAAGTGAATTTACAGATTTACATTTTGCTTTCTTTTAGAAAAGTTCTTTTTACAAGTGCTGTTTCATAGATGTGAAACCATGTTTAAACATTTCTCAAAAAAGCATGTATTTTAATGTTTGTAGTTTCATTTTAACATTTATGTTGTCCTTTTCAAAATGAAATGAGAAGTGAATTTACAGATCTACATTTTGTTTTCTTGTAGAAAAGTGCTTTTTACATGTGCTGTTTCATTGATGTGAAATCATGTTTAAATATTTCACAAAAAAGCATGTATTTTATTGTTTGTAGTTTCATTTTAACATTTATGTTATTCTTTTCAAATTTGAAATGTAGAAGTGAATATACAGATTTACATTTTGCTTTCTTGTGGAAAAGTACTTTTTGCAAGTGCTGTTTCATAGATGTGAAAACATGTTTAAACATTTCTCAAAAAAGCATGTATTTTAATGTTTGTAGTTTCATTTTAACATTTATGTTGTTCTTTTCAAAATTGAAATGTAGAAGTGAATTTACAGATCAACATTTTGTTTTCTTGTAGAAAAGTGCTTTTTACCTGTGCTGTTTCATTGATGTGAAATCAGGTTTAAACATTACTCAAAAAAGCATGTATTTTAATGTTTGTAGTTTCATTTTAACATTTATGTTGTTCTTTTCAAAATTGAAATGTAGAAGTGAATTTACAGATCAACATTTTGTTTTCTTGTAGAAAAGTGCTTTTTACCTGTGCTGTTTCATTGATGTGAAATCATGTTTAAACATTACTCAAAAAAGCATGTATTTTAATGTTTGTAGTTTCATTTTAACATTTATGTTATTCTTTTCAAATTTGAAATGTAGAAGTGAATTTACAGATTTACATTTTGCTTTCTTGTGGAAAAGTACTTTTTACAAGTGCTGTTTCATAGATGTGAAACCATGTTTAAACATTTCTCAAAAAAGCATGTATTTTAATGTTTGTAGTTTCATTTTAACATTTATGTTGTTCTTTTCAAAATTGAAATGTAGAAGTGAATTTACAGATCAACATTTTGTTTTCTTGTAGAAAAGTGCTTTTTACCTGTGCTGTTTCATTGATGTGAAATCATGTTTAAAAATTACTCAAAAAAGCATGTATTTTAATATTTGTAGTTTCATTTTAACATTTATGTAGTTGTTTTCAAAATTGAAATGTAGGTGAATTTACAGATTTACATTTTGCTTTCTTGTGGAAAAGTACTTTTTACAAGTGCTGTTTCATAGATGTGAAACCATGTTTAAACATTTCTCAAAAAAGCATGTATTTTAATGTTTGTAGTTTCATTTTAACATTTATGTTGTTCTTTTCAAAATTGAAATGTAGAAGTGAATTTACAGATTTACATTTTGCTTTCTTGTGGAAAAGTACTTTTTACGTGCTGTTTCATAGATGTGAAACCATGTTTAAACGTTTCTCAAAAAAGCATGTATTTTAATGTTTGTAGTTTCATTTTAACATTTATGTTATTCTTTTCAAATTTGAAATGTAGAAGTGAATTTACAGATTTACATTTTGCTTTCTTTTAGAAAAGTTCTTTTTACAAGTGCTGTTTCATAGATGTGAAACCATGTATAAACATTTCTCAAAAAAGCATGTATTTTAATGTTTGTAGTTTCATTTTAACATTTATGTTGTTCTTTTCAAAATTGAAATGTAGAAGTGAATTTACAGATCTACATTTTGTTTTCTTGTAGAAAAGTGCTTTTTACATGTGCTGTTTCATGATGTGAAATCATGTTTAAACATTTCACAAAAAAGCATGTATTTTATTGTTTGTAGTTTCATTTAAACATTTATGTTATTCTTTTCAAATTTGAAATGTAGAAGTGAATTTACAGATTTACATTTTGCTTTCTTGTGGAAAAGTACTTTTTACAAGTGCTGTTTCATAGATGTGAAACCATGTTTAAACATTTCTCAAAAAAGCATGTATTTTAATGTTTGTTGTTTCATTTTAACATTTATGTTATTCCTTTCAAAATTGAAATGTAGAAGTGAATTTACAGATCGACATTTTTTTTTCTTGTAGAAAAGTACTTTTTACGTGCTGTTTCATTGATGTGAAACCATGTTTAAATATTTCTCAAAAAAGCATGTATTTTAATGTTTGTAGTTTCGTTTTAACATTAATGTTATTCTTTTCAAAATTGAATATGTAGAAGTGAATTTATGCATCCTCATTTTGCTTTCTTTTAGAAAAGTACTTTTTACAAGTGCTGTTTCATAGATGTGAAATCATGTTTAAACATTTCTCAAAAAAGCATGTATTTTAATATTTGTAGTTTCATTTTAACATTTATGTAGTTGTTTTCAAAATTGAAATGTAGGTGAATTTACAGATTACATTTTGCTTTCTTGTGGAAAAGTACTTTTTACAAGTGCTGTTTCATAGATGTGAAACCATGTTTAAACATTTCTCAAAAAAGCATGTATTTTAATGTTTGTAGTTTCATTTTAACATTTATGTTATTCTTTTCAAATTTGAAATGTAGAAGTGAATTTACAGATTTACATTTTGCTTTCTTGTGGAAAAGTACTTTTTACGTGCTGTTTCATAGATGTGAAACCATGTTTAAACATTTCTCAAAAAAGCATGTATTTTAATGTTTGTAGTTACATTTTAACATTTATGTTGTTCTTTTCAAAATTGAAATGTAGAAGTGAATTTACAGATCTACATTTTGTTTTCTTGTAGAAAAGTGCTTTTTACCTGTGCTGTTTCATTGATGTGAAATCATGTTTAAACATTTCACAAAAAAGCATGTATTTTATTGTTTGTAGTTTCATTTTAACATTTATGTTATTATTTTCAAATTTGAAATGTAGAAGTGAATATACAGATTTACATTTTGCTTTCTTGTGGAAAAGTACTTTTTGCAAGTGCTGTTTCATAGATGTGAAAACATGTTTAAACATTTCTCAAAAAAGCATGTATTTTAATGTTTGTAGTTTCATTTTAACATTTATGTTGTTCTTTTCAAAATTGAAATGTAGAAGTGAATTTACAGATCTACATTTTGTTTTCTTGTAGAAAAGTGCTTTTTACCTGTGCTGTTTCATTGATGTCAAATCATGTTTAAACATTACTCAAAAAAGCATGTATTTTATGTTTGTAGTTTCATTTTAACATTTATGTTATTCTTTTCAAATTTGAAATGTAGAAGTGAATTTACAGATTTACATTTTGCTTTCTTGTGGAAAAGTACTTTTTACAAGTGCTGTTTCATAGATGTGAAACCATGTTTAAACATTTCTCAAAAAAGCATGTATTTTAATGTTTGTAGTTTCATTTTAACATTTATGTTGTTCTTTTCAAAATTGAAATGTAGAAGTGAATTTACAGATCAACATTTTGTTTTCTTGTAGAAAAGTGCTTTTTACCTGTGCTGTTTCATTGATGTGAAATCATGTTTAAACATTACTCAAAAAAGCATGTATTTTAATATTTGTAGTTTCATTTTAACATTTATGTAGTTGTTTTCAAAATTGAAATGTAGGTGAATTTACAGATTTACATTTTGCTTTCTTGTGGAAAAGTACTTTTTACAAGTGCTGTTTCATAGATGTGAAACCATGTTTAAACATTTCTCAAAAAAGCATGTATTTTAATGTTTGTAGTTTCATTTTAACATTTATGTTGTCCTTTTCAAAATGAAATGAGAAGTGAATTTACAGATCTACATTTTGTTTTCTTGTAGAAAAGTGCTTTTTACATGTGCTGTTTCATTGATGTGAAATCATGTTTAAATATTTCACAAAAAAGCATGTATTTTATTGTTTGTAGTTTCATTTTAACATTTATGTTATTCTTTTCAAATTTGTAATGTAGAAGTGAATTTACAGATTTACATTTTGCTTTCTTGTGGAAAAGTACTTTTTACAAGTGCTGTTTCATAGATGTGAAACCATGTTTAAACATTTCTCAAAAAAGCATGTATTTTAATGTTTGTAGTTTCATTTTAACATTTATGTTGTTCTTTTCAAAATTGAAATGTAGAAGTGAATTTACAGATTTACATTTTGCTTTCTTGTGGAAAAGTACTTTTTACAAGTGCTGTTTCATAGATGTGAAACCATGTTTAAACATTTCTCAAAAAAGCATGTATTTTAATGTTTGTAGTTTCATTTTAACATTTATGTTATTCCTTTCAAAATTGAAATGTAGAAGTGAATTTACAGATCTACATTTTTTTTTCTTGTAGAAAAGTACTTTTTACGTGCTGTTTCATTGATGTGAAACCATGTTTAAATATTTCACAAAAAAGCATGTATTTTAATGTTTGTAGTTTCATTTTAACATTTATGTTATTCTTTTCAAAATTGAAATGTGGAAGTGAATTTATGCATCCTCATTTTGATTTCTTTTAGAAAAGTACTTTTTACAAGTGCTGTTTCATAGATGTGAAATCATGTTTAAACATTTCTCAAAAAAGCATGTATTTTAATGTTTGTAGTTTCATTTTAACATTTATGTTATTCTTTTCAAATTTGAAATGTAGAAGTGAATTTACAGATTTACATTTTGCTTTCTTGTGGAAAAGTACTTTTTACAAGTGTTGTTTCATAGATGTGAAACCATGTTTAAACATTTCTCAAAAAAGCATGTATTTTAATGTTTGTAGTTTCATTTTAACATTTATGTTATTCTTTTCAAAATTGAAATGTAGAAGTGAATTTACAGATCGACATTTTGTTTTCTTGTAAAAAAGTACTTTTTACAAGTGCTGTTTCATAGTTGTGAAATCATGTTTAAACATTTCTCAAAAAAGCATGTATTTTATTGTTTGTAGTTTCATTTTAACATTAATGTTATTCTTTTCAAATTTGAAATGTAGAAGTGAATTTACAGATTTACATTTTGCTTTCTTGTAGAAAAGTGCTTTTTACCTGTGCTGTTTCATTGATGTCAAATCATGTTTAAACATTACTCAAAAAAGCATGTATTTTATGTTTGTAGTTTCATTTTAACATTTATGTTGTTCTTTTCAAAATTGAAATGTAGAAGTGAATTTACAGATCTACATTTTGTTTTCTTGTAGAAAAGTGCTTTTTACCTGTGCTGTTTCATTGATGTCAAATCATGTTTAAACATTACTCAAAAAAGCATGTATTTTATGTTTGTAGTTTCATTTTAACATTTATGTTATTCTTTTCAAATTTGAAATGTAGAAGTGAATTTACAGATTTACATTTTGCTTTCTTGTGGAAAAGTACTTTTTACAAGTGCTGTTTCATAGATGTGAAACCATGTTTAAACATTTCTCAAAAAAGCATGTATTTTAATATTTGTAGTTTCATTTTAACATTTATGTAGTTGTTTTCAAAATTGAAATGTAGGTGAATTTACAGATTTACATTTTGCTTTCTTGTGGAAAAGTACTTTTTACAAGTGCTGTTTCATAGATGTGAAACCATGTTTAAACATTTCTCAAAAAAGCATGTATTTTAATGTTTGTAGTTTCATTTTAACATTTATGTTGTTCTTTTCAAAATGAAATGAGAAGTGAATTTACAGATCTACATTTTGTTTTCTTGTAGAAAAGTGCTTTTTACATGTGCTGTTTCATTGATGTGAAATCATGTTTAAATATTTCACAAAAAAGCATGTATTTTATTGTTTGTAGTTTCATTTTAACATTAATATTATTATTTTCAAATTTGAAATGTAGAAGTGAATTTACAGATTTACATTTTGCTTTCTTTTAGAAAAGTTCTTTTTACAAGTGCTGTTTCATAGATGTGAAACCATGTATAAACATTTCTCAAAAAGGAATGTATTTTAATGTTTGTAGTTTCATTTTAACATTTATGTTGTTCTTTTCAAAATTGAAATGTAGAAGTGAATTTACAGATCTACATTTTGTTTTCTTGTAGAAATGTGCTTTTTACATGTGCTGTTTCATGATGTGAAATCATGTTTAAACATTTCACAAAAAAGCATGTATTTTATTGTTTGTAGTTTCATTTAAACATTTATGTTATTCTTTTCAAATTTGAAATGTAGAAGTGAATTTACAGATTTACATTTTGCTTTCTTGTGGAAAAGTACTTTTTACAAGTGCTGTTTCATAGATGTGAAACCATGTTTAAACATTTCTCAAAAAAGCATGTATTTTAATGTTTGTAGTTTCATTTTAACATTTATGTTATTCCTTTCAAAATTGAAATGTAGAAGTGAATTTACAGATCTACATTTTTTTTTCTTGTAGAAAAGTACTTTTTACGTGCTGTTTCATTGATGTGAAACCATGTTTAAATATTTCACAAAAAAGCATGTATTTTAATGTTTGTAGTTTCATTTTAACATTTATGTTATTCTTTTCAAAATTGAAATGTGGAAGTGAATTTATGCATCCTCATTTTGATTTCTTTTAGAAAAGTACTTTTTACAAGTGCTGTTTCATAGATGTGAAATCATGTTTAAACATTTCTCAAAAAAGCATGTATTTTAATGTTTGTAGTTTCATTTTAACATTTATGTTATTCTTTTCAAATTTGAAATGTAGAAGTGAATTTACAGATTTACATTTTGCTTTCTTGTGGAAAAGTACTTTTTACAAGTGTTGTTTCATAGATGTGAAACCATGTTTAAACATTTCTCAAAAAAGCATGTATTTTAATGTTTGTAGTTTCATTTTAACATTTATGTTATTCTTTTCATAATTGAAATGTAGAAGTGAATTTACAGATCGACATTTTGTTTTCTTGTAAAAAAGTACTTTTTACAAGTGCTGTTTCATAGATGTGAAATCATGTTTAAACATTTCTCAAAAAAGCATGTATTTTATTGTTTGTAGTTTCATTTTAACATTAATGTTATTCTTTTCAAAATTGAATATGTAGAAGTGAATTTATGCATCCTCATTTTGCTTTCTTTTAGAAAAGTACTTTTTACAAGTGCTGTTTCATAGATGTGAAACCATGTTTAAACATTTCTCAAAAAAGCATGTATTTTAATGTTTGTAGTTTCATTTTAACATTTATGTTGTTCTTTTCAAAATTGAAATGTAGAAGTGAATTTACAGATTTACATTTTGCTTTCTTGTGGAAAAGTACTTTTTACGTGCTGTTTCATAGATGTGAAACCATGTTTAAACGTTTCTCAAAAAAGCATGTATTTTAATGTTTGTAGTTTCATTTTAACATTTATGTTATTCTTTTCAAATTTGAAATGTAGAAGTGAATTTACAGATTTACATTTTGCTTTCTTTTAGAAAAGTTCTTTTTACAAGTGCTGTTTCATAGATGTGAAACCATGTTTAAACATTTCTCAAAAAAGCATGTATTTTAATGTTTGTAGTTTCATTTTAACATTTATGTTGTCCTTTTCAAAATGAAATGAGAAGTGAATTTACAGATCTACATTTTGTTTTCTTGTAGAAAAGTGCTTTTTACATGTGCTGTTTCATTGATGTGAAATCATGTTTAAATATTTCACAAAAAAGCATGTATTTTATTGTTTGTAGTTTCATTTTAACATTTATGTTATTCTTTTCAAATTTGAAATGTAGAAGTGAATATACAGATTTACATTTTGCTTTCTTGTGGAAAAGTACTTTTTGCAAGTGCTGTTTCATAGATGTGAAAACATGTTTAAACATTTCTCAAAAAAGCATGTATTTTAATGTTTGTAGTTTCATTTTAACATTTATGTTGTTCTTTTCAAAATTGAAATGTAGAAGTGAATTTACAGATCAACATTTTGTTTTCTTGTAGAAAAGTGCTTTTTACCTGTGCTGTTTCATTGATGTGAAATCAGGTTTAAACATTACTCAAAAAAGCATGTATTTTAATGTTTGTAGTTTCATTTTAACATTTATGTTGTTCTTTTCAAAATTGAAATGTAGAAGTGAATTTACAGATCAACATTTTGTTTTCTTGTAGAAAAGTGCTTTTTACCTGTGCTGTTTCATTGATGTGAAATCATGTTTAAACATTACTCAAAAAAGCATGTATTTTAATATTTGTAGTTTCATTTTAACATTTATGTAGTTGTTTTCAAATTTGAAATGTAGAAGTGAATTTACAGATTTAAATTTTGCTTTCTTGTGGAAAAGTACTTTTTACGTGCTGTTTCATAGATGTGAAACCATGTTTAAACATTTCTCAAAAAAGCATGTATTTTAATGTTTGTAGTTACATTTTAACATTTATGTTGTTCTTTTCAAAATTGAAATGTAGAAGTGAATTTACAGATCTACATTTTGTTTTCTTGTAGAAAAGTGCTTTTTACCTGTGCTGTTTCATTGATGTCAAATCATGTTTAAACATTACTCAAAAAAGCATGTATTTTATGTTTGTAGTTTCATTTTAACATTTATGTTATTCTTTTCAAATTTGAAATGTAGAAGTGAATTTACAGATTTACATTTTGCTTTCTTGTGGAAAAGTACTTTTTACAAGTGCTGTTTCATAGATGTGAAACCATGTTTAAACATTTCTCAAAAAAGCATGTATTTTAATGTTTGTAGTTTCATTTTAACATTTATGTTGTTCTTTTCAAAATTGAAATGTAGAAGTGAATTTACAGATCAACATTTTGTTTTCTTGTAGAAAAGTGCTTTTTACCTGTGCTGTTTCATTGATGTGAAATCATGTTTAAAAATTACTCAAAAAAGCATGTATTTTAATATTTGTAGTTTCATTTTAACATTTATGTAGTTGTTTTCAAAATTGAAATGTAGGTGAATTTACAGATTTACATTTTGCTTTCTTGTGGAAAAGTACTTTTTACAAGTGCTGTTTCATAGATGTGAAACCATGTTTAAACATTTCTCAAAAAAGCATGTATTTTAATGTTTGTAGTTTCATTTTAACATTTATGTTGTTCTTTTCAAAATTGAAATGTAGAAGTGAATTTACAGATTTACATTTTGCTTTCTTGTGGAAAAGTACTTTTTACGTGCTGTTTCATAGATGTGAAACCATGTTTAAACGTTTCTCAAAAAAGCATGTATTTTAATGTTTGTAGTTTCATTTTAACATTTATGTTATTCTTTTCAAATTTGAAATGTAGAAGTGAATTTACAGATTTACATTTTGCTTTCTTTTAGAAAAGTTCTTTTTACAAGTGCTGTTTCATAGATGTGAAACCATGTATAAACATTTCTCAAAAAAGCATGTATTTTAATGTTTGTAGTTTCATTTTAACATTTATGTTGTTCTTTTCAAAATTGAAATGTAGAAGTGAATTTACAGATCTACATTTTGTTTTCTTGTAGAAAAGTGCTTTTTACATGTGCTGTTTCATGATGTGAAATCATGTTTAAACATTTCACAAAAAAGCATGTATTTTATTGTTTGTAGTTTCATTTAAACATTTATGTTATTCTTTTCAAATTTGAAATGTAGAAGTGAATTTACAGATTTACATTTTGCTTTCTTGTGGAAAAGTACTTTTTACAAGTGCTGTTTCATAGATGTGAAACCATGTTTAAACATTTCTCAAAAAAGCATGTATTTTAATGTTTGTTGTTTCATTTTAACATTTATGTTATTCCTTTCAAAATTGAAATGTAGAAGTGAATTTACAGATCGACATTTTTTTTTCTTGTAGAAAAGTACTTTTTACGTGCTGTTTCATTGATGTGAAACCATGTTTAAATATTTCTCAAAAAAGCATGTATTTTAATGTTTGTAGTTTCGTTTTAACATTAATGTTATTCTTTTCAAAATTGAATATGTAGAAGTGAATTTATGCATCCTCATTTTGCTTTCTTTTAGAAAAGTACTTTTTACAAGTGCTGTTTCATAGATGTGAAATCATGTTTAAACATTTCTCAAAAAAGCATGTATTTTAATATTTGTAGTTTCATTTTAACATTTATGTAGTTGTTTTCAAAATTGAAATGTAGGTGAATTTACAGATTACATTTTGCTTTCTTGTGGAAAAGTACTTTTTACAAGTGCTGTTTCATAGATGTGAAACCATGTTTAAACATTTCTCAAAAAAGCATGTATTTTAATGTTTGTAGTTTCATTTTAACATTTATGTTATTCTTTTCAAATTTGAAATGTAGAAGTGAATTTACAGATTTACATTTTGCTTTCTTGTGGAAAAGTACTTTTTACGTGCTGTTTCATAGATGTGAAACCATGTTTAAACATTTCTCAAAAAAGCATGTATTTTAATGTTTGTAGTTACATTTTAACATTTATGTTGTTCTTTTCAAAATTGAAATGTAGAAGTGAATTTACAGATCTACATTTTGTTTTCTTGTAGAAAAGTGCTTTTTACCTGTGCTGTTTCATTGATGTGAAATCATGTTTAAACATTTCACAAAAAAGCATGTATTTTATTGTTTGTAGTTTCATTTTAACATTTATGTTATTATTTTCAAATTTGAAATGTAGAAGTGAATATACAGATTTACATTTTGCTTTCTTGTGGAAAAGTACTTTTTGCAAGTGCTGTTTCATAGATGTGAAAACATGTTTAAACATTTCTCAAAAAAGCATGTATTTTAATGTTTGTAGTTTCATTTTAACATTTATGTTGTTCTTTTCAAAATTGAAATGTAGAAGTGAATTTACAGATCTACATTTTGTTTTCTTGTAGAAAAGTGCTTTTTACCTGTGCTGTTTCATTGATGTCAAATCATGTTTAAACATTACTCAAAAAAGCATGTATTTTATGTTTGTAGTTTCATTTTAACATTTATGTTATTCTTTTCAAATTTGAAATGTAGAAGTGAATTTACAGATTTACATTTTGCTTTCTTGTGGAAAAGTACTTTTTACAAGTGCTGTTTCATAGATGTGAAACCATGTTTAAACATTTCTCAAAAAAGCATGTATTTTAATGTTTGTAGTTTCATTTTAACATTTATGTTGTTCTTTTCAAAATTGAAATGTAGAAGTGAATTTACAGATCAACATTTTGTTTTCTTGTAGAAAAGTGCTTTTTACCTGTGCTGTTTCATTGATGTGAAATCATGTTTAAACATTACTCAAAAAAGCATGTATTTTAATATTTGTAGTTTCATTTTAACATTTATGTAGTTGTTTTCAAAATTGAAATGTAGGTGAATTTACAGATTTACATTTTGCTTTCTTGTGGAAAAGTACTTTTTACAAGTGCTGTTTCATAGATGTGAAACCATGTTTAAACATTTCTCAAAAAAGCATGTATTTTAATGTTTGTAGTTTCATTTTAACATTTATGTTGTCCTTTTCAAAATGAAATGAGAAGTGAATTTACAGATCTACATTTTGTTTTCTTGTAGAAAAGTGCTTTTTACATGTGCTGTTTCATTGATGTGAAATCATGTTTAAATATTTCACAAAAAAGCATGTATTTTATTGTTTGTAGTTTCATTTTAACATTTATGTTATTCTTTTCAAATTTGTAATGTAGAAGTGAATTTACAGATTTACATTTTGCTTTCTTGTGGAAAAGTACTTTTTACAAGTGCTGTTTCATAGATGTGAAACCATGTTTAAACATTTCTCAAAAAAGCATGTATTTTAATGTTTGTAGTTTCATTTTAACATTTATGTTGTTCTTTTCAAAATTGAAATGTAGAAGTGAATTTACAGATTTACATTTTGCTTTCTTGTGGAAAAGTACTTTTTACAAGTGCTGTTTCATAGATGTGAAACCATGTTTAAACATTTCTCAAAAAAGCATGTATTTTAATGTTTGTAGTTTCATTTTAACATTTATGTTATTCCTTTCAAAATTGAAATGTAGAAGTGAATTTACAGATCTACATTTTTTTTTCTTGTAGAAAAGTACTTTTTACGTGCTGTTTCATTGATGTGAAACCATGTTTAAATATTTCACAAAAAAGCATGTATTTTAATGTTTGTAGTTTCATTTTAACATTTATGTTATTCTTTTCAAAATTGAAATGTGGAAGTGAATTTATGCATCCTCATTTTGATTTCTTTTAGAAAAGTACTTTTTACAAGTGCTGTTTCATAGATGTGAAATCATGTTTAAACATTTCTCAAAAAAGCATGTATTTTAATGTTTGTAGTTTCATTTTAACATTTATGTTATTCTTTTCAAATTTGAAATGTAGAAGTGAATTTACAGATTTACATTTTGCTTTCTTGTGGAAAAGTACTTTTTACAAGTGTTGTTTCATAGATGTGAAACCATGTTTAAACATTTCTCAAAAAAGCATGTATTTTAATGTTTGTAGTTTCATTTTAACATTTATGTTATTCTTTTCAAAATTGAAATGTAGAAGTGAATTTACAGATCGACATTTTGTTTTCTTGTAAAAAAGTACTTTTTACAAGTGCTGTTTCATAGTTGTGAAATCATGTTTAAACATTTCTCAAAAAAGCATGTATTTTATTGTTTGTAGTTTCATTTTAACATTAATGTTATTCTTTTCAAATTTGAAATGTAGAAGTGAATTTACAGATTTACATTTTGCTTTCTTGTGGAAAAGTACTTTTTACAAGTGCTGTTTCATAGATGTGAAACCATGTTTAAACATTTCTCAAAAAAGCATGTATTTTAATATTTGTAGTTTCATTTTAACATTTATGTTGTTCTTTTCAAAATTGAAATGTAGGTGAATTTACAGATTTACATTTTGCTTTCTTGTGGAAAAGTACTTTTTACAAGTGCTGTTTCATAGATGTGAAACCATGTTTAAACATTTCTCAAAAAAGCATGTATTTTAATGTTTGTAGTTTCATTTTAACATTTATGTTGTTCTTTTCAAAATGAAATGAGAAGTGAATTTACAGATCTACATTTTGTTTTCTTGTAGAAAAGTGCTTTTTACATGTGCTGTTTCATTGATGTGAAATCATGTTTAAATATTTCACAAAAAAGCATGTATTTTATTGTTTGTAGTTTCATTTTAACATTAATATTATTATTTTCAAATTTGAAATGTAGAAGTGAATTTACAGATTTACATTTTGCTTTCTTGTGGAAAAGTACTTTTTACAAGTGCTGTTTCATAGATGTGAAACCATGTTTAAACATTTCTCAAAAAAGCATGTATTTTAATGTTTGTAGTTTCATTTTAACATTTATGTTGTTCTTTTCAAAATTGAAATGTAGAAGTGAATTTACAGATCTACATTTTGTTTTCTTTTAGAAAAGTGCTTTTTACCTGTGCTGTTTCATTGATGCCAAATCATGTTTAAACATTACTCAAAAAAGCATGTATTTTATTGTTTGTAGTTTCATTTTAACATTTATGTTATTCTTTTCAAATTTGTAATGTAGAAGTGAATTTACAGATTTACATTTTGCTTTCTTGTGGAAAAGTACTTTTTACAAGTGCTGTTTCATAGATGTGAAACCATGTTTAAACATTTCTCAAAAAAGCATGTATTTTAATGTTTGTAGTTTCATTTTAACATTTATGTTGTTCTTTTCAAAATGAAATGAGAAGTGAATTTACAGATCTACATTTTGTTTTCTTGTAGAAAAGTGCTTTTTACATGTGCTGTTTCATTGATGTGAAATCATGTTTAAATATTTCACAAAAAAGCATGTATTTTATTGTTTGTAGTTTCATTTTAACATTAATATTATTATTTTCAAATTTGAAATGTAGAAGTGAATTTACAGATTTACATTTTGCTTTCTTGTGGAAAAGTACTTTTTACAAGTGCTGTTTCATAGATGTGAAATCATGTTTAAACATTTCACAAAAAAGCATGTATTTTATTGTTTGTAGTTTCATTTTAACATTTATGTTATTATTTTCAAATTTGAAATGTAGAAGTGAATATACAGATTTACATTTTGCTTTCTTGTGGAAAAGTACTTTTTGCAAGTGCTGTTTCATAGATGTGAAAACATGTTTAAACATTTCTCAAAAAAGCATGTATTTTAATGTTTGTAGTTTCATTTTAACATTTATGTTGTTCTTTTCAAAATTGAAATGTAGAAGTGAATTTACAGATCTACATTTTGTTTTCTTGTAGAAAAGTGCTTTTTACCTGTGCTGTTTCATTGATGTCAAATCATGTTTAAACATTACTCAAAAAAGCATGTATTTTATGTTTGTAGTTTCATTTTAACATTTATGTTATTCTTTTCAAATTTGAAATGTAGAAGTGAATTTACAGATTTACATTTTGCTTTCTTGTGGAAAAGTACTTTTTACAAGTGCTGTTTCATAGATGTGAAACCATGTTTAAACATTTCTCAAAAAAGCATGTATTTTAATATTTGTAGTTTCATTTTAACATTTATGTAGTTGTTTTCAAAATTGAAATGTAGGTGAATTTACAGATTTACATTTTGCTTTCTTGTGGAAAAGTACTTTTTACAAGTGCTGTTTCATAGATGTGAAACCATGTTTAAACATTTCTCAAAAAAGCATGTATTTTAATGTTTGTAGTTTCATTTTAACATTTATGTTGTTCTTTTCAAAATGAAATGAGAAGTGAATTTACAGATCTACATTTTGTTTTCTTGTAGAAAAGTGCTTTTTACATGTGCTGTTTCATTGATGTGAAATCATGTTTAAATATTTCACAAAAAAGCATGTATTTTATTGTTTGTAGTTTCATTTTAACATTAATATTATTATTTTCAAATTTGAAATGTAGAAGTGAATTTACAGATTTACATTTTGCTTTCTTTTAGAAAAGTTCTTTTTACAAGTGCTGTTTCATAGATGTGAAACCATGTATAAACATTTCTCAAAAAGGAATGTATTTTAATGTTTGTAGTTTCATTTTAACATTTATGTTGTTCTTTTCAAAATTGAAATGTAGAAGTGAATTTACAGATCTACATTTTGTTTTCTTGTAGAAATGTGCTTTTTACATGTGCTGTTTCATGATGTGAAATCATGTTTAAACATTTCACAAAAAAGCATGTATTTTATTGTTTGTAGTTTCATTTAAACATTTATGTTATTCTTTTCAAATTTGAAATGTAGAAGTGAATTTACAGATTTACATTTTGCTTTCTTGTGGAAAAGTACTTTTTACAAGTGCTGTTTCATAGATGTGAAACCATGTTTAAACATTTCTCAAAAAAGCATGTATTTTAATGTTTGTAGTTTCATTTTAACATTTATGTTATTCCTTTCAAAATTGAAATGTAGAAGTGAATTTACAGATCTACATTTTTTTTTCTTGTAGAAAAGTACTTTTTACGTGCTGTTTCATTGATGTGAAACCATGTTTAAATATTTCACAAAAAAGCATGTATTTTAATGTTTGTAGTTTCATTTTAACATTTATGTTATTCTTTTCAAAATTGAAATGTGGAAGTGAATTTATGCATCCTCATTTTGATTTCTTTTAGAAAAGTACTTTTTACAAGTGCTGTTTCATAGATGTGAAATCATGTTTAAACATTTCTCAAAAAAGCATGTATTTTAATGTTTGTAGTTTCATTTTAACATTTATGTTATTCTTTTCAAATTTGAAATGTAGAAGTGA
The DNA here is from genome assembly GCF_036971445.1 of Narcine bancroftii. NCBI lineage: Eukaryota > Metazoa > Chordata > Chondrichthyes > Torpediniformes > Narcinidae > Narcine > Narcine bancroftii. Next base: position 4,534,203 of record NW_027211800.1, on the reverse strand, counting down.
ATTTACAGATTTACATTTTGCTTTCTTGTGGAAAAGTACTTTTTACAAGTGTTGTTTCATAGATGTGAAACCATGTTTAAACATTTCTCAAAAAAGCATGTATTTTAATGTTTGTAGTTTCATTTTAACATTTATGTTATTCTTTTCATAATTGAAATGTAGAAGTGAATTTACAGATCGACATTTTGTTTTCTTGTAAAAAAGTACTTTTTACAAGTGCTGTTTCATAGATGTGAAATCATGTTTAAACATTTCTCAAAAAAGCATGTATTTTATTGTTTGTAGTTTCATTTTAACATTAATGTTATTCTTTTCAAAATTGAATATGTAGAAGTGAATTTATGCATCCTCATTTTGCTTTCTTTTAGAAAAGTACTTTTTACAAGTGCTGTTTCATAGATGTGAAACCATGTTTAAACATTTCTCAAAAAAGCATGTATTTTAATGTTTGTAGTTTCATTTTAACATTTATGTTGTTCTTTTCAAAATTGAAATGTAGAAGTGAATTTACAGATTTACATTTTGCTTTCTTGTGGAAAAGTACTTTTTACGTGCTGTTTCATAGATGTGAAACCATGTTTAAACGTTTCTCAAAAAAGCATGTATTTTAATGTTTGTAGTTTCATTTTAACATTTATGTTATTCTTTTCAAATTTGAAATGTAGAAGTGAATTTACAGATTTACATTTTGCTTTCTTTTAGAAAAGTTCTTTTTACAAGTGCTGTTTCATAGATGTGAAACCATGTTTAAACATTTCTCAAAAAAGCATGTATTTTAATGTTTGTAGTTTCATTTTAACATTTATGTTGTCCTTTTCAAAATGAAATGAGAAGTGAATTTACAGATCTACATTTTGTTTTCTTGTAGAAAAGTGCTTTTTACATGTGCTGTTTCATTGATGTGAAATCATGTTTAAATATTTCACAAAAAAGCATGTATTTTATTGTTTGTAGTTTCATTTTAACATTTATGTTATTCTTTTCAAATTTGAAATGTAGAAGTGAATATACAGATTTACATTTTTCTTTTTTTGTGGAAAAGTACTTTTTGCAAGTGCTGTTTCATAGATGTGAAAACATGTTTAAACATTTCTCAAAAAAGCATGTATTTTAATGTTTGTAGTTTCATTTTAACATTTATGTTGTTCTTTTCAAAATTGAAATGTAGAAGTGAATTTACAGATCAACATTTTGTTTTCTTGTAGAAAAGTGCTTTTTACCTGTGCTGTTTCATTGATGTGAAATCAGGTTTAAACATTACTCAAAAAAGCATGTATTTTAATGTTTGTAGTTTCATTTTAACATTTATGTTGTTCTTTTCAAAATTGAAATGTAGAAGTGAATTTACAGATCAACATTTTGTTTTCTTGTAGAAAAGTGCTTTTTACCTGTGCTGTTTCATTGATGTGAAATCATGTTTAAACATTACTCAAAAAAGCATGTATTTTAATATTTGTAGTTTCATTTTAACATTTATGTAGTTGTTTTCAAATTTGAAATGTAGAAGTGAATTTACAGATTTAAATTTTGCTTTCTTGTGGAAAAGTACTTTTTACGTGCTGTTTCATAGATGTGAAACCATGTTTAAACATTTCTCAAAAAAGCATGTATTTTAATGTTTGTAGTTACATTTTAACATTTATGTTGTTCTTTTCAAAATTGAAATGTAGAAGTGAATTTACAGATCTACATTTTGTTTTCTTGTAGAAAAGTGCTTTTTACCTGTGCTGTTTCATTGATGTCAAATCATGTTTAAACATTACTCAAAAAAGCATGTATTTTATGTTTGTAGTTTCATTTTAACATTTATGTTATTCTTTTCAAATTTGAAATGTAGAAGTGAATTTACAGATTTACATTTTGCTTTCTTGTGGAAAAGTACTTTTTACAAGTGCTGTTTCATAGATGTGAAACCATGTTTAAACATTTCTCAAAAAAGCATGTATTTTAATGTTTGTAGTTTCATTTTAACATTTATGTTGTTCTTTTCAAAATTGAAATGTAGAAGTGAATTTACAGATCAACATTTTGTTTTCTTGTAGAAAAGTGCTTTTTACCTGTGCTGTTTCATTGATGTGAAATCATGTTTAAAAATTACTCAAAAAAGCATGTATTTTAATATTTGTAGTTTCATTTTAACATTTATGTAGTTGTTTTCAAAATTGAAATGTAGGTGAATTTACAGATTTACATTTTGCTTTCTTGTGGAAAAGTACTTTTTACAAGTGCTGTTTCATAGATGTGAAACCATGTTTAAACATTTCTCAAAAAAGCATGTATTTTAATGTTTGTAGTTTCATTTTAACATTTATGTTGTTCTTTTCAAAATTGAAATGTAGAAGTGAATTTACAGATTTACATTTTGCTTTCTTGTGGAAAAGTACTTTTTACGTGCTGTTTCATAGATGTGAAACCATGTTTAAACGTTTCTCAAAAAAGCATGTATTTTAATGTTTGTAGTTTCATTTTAACATTTATGTTATTCTTTTCAAATTTGAAATGTAGAAGTGAATTTACAGATTTACATTTTGCTTTCTTTTAGAAAAGTTCTTTTTACAAGTGCTGTTTCATAGATGTGAAACCATGTATAAACATTTCTCAAAAAAGCATGTATTTTAATGTTTGTAGTTTCATTTTAACATTTATGTTGTTCTTTTCAAAATTGAAATGTAGAAGTGAATTTACAGATCTACATTTTGTTTTCTTGTAGAAAAGTGCTTTTTACATGTGCTGTTTCATGATGTGAAATCATGTTTAAACATTTCACAAAAAAGCATGTATTTTATTGTTTGTAGTTTCATTTAAACATTTATGTTATTCTTTTCAAATTTGAAATGTAGAAGTGAATTTACAGATTTACATTTTGCTTTCTTGTGGAAAAGTACTTTTTACAAGTGCTGTTTCATAGATGTGAAACCATGTTTAAACATTTCTCAAAAAAGCATGTATTTTAATGTTTGTTGTTTCATTTTAACATTTATGTTATTCCTTTCAAAATTGAAATGTAGAAGTGAATTTACAGATCGACATTTTTTTTTCTTGTAGAAAAGTACTTTTTACGTGCTGTTTCATTGATGTGAAACCATGTTTAAATATTTCTCAAAAAAGCATGTATTTTAATGTTTGTAGTTTCGTTTTAACATTAATGTTATTCTTTTCAAAATTGAATATGTAGAAGTGAATTTATGCATCCTCATTTTGCTTTCTTTTAGAAAAGTACTTTTTACAAGTGCTGTTTCATAGATGTGAAATCATGTTTAAACATTTCTCAAAAAAGCATGTATTTTAATATTTGTAGTTTCATTTTAACATTTATGTAGTTGTTTTCAAAATTGAAATGTAGGTGAATTTACAGATTACATTTTGCTTTCTTGTGGAAAAGTACTTTTTACAAGTGCTGTTTCATAGATGTGAAACCATGTTTAAACATTTCTCAAAAAAGCATGTATTTTAATGTTTGTAGTTTCATTTTAACATTTATGTTATTCTTTTCAAATTTGAAATGTAGAAGTGAATTTACAGATTTACATTTTGCTTTCTTGTGGAAAAGTACTTTTTACGTGCTGTTTCATAGATGTGAAACCATGTTTAAACATTTCTCAAAAAAGCATGTATTTTAATGTTTGTAGTTACATTTTAACATTTATGTTGTTCTTTTCAAAATTGAAATGTAGAAGTGAATTTACAGATCTACATTTTGTTTTCTTGTAGAAAAGTGCTTTTTACCTGTGCTGTTTCATTGATGTGAAATCATGTTTAAACATTTCACAAAAAAGCATGTATTTTATTGTTTGTAGTTTCATTTTAACATTTATGTTATTATTTTCAAATTTGAAATGTAGAAGTGAATATACAGATTTACATTTTGCTTTCTTGTGGAAAAGTACTTTTTGCAAGTGCTGTTTCATAGATGTGAAAACATGTTTAAACATTTCTCAAAAAAGCATGTATTTTAATGTTTGTAGTTTCATTTTAACATTTATGTTGTTCTTTTCAAAATTGAAATGTAGAAGTGAATTTACAGATCTACATTTTGTTTTCTTGTAGAAAAGTGCTTTTTACCTGTGCTGTTTCATTGATGTCAAATCATGTTTAAACATTACTCAAAAAAGCATGTATTTTATGTTTGTAGTTTCATTTTAACATTTATGTTATTCTTTTCAAATTTGAAATGTAGAAGTGAATTTACAGATTTACATTTTGCTTTCTTGTGGAAAAGTACTTTTTACAAGTGCTGTTTCATAGATGTGAAACCATGTTTAAACATTTCTCAAAAAAGCATGTATTTTAATGTTTGTAGTTTCATTTTAACATTTATGTTGTTCTTTTCAAAATTGAAATGTAGAAGTGAATTTACAGATCAACATTTTGTTTTCTTGTAGAAAAGTGCTTTTTACCTGTGCTGTTTCATTGATGTGAAATCATGTTTAAACATTACTCAAAAAAGCATGTATTTTAATATTTGTAGTTTCATTTTAACATTTATGTAGTTGTTTTCAAAATTGAAATGTAGGTGAATTTACAGATTTACATTTTGCTTTCTTGTGGAAAAGTACTTTTTACAAGTGCTGTTTCATAGATGTGAAACCATGTTTAAACATTTCTCAAAAAAGCATGTATTTTAATGTTTGTAGTTTCATTTTAACATTTATGTTGTCCTTTTCAAAATGAAATGAGAAGTGAATTTACAGATCTACATTTTGTTTTCTTGTAGAAAAGTGCTTTTTACATGTGCTGTTTCATTGATGTGAAATCATGTTTAAATATTTCACAAAAAAGCATGTATTTTATTGTTTGTAGTTTCATTTTAACATTTATGTTATTCTTTTCAAATTTGTAATGTAGAAGTGAATTTACAGATTTACATTTTGCTTTCTTGTGGAAAAGTACTTTTTACAAGTGCTGTTTCATAGATGTGAAACCATGTTTAAACATTTCTCAAAAAAGCATGTATTTTAATGTTTGTAGTTTCATTTTAACATTTATGTTGTTCTTTTCAAAATTGAAATGTAGAAGTGAATTTACAGATTTACATTTTGCTTTCTTGTGGAAAAGTACTTTTTACAAGTGCTGTTTCATAGATGTGAAACCATGTTTAAACATTTCTCAAAAAAGCATGTATTTTAATGTTTGTAGTTTCATTTTAACATTTATGTTATTCCTTTCAAAATTGAAATGTAGAAGTGAATTTACAGATCTACATTTTTTTTTCTTGTAGAAAAGTACTTTTTACGTGCTGTTTCATTGATGTGAAACCATGTTTAAATATTTCACAAAAAAGCATGTATTTTAATGTTTGTAGTTTCATTTTAACATTTATGTTATTCTTTTCAAAATTGAAATGTGGAAGTGAATTTATGCATCCTCATTTTGATTTCTTTTAGAAAAGTACTTTTTACAAGTGCTGTTTCATAGATGTGAAATCATGTTTAAACATTTCTCAAAAAAGCATGTATTTTAATGTTTGTAGTTTCATTTTAACATTTATGTTATTCTTTTCAAATTTGAAATGTAGAAGTGAATTTACAGATTTACATTTTGCTTTCTTGTGGAAAAGTACTTTTTACAAGTGTTGTTTCATAGATGTGAAACCATGTTTAAACATTTCTCAAAAAAGCATGTATTTTAATGTTTGTAGTTTCATTTTAACATTTATGTTATTCTTTTCAAAATTGAAATGTAGAAGTGAATTTACAGATCGACATTTTGTTTTCTTGTAAAAAAGTACTTTTTACAAGTGCTGTTTCATAGTTGTGAAATCATGTTTAAACATTTCTCAAAAAAGCATGTATTTTATTGTTTGTAGTTTCATTTTAACATTAATGTTATTCTTTTCAAATTTGAAATGTAGAAGTGAATTTACAGATTTACATTTTGCTTTCTTGTGGAAAAGTACTTTTTACAAGTGCTGTTTCATAGATGTGAAACCATGTTTAAACATTTCTCAAAAAAGCATGTATTTTAATATTTGTAGTTTCATTTTAACATTTATGTAGTTGTTTTCAAAATTGAAATGTAGGTGAATTTACAGATTTACATTTTGCTTTCTTGTGGAAAAGTACTTTTTACAAGTGCTGTTTCATAGATGTGAAACCATGTTTAAACATTTCTCAAAAAAGCATGTATTTTAATGTTTGTAGTTTCATTTTAACATTTATGTTGTTCTTTTCAAAATGAAATGAGAAGTGAATTTACAGATCTACATTTTGTTTTCTTGTAGAAAAGTGCTTTTTACATGTGCTGTTTCATTGATGTGAAATCATGTTTAAATATTTCACAAAAAAGCATGTATTTTATTGTTTGTAGTTTCATTTTAACATTAATATTATTATTTTCAAATTTGAAATGTAGAAGTGAATTTACAGATTTACATTTTGCTTTCTTGTGGAAAAGTACTTTTTACAAGTGCTGTTTCATAGATGTGAAACCATGTTTAAACATTTCTCAAAAAAGCATGTATTTTAATGTTTGTAGTTTCATTTTAACATTTATGTTGTTCTTTTCAAAATTGAAATGTAGAAGTGAATTTACAGATCTACATTTTGTTTTCTTTTAGAAAAGTGCTTTTTACCTGTGCTGTTTCATTGATGCCAAATCATGTTTAAACATTACTCAAAAAAGCATGTATTTTATTGTTTGTAGTTTCATTTTAACATTTATGTTATTCTTTTCAAATTTGTAATGTAGAAGTGAATTTACAGATTTACATTTTGCTTTCTTGTGGAAAAGTACTTTTTACAAGTGCTGTTTCATAGATGTGAAACCATGTTTAAACATTTCTCAAAAAAGCATGTATTTTAATGTTTGTAGTTTCATTTTAACATTTATGTTGTTCTTTTCAAAATGAAATGAGAAGTGAATTTACAGATCTACATTTTGTTTTCTTGTAGAAAAGTGCTTTTTACATGTGCTGTTTCATTGATGTGAAATCATGTTTAAATATTTCACAAAAAAGCATGTATTTTATTGTTTGTAGTTTCATTTTAACATTAATATTATTATTTTCAAATTTGAAATGTAGAAGTGAATTTACAGATTTACATTTTGCTTTCTTGTGGAAAAGTACTTTTTACAAGTGCTGTTTCATAGATGTGAAATCATGTTTAAACATTTCACAAAAAAGCATGTATTTTATTGTTTGTAGTTTCATTTTAACATTTATGTTATTATTTTCAAATTTGAAATGTAGAAGTGAATATACAGATTTACATTTTGCTTTCTTGTGGAAAAGTACTTTTTGCAAGTGCTGTTTCATAGATGTGAAAACATGTTTAAACATTTCTCAAAAAAGCATGTATTTTAATGTTTGTAGTTTCATTTTAACATTTATGTTGTTCTTTTCAAAATTGAAATGTAGAAGTGAATTTACAGATCTACATTTTGTTTTCTTGTAGAAAAGTGCTTTTTACCTGTGCTGTTTCATTGATGTCAAATCATGTTTAAACATTACTCAAAAAAGCATGTATTTTATGTTTGTAGTTTCATTTTAACATTTATGTTATTCTTTTCAAATTTGAAATGTAGAAGTGAATTTACAGATTTACATTTTGCTTTCTTGTGGAAAAGTACTTTTTACAAGTGCTGTTTCATAGATGTGAAACCATGTTTAAACATTTCTCAAAAAAGCATGTATTTTAATATTTGTAGTTTCATTTTAACATTTATGTAGTTGTTTTCAAAATTGAAATGTAGGTGAATTTACAGATTTACATTTTGCTTTCTTGTGGAAAAGTACTTTTTACAAGTGCTGTTTCATAGATGTGAAACCATGTTTAAACATTTCTCAAAAAAGCATGTATTTTAATGTTTGTAGTTTCATTTTAACATTTATGTTGTTCTTTTCAAAATGAAATGAGAAGTGAATTTACAGATCTACATTTTGTTTTCTTGTAGAAAAGTGCTTTTTACATGTGCTGTTTCATTGATGTGAAATCATGTTTAAATATTTCACAAAAAAGCATGTATTTTATTGTTTGTAGTTTCATTTTAACATTAATATTATTATTTTCAAATTTGAAATGTAGAAGTGAATTTACAGATTTACATTTTGCTTTCTTTTAGAAAAGTTCTTTTTACAAGTGCTGTTTCATAGATGTGAAACCATGTATAAACATTTCTCAAAAAGGAATGTATTTTAATGTTTGTAGTTTCATTTTAACATTTATGTTGTTCTTTTCAAAATTGAAATGTAGAAGTGAATTTACAGATCTACATTTTGTTTTCTTGTAGAAATGTGCTTTTTACATGTGCTGTTTCATGATGTGAAATCATGTTTAAACATTTCACAAAAAAGCATGTATTTTATTGTTTGTAGTTTCATTTAAACATTTATGTTATTCTTTTCAAATTTGAAATGTAGAAGTGAATTTACAGATTTACATTTTGCTTTCTTGTGGAAAAGTACTTTTTACAAGTGCTGTTTCATAGATGTGAAACCATGTTTAAACATTTCTCAAAAAAGCATGTATTTTAATGTTTGTAGTTTCATTTTAACATTTATGTTATTCCTTTCAAAATTGAAATGTAGAAGTGAATTTACAGATCTACATTTTTTTTTCTTGTAGAAAAGTACTTTTTACGTGCTGTTTCATTGATGTGAAACCATGTTTAAATATTTCACAAAAAAGCATGTATTTTAATGTTTGTAGTTTCATTTTAACATTTATGTTATTCTTTTCAAAATTGAAATGTGGAAGTGAATTTATGCATCCTCATTTTGATTTCTTTTAGAAAAGTACTTTTTACAAGTGCTGTTTCATAGATGTGAAATCAAGTTTAAACATTTCTCAAAAAAGCATGTATTTTAATGTTTGTAGTTTCATTTTAACATTTATGTTATTCTTTTCAAATTTGAAATGTAGAAGTGAATTTACAGATTTACATTTTGCTTTCTTGTGGAAAAGTACTTTTTACAAGTGTTGTTTCATAGATGTGAAACCATGTTTAAACATTTCTCAAAAAAGCATGTATTTTAATGTTTGTAGTTTCATTTTAACATTTATGTTATTCTTTTCATAATTGAAATGTAGAAGTGAATTTACAGATCGACATTTTGTTTTCTTGTAAAAAAGTACTTTTTACAAGTGCTGTTTCATAGATGTGAAATCATGTTTAAACATTTCTCAAAAAAGCATGTATTTTATTGTTTGTAGTTTCATTTTAACATTAATGTTATTCTTTTCAAAATTGAATATGTAGAAGTGAATTTATGCATCCTCATTTTGCTTTCTTTTAGAAAAGTACTTTTTACAAGTGCTGTTTCATAGATGTGAAACCATGTTTAAACATTTCTCAAAAAAGCATGTATTTTAATGTTTGTAGTTTCATTTTAACATTTATGTTGTTCTTTTCAAAATTGAAATGTAGAAGTGAATTTACAGATTTACATTTTGCTTTCTTGTGGAAAAGTACTTTTTACGTGCTGTTTCATAGATGTGAAACCATGTTTAAACGTTTCTCAAAAAAGCATGTATTTTAATGTTTGTAGTTTCATTTTAACATTTATGTTATTCTTTTCAAATTTGAAATGTAGAAGTGAATTTACAGATTTACATTTTGCTTTCTTTTAGAAAAGTTCTTTTTACAAGTGCTGTTTCATAGATGTGAAACCATGTTTAAACATTTCTCAAAAAAGCATGTATTTTAATGTTTGTAGTTTCATTTTAACATTTATGTTGTCCTTTTCAAAATGAAATGAGAAGTGAATTTACAGATCTACATTTTGTTTTCTTGTAGAAAAGTGCTTTTTACATGTGCTGTTTCATTGATGTGAAATCATGTTTAAATATTTCACAAAAAAGCATGTATTTTATTGTTTGTAGTTTCATTTTAACATTTATGTTATTCTTTTCAAATTTGTAATGTAGAAGTGAATTTACAGATTTACATTTTGCTTTCTTGTGGAAAAGTACTTTTTACAAGTGCTGTTTCATAGATGTGAAACCATGTTTAAATATTTCTCAAAAAAGCATGTATTTTAATGTTTGTAGTTTCATTTTAACATTTATGTTGTTCTTTTCAAAATTGAAATGTAGAAGTGAATTTACAGATCTACATTTTGTTTTCTTGTAGAAAAGTGCTTTTTACCTGTGCTGTTTCATTGATGTGAAATCAGGTTTAAACATTACTCAAAAAAGCATGTATTTTTATGTTTGTAGTTTCATTTTAACATTTATGTTGTTCTTTTCAAAATTGAAATGTAGAAGTGAATTTACAGATTTACATTTTGCTTTCTTGTGGAAAAGTACTTTTTACAAGTGCTGTTTCATAGATGTGAAACCATGTTTAAACATTTCTCAAAAAAGCATGTATTTTAATGTTTGTAGTTTCATTTTAACATTTATGTTATTCCTTTCAAAATTGAAATGTAGAAGTGAATTTACAGATCTACATTTTTTTTTCTTGTAGAAAAGTACTTTTTACGTGCTGTTTCATTGATGTGAAACCATGTTTAAATATTTCACAAAAAAGCATGTATTTTAATGTTTGTAGTTTCATTTTAACATTTATGTTATTCTTTTCAAAATTGAAATGTGGAAGTGAATTTATGCATCCTCATTTTGATTTCTTTTAGAAAAGTACTTTTTACAAGTGCTGTTTCATAGATGTGAAATCATGTTTAAACATTTCTCAAAAAAGCATGTATTTTAATGTTGGTAGTTTCATTTTAACATTTGTTATTCTTTTCAAATTTGAAATGTAGAAGTGAATTTACAGATTTACATTTTGCTTTCTTGTGGAAAAGTACTTTTTACAAGTGTTGTTTCATAGATGTGAAACCATGTTTAAACATTTCTCAAAAAAGCATGTATTTTAATGTTTGTAGTTTCATTTTAACATTTATGTTATTCTTTTCAAAATTGAAATGTAGAAGTGAATTTACAGATCTACATTTTGTTTTCTTGTAGAAAAGTGCTTTTTACCTGTGCTGTTTCATTGATGTCAAATCATGTTTAAACATTACTCAAAAAAGCATGTATTTTATGTTTGTAGTTTCATTTTAACATTTATGTTATTCTTTTCAAATTTGAAATGTAGAAGTGAATTTACAGATTTACATTTTGCTTTCTTGTGGAAAAGTACTTTTTACAAGTGCTGTTTCATAGATGTGAAACCATGTTTAAACATTTCTCAAAAAAGCATGTATTTTAATATTTGTAGTTTCATTTTAACATTTATGTAGTTGTTTTCAAAATTGAAATGTAGGTGAATTTACAGATTTACATTTTGCTTTCTTGTGGAAAAGTACTTTTTACAAGTGCTGTTTCATAGATGTGAAACCATGTTTAAACATTTCTCAAAAAAGCATGTATTTTAATGTTTGTAGTTTCATTTTAACATTTATGTTGTTCTTTTCAAAATGAAATGAGAAGTGAATTTACAGATCTACATTTTGTTTTCTTGTAGAAAAGTGCTTTTTACATGTGCTGTTTCATTGATGTGAAATCATGTTTAAATATTTCACAAAAAAGCATGTATTTTATTGTTTGTAGTTTCATTTTAACATTAATGTTATTATTTTCAAATTTGAAATGTAGAAGTGAATTTACAGATTTACATTTTGCTTTCTTGTGGAAAAGTACTTTTTACAAGTGCTGTTTCATAGATGTGAAACCATGTTTAAACATTTCTCAAAAAAGCATGTATTTTAATGTTTGTAGTTTCATTTTAACATTTATGTTGTTCTTTTCAAAATTGAAATGTAGAAGTGAATTTCCAGATCTACATTTTGTTTTCTTGTAGAAAAGTGCTTTTTACCTGTGCTGTTTCATTGATGCCAAATCATGTTTAAACATTACTCAAAAAAGCATGTATTTTATTGTTTGTAGTTTCATTTTAACATTTATGTTATTCTTTTCAAATTTGTAATGTAGAAGTGAATTTACAGATTTACATTTTGCTTTCTTGTGGAAAAGTACTTTTTACAAGTGCTGTTTCATAGATGTGAAACCATGTTTAAACATTTCTCAAAAAAGCATGTATTTTAATGTTTGTAGTTTCATTTTAACATTTATGTTGTTCTTTTCAAAATTGAAATGTAGAAGTGAATTTACAGATTTACATTTTGCTTTCTTGTGGAAAAGTACTTTTTACAAGTGCTGTTTCATAGATGTGAAACCATGTTTAAACGTTTCTCAAAAAAGAATGTATTTTAATGTTTGTAGTTTCATTTTAACATTTATGTTATTCTTTTCAAATTTGAAATGTAGAAGTGAATTTACAGATTTACATTTTGCTTTCTTTTAGAAAAGTTCTTTTTACAAGTGCTGTTTCATAGATGTGAAACCATGTATAAACATTTCTCAAAAAGGAATGTATTTTAATGTTTGTAGTTTCATTTTAACATATATTTTGTTCTTTTCAAAATTGAAATGTAGAAGTGAATTTACAGATCTACATTTTGTTTTCTTGTAGAAAAGTGCTTTTTACATGTGCTGTTTCATGATGTGAAATCATGTTTAAACATTTCACAAAAAAAGCATGTATTTTATTGTTTGTAGTTTCATTTAAACATTTATGTTATTCTTTTCAAATTTGAAATGTAGAAGTGAATTTACAGATTTACATTTTGCTTTCTTGTGGAAAAGTACTTTTTACAAGTGCTTTCATAGATGTGAAACCATGTTTAAACATTTCTCAAAAAAGCATGTATTTTAATGTTTGTAGTTACATTTTAACATTTATGTTGTTCTTTTCAAAATTGAAATGTAGAAGTGAATTTACAGATCTACATTTTGTTTTCTTGTAGAAAAGTGCTTTTTACCTGTGCTGTTTCATTGATGTGAAATCATGTTTAAACATTTCACAAAAAAGCATGTATTTTATTGTTTGTAGTTTCATTTTAACATTTATGTTATTATTTTCAAATTTGAAATGTAGGTGAATATACAGTTACATTTTGCTTTCTTGTGGAAAAGTACTTTTTGCAAGTGCTGTTTCATAGATGTGAAAACATGTTTAAACATTTCTCAAAAAAGCATGTATTTTAATGTTTGTAGTTTCATTTTAACATTTATGTTGTTCTTTTCAAAATTGAAATGTAGAAGTGAATTTACAGATCTACATTTTGTTTACTTGTAGAAAAGTGCTTTTTACCTGTGCTGTTTCATTGATGTCAAATCATGTTTAAACATTACTCAAAAAAGCATGTATTTTATGTTTGTAGTTTCATTTTAACATTTATGTTATTCTTTTCAAATTTGAAATGTAGAAGAGAATTTACAGATTTACATTTTGCTTTCTTGTGGAAAAGTACTTTTTACAAGTGCTGTTTCATAGATGTGAAACCATGTTTAAACATTTCTCAAAAAAGCATGTATTTTAATGTTTGTAGTTTCATTTTAACATTTATGTTGTTCTTTTCAAAATTGAAATGTAGAAGTGAATTTACAGATCAACATTTTGTTTTCTTGTAGAAAAGTGCTTTTTACCTGTGCTGTTTCATTGATGTGAAATCATGTTTAAACATTACTCAAAAAAGCATGTATTTTAATATTTGTAGTTTCATTTTAACATTTATGTAGTTGTTTTCAAAATTGAAATGTAGGTGAATTTACAGATTTACATTTTGCTTTCTTGTGGAAAAGTACTTTTTACAAGTGCTGTTTCATAGATGTGAAACCATGTTTAAACATTTCTCAAAAAAGCATGTATTTTAATGTTTGTAGTTTCATTTTAACATTTATGTTGTTCTTTTCAAAATGAAATGAGAAGTGAATTTACAGATCTACATTTTGTTTTCTTGTAGAAAAGTGCTTTTTACATGTGCTGTTTCATTGATGTGAAATCATGTTTAAATATTTCACAAAAAAGCATGTATTTTATTGTTTGTAGTTTCATTTTAACATTAATGTTATTATTTTCAAATTTGAAATGTAGAAGTGAATTTATAGATTTACATTTTGCTTTCTTGTGGAAAAGTACTTTTTACAAGTGCTGTTTCATAGATGTGAAACCATGTTTAAACATTTCTCAAAAAAGCATGTATTTTAATGTTTGTAGTTTCATTTTAACATTTATGTTGTTCTTTTCAAAATTGAAATGTAGAAGTGAATTTACAGATCTACATTTTGTTTTCTTGTAGAAAAGTGCTTTTTACCTGTGCTGTTTCATTGATGCCAAATCATGTTTAAACATTACTCAAAAAAGCATGTATTTTATTGTTTGTAGTTTCATTTTAACATTTATGTTATTCTTTTCAAATTTGTAATGTAGAAGTGAATTTACAGATTTACATTTTGCTTTCTTGTGGAAAAGTACTTTTTACAAGTGCTGTTTCATAGATGTGAAACCATGTTTAAACATTTCTCAAAAAAGCATGTATTTTAATGTTTGTAGTTTCATTTTAACATTTATGTTATTCTTTTCAAAATTGAAATGTAGAAGTGAATTTACAGATCTACATTTTGCTTTCTTTTAGAAAAGTTCTTTTTACAAGTGCTGTTTCATAGATGTGAAATCATGTTTAAACATTTCACAAAAAAGCATGTATTTTATTGTTTGTAGTTTCATTTTAACATTTATGTTGTTCTTTTCAAAATTGAAATGTAGAAGTGAATTTACAGATTTACATTTTGCTTTCATGTGGAAAAGTACTTTTTACAAGTGCTGTTTCATAGATGTGAAACCATGTTTAAACGTTTCTCAAAAAAGCATGTATTTTAATGTTTGTAGTTTCATTTTAACAGTTATGTTATTCTTTTCAAATTTGAAATGTAGAAGTGAATTTACAGATTTACATTTTGCTTTCTTTTAGAAAAGTTCTTTTTACAAGTGCTGTTTCATAGATGTGAAACCATGTTTAAACATTTCTCAAAAAAGCATGTATTTTAATGTTTGTAGTTTCATTTTAACATTTATGTTGTTCTTTTCAAAATGAAATGAGAAGTGAATTTACAGATCTACATTTTGTTTTCTTGTAGAAAAGTGCTTTTTACATGTGCTGTTTCATTGATGTGAAATCATGTTTAAATATTTCACAAAAAAGCATGTATTTTATTGTTTGTAGTTTCATTTTAACATTAATGTTATTATTTTCAAATTTGAAATGTAGAAGTGAATTTACAGATTTACATTTTGCTTTCTTGTGGAAAAGTACTTTTTACGTGCTGTTTCATAGATGTGAAACCATGTTTAAACATTTCTCAAAAAAGCATGTATTTTAATGTTTGTAGTTTCATTTTAACATTTATGTTGTTCTTTTCAAAATTGAAATGTAGAAGTGAATTTACAGATCTACATTTTGTTTTCTTGTAGAAAAGTGCTTTTTACCTGTGCTGTTTCATTGATGCCAAATCATGTTTAAACATTACTCAAAAAAGCATGTATTTTATTGTTTGTAGTTTCATTTTAACATTTATGTTATTCTTTTCAAATTTGTAATGTAGAAGTGAATTTACAGATTTACATTTTGCTTTCTTGTGGAAAAGTACTTTTTACAAGTGCTGTTTCATAGATGTGAAACCATGTTTAAACATTTCTCAAAAAAGCATGTATTTTAAAGTTTGTAGTTTCATTTTAACATTTATGTTGTTCTTTTCAAAATTGAAATGTAGAAGTGAATTTACAGATTTACATTTTGCTTTCATGTGGAAAAGTACTTTTTACAAGTGCTGTTTCATAGATGTGAAACCATGTTTAAACGTTTCTCAAAAAAGCATGTATTTTAATGTTTGTAGTTTCATTTTAACAGTTATGTTATTCTTTTCAAATTTGAAATGTAGAAGTGAATTTACAGATTTACATTTTGCTTTCTTTTAGAAAAGTTCTTTTTACAAGTGCTGTTTCATAGATGTGAAACCATGTTTAAACATTTCTCAAAAAAGCATGTATTTTAATGTTTGTAGTTTCATTTTAACATTTATGTTGTTCTTTTCAAAATTGAAATGTAGAAGTGAATTTACAGATCTACATTTTGTTTTCTTGTAGAAAAGTGCTTTTTACATGTGCTGTTTCATGATGTGAAATCATGTTTAAACATTTCACAAAAAAGCATGTATTTT
This sequence comes from Narcine bancroftii, assembly GCF_036971445.1. Classification (NCBI taxonomy): domain Eukaryota; kingdom Metazoa; phylum Chordata; class Chondrichthyes; order Torpediniformes; family Narcinidae; genus Narcine; species Narcine bancroftii. The sequence continues at coordinate 4,518,202 of NW_027211800.1, read as the reverse complement.
ATTGTTTGTAGTTTCATTTAAACATTTATGTTATTCTTTTCAAATTTGAAATGTAGAAGTGAATTTACAGATTTACATTTTGCTTTCTTGTGGAAAAGTACTTTTTACAAGTGCTGTTTCATAGATGTGAAACCATGTTTAAACATTTCTCAAAAAAGCATGTATTTTAATGTTTGTAGTTTCATTTTAACATTTATGTTATTCCTTTCAAAATTGAAATGTAGAAGTGAATTTACAGGTCTACATTTTTTTTCTTGTAGAAAAGTACTTTTTACGTGCTGTTTCATTGATGTGAAACCATGTTTAAATATTTCTCAAAAAAGCATGTATTTTAATGTTTGTAGTTTCATTTTAACATTTATGTTATTCTTTTCAAAATTGAAATGTGGAAGTGAATTTATGCATCCTCATTTTGATTTCTTTTAGAAAAGTACTTTTTACAAGTGCTGTTTCATAGATGTGAAATCATGTTTAAACATTTCTCAAAAAAGCATGTATTTTAATGTTTGTAGTTTCATTTTAACATTTATGTTATTCTTTTCAAATTTGAAATGTAGAAGTGAATTTACAGATTTACATTTTGCTTTCTTGTGGAAAAGTACTTTTTACAAGTGCTGTTTCATAGATGTGAAACCATGTTTAAACATTTCTCAAAAAAGCATGTATTTTAATGTTTGTAGTTACATTTTAACATTTATGTTGTTCTTTTCAAAATTGAAATGTAGAAGTGAATTTACAGATCTACATTTTGTTTTCTTGTAGAAAAGTGCTTTTTACCTGTGCTGTTTCATTGATGTGAAATCATGTTTAAACATTTCACAAAAAAGCATGTATTTTATTGTTTGTAGTTTCATTTTAACATTTATCTTATTATTTTCAAATTTGAAATGTAGAAGTGAATATAAAGATTTACATTTTGCTTTCTTGTGGAAAAGTACTTTTTGCAAGTGCAGTTTCATAGATGTGAAAACATGTTTAAACATTTCTCAAATAAGCATGTATTTTAATGTTTGTAGTTTCATTTTAACATTTATGTTGTTCTTTTCAAAATTGAAATGTAGAAGTGAATTTACAGATCTACATTTTGTTTTCTTGTAGAAAAGTGCTTTTTACCTGTGCTGTTTCATTGATGTCAAATCATGTTTAAACATTACTCAAAAAAGCATGTATTTTATGTTTGTACTTTCATTTTAACATTTATGTTATTCTTTTCAAATTTGAAATGTAGAAGTGAATTTACAGATTTACATTTTGCTTTCTTGTGGAAAAGTACTTTTTACAAGTGCTGTTTCATAGATGTGAAACCATGTTTAAACATTTCTCAAAAAAGCATGTATTTTAATGTTTGTAGTTTCATTTTAACATTTATGTTGTTCTTTTCAAAATTGAAATGTAGAAGTGAATTTACAGATCAACATTTTGTTTTCTTGTAGAAAAGTGCTTTTTACCTGTGCTGTTTCATTGATGTGAAATCATGTTTAAACATTACTCAAAAAAGCATGTATTTTAATATTTGTAGTTTCATTTTAACATTTATGTAGTTGTTTTCAAAATTGAAATGTAGGTGAATTTACAGATTTACATTTTGCTTTCTTGTGGAAAAGTACTTTTTACAAGTGCTGTTTCATAGATGTGAAACCATGTTTAAACATTTCTCAAAAAAGCATGTATTTTAATGTTTGTAGTTTCATTTTAACATTTATGTTGTTCTTTTCAAAATTGAAATGTAGAAGTGAATTTACAGATCTACATTTTGTTTTCTTGTAGAAAAGTGCTTTTTACCTGTGCTGTTTCATTGATGCCAAATCATGTTTAAACATTACTCAAAAAAGCATGTATTTTATTGTTTGTAGTTTCATTTTAACATTTATGTTATTCTTTTCAAATTTGTAATGTAGAAGTGAATTTACAGATTTACATTTTGCTTTCTTGTGGAAAAGTACTTTTTACAAGTGCTGTTTCATAGATGTGAAACCATGTTTAAACATTTCTCAAAAAAGCATGTATTTTAATGTTTGTAGTTTCATTTTAACATTTATGTTGTTCTTTTCAAAATTGAAATGTAGAAGTGAATTTACAGATCTACATTTTGTTTTCTTGTAGAAATGTGCTTTTTACATGTGCTGTTTCATGATGTGAAATCATGTTTAAACATTTCACAAAAAAGCATGTATTTTATTGTTTGTAGTTTCATTTAAACATTTATGTTATTCTTTTCAAATTTGAAATGTAGAAGTGAATTTACAGATTTACATTTTGCTTTCTTGTGGAAAAGTACTTTTTACAAGTGCTGTTTCATAGATGTGAAACCATGTTTAAACATTTCTCAAAAAAGCATGTATTTTAGTGTTTGTAGTTTCATTTTAACATTTATGTTATTCCTTTCAAAATTGAAATGTAGAAGTGAATTTACAGATCTACATTTTTTTTTCTTGTAGAAAAGTACTTTTTACGTGCTGTTTCATTGATGTGAAACCATGTTTAAATATTTCACAAAAAAGCATGTATTTTAATGTTTGTAGTTTCATTTTAACATTTATGTTATTCTTTTCAAAATTGAAATGTGGAAGTGAATTTATGCATCCTCATTTTGATTTCTTTTAGAAAAGTACTTTTTACAAGTGCTGTTTCATAGATGTGAAATCATGTTTAAACATTTCTCAAAAAAGCATGTATTTTAATGTTTGTAGTTTCATTTTAACATTTATGTTATTCTTTTCAAATTTGAAATGTAGAAGTGAATTTACAGATTTACATTTTGCTTTCTTGTGGAAAAGTACTTTTTACAAGTGTTGTTTCATAGATGTGAAACCATGTTTAAACATTTCTCAAAAAAGCATGTATTTTAATGTTTGTAGTTTCATTTTAACATTTATGTTATTCTTTTCAAAATTGAAATGTAGAAGTGAATTTACAGATCGACATTTTGTTTTCTTGTAAAAAAGTACTTTTTACAAGTGCTGTTTCATAGATGTGAAATCATGTTTAAACATTTCTCAAAAAAGCATGTATTTTATTGTTTGTAGTTTCATTTTAACATTAATGTTATTCTTTTCAAAATTGAATATGTAGAAGTGAATTTATGCATCCTCATTTTGCTTTCTTTTAGAAAAGTACTTTTTACAAGTGCTGTTTCATAGATGTGAAACCATGTTTAAACATTACTCAAAAAAGCATGTATTTTTTGTTTGTACTTTCATTTTAACATTTATGTTATTCTTTTCAAATTTGAAATGTAGATGTGAATTTACAGATTTACATTTTGCTTTCTTGTGGAAAAGTACTTTTTACAAGTGCTGTTTCATAGATGTGAAACCATGTTTAAACATTTCTCAAAAAAGCATGTATTTTAATGTTTGTAGTTTCATTTTAACATTTATGTTGTTCTTTTCAAAATTGAAATGTAGAAGTGAATTTACAGATCAACATTTTGTTTTCTTGTAGAAAAGTGCTTTTTACCTGTGCTGTTTCATTGATGTGAAATCATGTTTAAACATTACTCAAAAAAGCATGTATTTTAATATTTGTACTTTCATTTTAACATTTATGTAGTTGTTTTCAAAATTGAAATGTAGAAGTGAATTTACAGATTTACATTTTGCTTTCTTGTGGAAAAGTACTTTTTACAAGTGCTGTTTCATAGATGTGAAACCATGTTTAAACATTTCTCAAAAAAGCATGTATTTTAATGTTTGTAGTTTCATTTTAACATTTATGTTGTTCTTTTCAAAATGAAATGAGAAGTGAATTTACAGATCTACATTTTGTTTTCTTGTAGAAAAGTGCTTTTTACATGTGCTGTTTCATTGATGTGAAATCATGTTTAAATATTTCACAAAAAAGCATGTATTTTATTGTTTGTAGTTTCATTTTAACATTAATGTTATTATTTTCAAATTTGAAATGTAGAAGTGAATTTACAGATTTACATTTTGCTTTCTTGTGGAAAAGTACTTTTTACAAGTGCTGTTTCATAGATGTGAAACCATGTTTAAACATTTCTCAAAAAAGCATGTATTTTAATGTTTGTAGTTTCATTTTATCATTTATGTTGTTCTTTTCAAAATTGAAATGTAGAAGTGAATTTACAGATCTACATTTTGTTTTCTTGTAGAAAAGTGCTTTTTACCTGTGCTGTTTCATTGATGTGAAATCATGTTTAAACATTACTCAAAAAAGCATGTATTTTAATATTTGTAGTTTCATTTTAACATTTATGTAGTTGTTTTCAAAATTGAAATGTAGAAGTGAATTTACAGATCTACATTTTGTTTTCTTGTAGAAAAGTGCTTTTTACCTGTGCTGTTTCATATATGTGAAACCATGTTTAAACATTTCTCAAAAAAGCATGTATTTTAATGTTTGTAGTTTCATTTTAACATTAATGTTATTCTTTTCAAAATTGAATATGTAGAAGTGAATTTATGCATCCTCATTTTGCTTTCTTTTAGAAAAGTACTTTTTACAAGTGCTGTTTCATAGATGTGAAACCATGTTTAAACATTACTCAAAAAAGCATGTATTTTTTGTTTGTACTTTCATTTTAACATTTATGTTATTCTTTTCAAATTTGAAATGTAGATGTGAATTTACAGATTTACATTTTGCTTTCTTGTGGAAAAGTACTTTTTACAAGTGCTGTTTCATAGATGTGAAACCATGTTTAAACATTTCTCAAAAAAGCATGTATTTTAATGTTTGTAGTTTCATTTTAACATTTATGTTGTTCTTTTCAAAATTGAAATGTAGAAGTGAATTTACAGATCAACATTTTGTTTTCTTGTAGAAAAGTGCTTTTTACCTGTGCTGTTTCATTGATGTGAAATCATGTTTAAACATTACTCAAAAAAGCATGTATTTTAATATTTGTACTTTCATTTTAACATTTATGTAGTTGTTTTCAAAATTGAAATGTAGAAGTGAATTTACAGATTTACATTTTGCTTTCTTGTGGAAAAGTACTTTTTACAAGTGCTGTTTCATAGATGTGAAACCATGTTTAAACATTTCTCAAAAAAGCATGTATTTTAATGTTTGTAGTTTCATTTTAACATTTATGTTGTTCTTTTCAAAATGAAATGAGAAGTGAATTTACAGATCTACATTTTGTTTTCTTGTAGAAAAGTGCTTTTTACATGTGCTGTTTCATTGATGTGAAATCATGTTTAAATATTTCACAAAAAAGCATGTATTTTATTGTTTGTAGTTTCATTTTAACATTAATGTTATTATTTTCAAATTTGAAATGTAGAAGTGAATTTACAGATTTACATTTTGCTTTCTTGTGGAAAAGTACTTTTTACAAGTGCTGTTTCATAGATGTGAAACCATGTTTAAACATTTCTCAAAAAAGCATGTATTTTAATGTTTGTAGTTTCATTTTATCATTTATGTTGTTCTTTTCAAAATTGAAATGTAGAAGTGAATTTACAGATCTACATTTTGTTTTCTTGTAGAAAAGTGCTTTTTACCTGTGCTGTTTCATTGATGTGAAATCATGTTTAAACATTACTCAAAAAAGCATGTATTTTAATATTTGTAGTTTCATTTTAACATTTATGTAGTTGTTTTCAAAATTGAAATGTAGAAGTGAATTTACAGATCTACATTTTGTTTTCTTGTAGAAAAGTGCTTTTTACCTGTGCTGTTTCATATATGTGAAACCATGTTTAAACATTTCTCAAAAAAGCATGTATTTTAATGTTTGTAGTTTCATTTTAACATTAATGTTATTCTTTTCAAAATTGAATATGTAGAAGTGAATTTATGCATCCTCATTTTGCTTTCTTTTAGAAAAGTACTTTTTACAAGTGCTGTTTCATAGATGTGAAATCATTTTTAAACATTTCTCAAAAAAGCATGTATTTTAATGTTTGTAGTTTCATTTTAACATTTATGTTGTTCTTTTCAAATTTGAAATGTAGAAGTGAATTTACAGATTTACATTTTGCTTTCTTGTGGAAAAGTACTTTTTACGTGCTGTTTCATAGATGTGAAACCATGTTTAAACATTTCTCAAAAAAGCATGTATTTTAATGTTTGTAGTTACATTTTAACATTTATGTTGTTCTTTTCAAAATTGAAATGTAGAAGTGAATTTACAGATCTACATTTTGTTTTCTTGTAGAAAAGTGCTTTTTACCTGTGCTGTTTCATTGATGTGAAATCATGTTTAAACATTTCACAAAAAAGCATGTATTTTATTGTTTGTAGTTTCATTTTAACATTTATGTTATTATTTTCAAATTTGAAATGTAGAAGTGAATATACAGATTTACATTTTGCTTTCTTGTGGAAAAGTACTTTTTGCAAGTGCTGTTTCATAGATGTGAAAACATGTTTAAACATTTCTCAAAAAAGCATGTATTTTAATGTTTGTAGTTTCATTTTAACATTTATGTTGTTCTTTTCAAAATTGAAATGTAGAAGTGAATTTACAGATCTACATTTTGTTTTCTTGTAGAAAAGTGCTTTTTACCTGTGCTGTTTCATTGATGTCAAATCATGTTTAAACATTACTCAAAAAAGCATGTATTTTATGTTTGTAGTTTCATTTTAACATTTATGTTATTCTTTTCAAATTTGAAATGTAGAAGTGAATTTACAGATTTACATTTTGCTTTCAGGTGGAAAAGTACTTTTTACAAGTGCTGTTTCATAGATGTGAAACCATGTTTAAACATTTCTCAAAAAAGCATGTATTTTAATATTTGTAGTTTCATTTTAACATTTATGTAGTTGTTTTCAAAATTGAAATGTAGGTGAATTTACAGATTTACATTTTGCTTTCTTGTGGAAAAGTACTTTTTACAAGTGCTGTTTCATAGATGTGAAACCATGTTTAAACATTTCTCAAAAAAGCATGTATTTTAATGTTTGTAGTTTCATTTTAACATTTATGTTGTTCTTTTCAAAATGAAATGAGAAGTGAATTTACAGATCTACATTTTGTTTTCTTGTAGAAAAGTGCTTTTTACATGTGCTGTTTCATTGATGTGAAATCATGTTTAAATATTTCACAAAAAAGCATGTATTTTATTGTTTGTAGTTTCATTTTAACATTAATGTTATTATTTTCAAATTTGAAATGTAGAAGTGAATTTACAGATTTACATTTTGCTTTCTTGTGGAAAAGTACTTTTTACAAGTGCTGTTTCATAGATGTGAAACCATGTTTAAACATTTCTCAAAAAAGCATGTATTTTAATGTTTGTAGTTTCATTTTAACATTTATGTTGTTCTTTTCAAAATTGAAATGTAGAAGTGAATTTACAGATCTACATTTTGTTTTCTTGTAGAAAAGTGCTTTTTACCTTTGCTGTTTCATTGATGCCAAATCATGTTTAAACATTACTCAAAAAAGCATGTATTTTATTGTTTGTAGTTTCATTTTAACATTTATGTTATTCTTTTCAAATTTGTAATGTAGAAGTGAATTTACAGATTTACATTTTGCTTTCTTGTGGAAAAGTACTTTTTACAAGTGCTGTTTCATAGATGTGAAACCATGTTTAAACATTTCTCAAAAAAGCATGTATTTTAATGTTTGTAGTTTCATTTTAACATTTATGTTGTTCTTTTCAAAATTGAAATGTAGAAGTGAATTTACAGATTTACATTTTGCTTTCTTGTGGAAAAGTACTTTTTACAAGTGCTGTTTCATAGATGTGAAACCATGTTTAAACGTTTCTCAAAAAACAATGTATTTTAATGTTTGTAGTTTCATTTTAACATTTATGTTATTCTTTTCAAATTTGAAATGTAGAAGTGAATTTACAGATTTACATTTTGCTTTCTTTTAGAAAAGTTCTTTTTACAAGTGCTGTTTCATAGATGTGAAACCATGTATAAACATTTCTCAAAAAGGAATGTATTTTAATGTTTGTAGTTTCATTTTAACATTTATGTTGTTCTTTTCAAAATTGAAATGTAGAAGTGAATTTACAGATCTACATTTTGTTTTCTTGTAGAAAAGTGCTTTTTACATGTGCTGTTTCATGATGTGAAATCATGTTTAAACATTTCACAAAAAAAGCATGTATTTTATTGTTTGTAGTTTCATTTAAACATTTATGTTATTCTTTTCAAATTTGAAATGTAGAAGTGAATTTACAGATTTACATTTTGCTTTCTTGTGGAAAAGTACTTTTTACAAGTGCTGTTTCATAGATGTGAAACCATGTTTAAACATTTCTCAAAAAAGCATGTATTTTAATGTTTGTAGTTACATTTTAACATTTATGTTGTTCTTTTCAAAATTGAAATGTAGAAGTGAATTTACAGATCTACATTTTGTTTTCTTGTAGAAAAGTGCTTTTTACCTGTGCTGTTTCATTGATGTGAAATCATGTTTAAACATTTCACAAAAAAGCATGTATTTTATTGTTTGTAGTTTCATTTTAACATTTATGTTATTATTTTCAAATTTGAAATGTAGAAGTGAATATACAGATTTACATTTTGCTTTCTTGTGGAAAAGTGCTTTTTGCAAGTGCTGTTTCATAGATGTGAAAACATGTTTAAACATTTCTCAAAAAAGCATGTATTTTAATGTTTGTAGTTTCATTTTAACATTTATGTTGTTCTTTTCAAAATTGAAATGTAGAAGTGAATTTACAGATCTACATTTTGTTTTCTTGTAGAAAAGTGCTTTTTACCTGTGCTGTTTCATTGATGTCAAATCATGTTTAAACATTACTCAAAAAAGCATGTATTTTATGTTTGTAGTTTCATTTTAACATTTATGTTATTCTTTTCAAATTTGAAATGTAGAAGAGAATTTACAGATTTACATTTTGCTTTCTTGTGGAAAAGTACTTTTTACAAGTGCTGTTTCATAGATGTGAAACCATGTTTAAACATTTCTCAAAAAAGCATGTATTTTAATGTTTGTAGTTTCATTTTAACATTTATGTTGTTCTTTTCAAAATTGAAATGTAGAAGTGAATTTACAGATCAACATTTTGTTTTCTTGTAGAAAAGTGCTTTTTACCTGTGCTGTTTCATTGATGTGAAATCATGTTTAAACATTACTCAAAAAAGCATGTATTTTAATATTTGTAGTTTCATTTTAACATTTATGTAGTTGTTTTCAAAATTGAAATGTAGGTGAATTTACAGATTTACATTTTGCTTTCTTGTGGAAAAGTACTTTTTACAAGTGCTGTTTCATAGATGTGAAACCATGTTTAAACATTTCTCAAAAAAGCATGTATTTTAATGTTTGTAGTTTCATTTTAACATTTATGTTGTTCTTTTCAAAATGAAATGAGAAGTGAATTTACAGATCTACATTTTGTTTTCTTGTAGAAAAGTGCTTTTTACATGTGCTGTTTCATTGATGTGAAATCATGTTTAAATATTTCACAAAAAAGCATGTATTTTATTGTTTGTAGTTTCATTTTAACATTAATGTTATTATTTTCAAATTTGAAATGTAGAAGTGAATTTATAGATTTACATTTTGCTTTCTTGTGGAAAAGTACTTTTTACAAGTGCTGTTTCATAGATGTGAAACCATGTTTAAACATTTCTCAAAAAAGCATGTATTTTAATGTTTGTAGTTTCATTTTAACATTTATGTTGTTCTTTTCAAAATTGAAATGTAGAAGTGAATTTACAGATCTACATTTTGTTTTCTTGTAGAAAAGTGCTTTTTACCTGTGCTGTTTCATTGATGCCAAATCATGTTTAAACATTACCCAAAAAAGCATGTATTTTATTGTTTGTAGTTTCATTTTAACATTTATGTTATTCTTTTCAAATTTGTAATGTAGAAGTGAATTTACAGATTTACATTTTGCTTTCTTGTGGAAAAGTACTTTTTACAAGTGCTGTTTCATAGATGTGAAACCATGTTTAAACATTTCTCAAAAAAGCATGTATTTTAATGTTTGTAGTTTCATTTTAACATTTATGTTATTCTTTTCAAAATTGAAATGTAGAAGTGAATTTACAGATCTACATTTTGCTTTCTTTTAGAAAAGTTCTTTTTACAAGTGCTGTTTCATAGATGTGAAATCATGTTTAAACATTTCACAAAAAAGCATGTATTTTATTGTTTGTAGTTTCATTTTAACATTTATGTTATTCTTTTCAAAATTGAAATGTGGAAGTGAATTTATGCATCCTCATTTTGATTTCTTTTAGAAAAGTACTTTTTACAAGTGCTGTTTCATAGATGTGAAATCATGTTTAAACATTTCTCAAAAAAGCATGTATTTTAATGTTTGTAGTTTCATTTTAACATTTATGTTGTTCTTTTCAAAATTGATATGTAGAAGTGAATTTACAGATCTACATTTTTTTTTCTTGTAGAAAAGTACTTTTTACGTGCTGTTTCATTGATGTGAAACCATGTTTAAATATTTCTCAAAAAAGCATGTATTTTAATGTTTGTAGTTTCATTTTAACATTTATGTTGTTCTTTTCAAAATTGAAATGTAGAAGTGAATTTACAGATCAACATTTTGTTTTCTTGTAGAAAAGTGCTTTTTACCTGTGCTGTTTCATTGATGTGAAATCATGTTTAAACATTACTCAAAAAAGCATGTATTTTAATATTTGTACTTTCATTTTAACATTTATGTAGTTGTTTTCAAAATTGAAATGTAGAAGTGAATTTACAGATTTACATTTTGCTTTCTTGTGGAAAAGTACTTTTTACAAGTGCTGTTTCATAGATGTGAAACCATGTTTAAACATTTCTCAAAAAGGAATGTATTTTAATGTTTGTAGTTTCATTTTAACATTTATGTTGTTCTTTTCAAAATTGAAATGTAGAAGTGAATTTACAGATCTACATTTTGTTTTCTTGTAGAAATGTGCTTTTTACATGTGCTGTTTCATGATGTGAAATCATGTTTAAACATTTCACAAAAAAGCATGTATTTTATTGTTTGTAGTTTCATTTAAACATTTATGTTATTCTTTTCAAATTTGAAATGTAGAAGTGAATTTACAGATTTACATTTTGCTTTCTTGTGGAAAAGTACTTTTTACAAGTGCTGTTTCATAGATGTGAAACCATGTTTAAACATTTCTCAAAAAAGCATGTATTTTAATGTTTGTAGTTTCATTTTAACATTTATGTTATTCCTTTCAAAATTGAAATGTAGAAGTGAATTTACAGATCTACATTTTTTTTTCTTGTAGAAAAGTACTTTTTACGTGCTGTTTCATTGATGTGAAACCATGTTTAAATATTTCACAAAAAAGCATGTATTTTAATGTTTGTAGTTTCATTTTAACATTTATGTTATTCTTTTCAAAATTGAAATGTGGAAGTGAATTTATGCATCCTCATTTTGATTTCTTTTAGAAAAGTACTTTTTACAAGTGCTGTTTCATAGATGTGAAATCATGTTTAAACATTTCTCAAAAAAGCATGTATTTTAATGTTTGTAGTTTCATTTTAACATTTATGTTATTCTTTTCAAATTTGAAATGTAGAAGTGAATTTACAGATTTACATTTTGCTTTCTTGTGGAAAAGTACTTTTTACAAGTGTTGTTTCATAGATGTGAAACCATGTTTAAACATTTCTCAAAAAAGCATGTATTTTAATGTTTGTAGTTTCATTTTAACATTTATGTTATTCTTTTCAAAATTGAAATGTAGAAGTGAATTTACAGATCGACATTTTGTTTTCTTGTAAAAAAGTACTTTTTACAAGTGCTGTTTCATAGATGTGAAATCATGTTTAAACATTTCTCAAAAAAGCATGTATTTTATTGTTTGTAGTTTCATTTTAACATTAATGTTATTCTTTTCAAAATTGAATATGTAGAAGTGAATTTATGCATCCTCATTTTGCTTTCTTTTAGAAAAGTACTTTTTACAAGTGCTGTTTCATAGATGTGAAACCATGTTTAAACATTTCTCAAAAAAGCATGTATTTTAATGTTTGTAGTTTCATTTTAACATTTATGTTGTTCTTTTCAAAATTGAAATGTAGAAGTGAATTTACAGATTTACATTTTGCTTTCTTGTGGAAAAGTACTTTTTACGTGCTGTTTCATAGATGTGAAACCATGTTTAAACGTTTCTCAAAAAAGCATGTATTTTAATGTTTGTAGTTTCATTTTAACATTTATGTTATTCTTTTCAAATTTGAAATGTAGAAGTGAATTTACAGATTTACATTTTGCTTTCTTTTAGAAAAGTTCTTTTTACAAGTGCTGTTTCATAGATGTGAAACCATGTATAAACATTTCTCAAAAAAGCATGTATTTTAATGTTTGTAGTTTCATTTTAACATTTATGTTGTTCTTTTCAAAATTGAAATGTAGAAGTGAATTTACAGATCTACATTTTGTTTTCTTGTAGAAATGTGCTTTTTACATGTGCTGTTTCATAGATGTGAAATCATGTTTAAACATTTCTCAAAAAAGCATGTATTTTATTGTTTGTAGTTTCATTTTAACATTAATGTTATTCTTTTCAAAATTGAATATGTAGAAGTGAATTTATGCATCCTCATTTTGCTTTCTTTTAGAAAAGTACTTTTTACAAGTGCTGTTTCATAGATGTGAAACCATGTTTAAACATTTCTCAAAAAAGCATGTATTTTAATGTTTGTAGTTTCATTTTAACATTTATGTTGTTCTTTTCAAAATTGAAATGTAGAAGTGAATTTACAGATTTACATTTTGCTTTCTTGTGGAAAAGTACTTTTTACGTGCTGTTTCATAGATGTGAAACCATGTTTAAACGTTTCTCAAAAAAGCATGTATTTTAATGTTTGTAGTTTCATTTTAACATTTATGTTATTCTTTTCAAATTTGAAATGTAGAAGTGAATTTACAGATTTACATTTTGCTTTCTTTTAGAAAAGTTCTTTTTACAAGTGCTGTTTCATAGATGTGAAACCATGTATAAACATTTCTCAAAAAAGCATGTATTTTAATGTTTGTAGTTTCATTTTAACATTTATGTTGTTCTTTTCAAAATTGAAATGTAGAAGTGAATTTACAGATCTACATTTTGTTTTCTTGTAGAAAAGTGCTTTTTACATGTGCTGTTTCATGATGTGAAATCATGTTTAAACATTTCACAAAAAAGCATGTATTTTATTGTTTGTAGTTTCATTTAAACATTTATGTTATTCTTTTCAAATTTGAAATGTAGAAGTGAATTTACAGATTTACATTTTGCTTTCTTGTGGAAAAGTACTTTTTACAAGTGCTGTTTCATAGATGTGAAACCATGTTTAAACATTTCTCAAAAAAGCATGTATTTTAATGTTTGTTGTTTCATTTTAACATTTATGTTATTCCTTTCAAAATTGAAATGTAGAAGTGAATTTACAGATCGACATTTTTTTTTCTTGTAGAAAAGTACTTTTTACGTGCTGTTTCATTGATGTGAAACCATGTTTAAATATTTCTCAAAAAAGCATGTATTTTAATGTTTGTAGTTTCGTTTTAACATTAATGTTATTCTTTTCAAAATTGAATATGTAGAAGTGAATTTATGCATCCTCATTTTGCTTTCTTTTAGAAAAGTACTTTTTACAAGTGCTGTTTCATAGATGTGAAATCATGTTTAAACATTTCTCAAAAAAGCATGTATTTTAATGTTTGTAGTTTCATTTTAACATTTATGTTATTCTTTTCAAATTTGAAATGTAGAAGTGAATTTACAGATTTACATTTTGCTTTCTTGTGGAAAAGTACTTTTTACAAGTGCTGTTTCATAGATGTGAAACCATGTTTAAACATTTCTCAAAAAAGCATGTATTTTAATGTTTGTAGTTACATTTTAACATTTATGTTGTTCTTTTCAAAATTGAAATGTAGAAGTGAATTTACAGATCTACATTTTGTTTTCTTGTAGAAAAGTGCTTTTTACCTGTGCTGTTTCATTGATGTGAAATCATGTTTAAACATTTCACAAAAAAGCATGTATTTTATTGTTCGTAGTTTCATTTTAACATTTATGTTGTTCTTTTCAAAATTGAAATGTAGAAGTGAATTTACAGATCAACATTTTGTTTTCTTGTAGAAAAGTGCTTTTTACCTGTGCTGTTTCATTGATGTGAAATCATGTTTAAACATTACTCAAAAAAGCATGTATTTTAATATTTGTACTTTCATTTTAACATTTATGTAGTTGTTTTCAAAATTGAAATGTAGAAGTGAATTTACAGATTTACATTTTGCTTTCTTGTGGAAAAGTACTTTTTACAAGTGCTGTTTCATAGATGTGAAACCATGTTTAAACATTTCTCAAAAAGGAATGTATTTTAATGTTTGTAGTTTCATTTTAACATTTATGTTGTTCTTTTCAAAATTGAAATGTAGAAGTGAATTTACAGATCTACATTTTGTTTTCTTGTAGAAATGTGCTTTTTACATGTGCTGTTTCATGATGTGAAATCATGTTTAAACATTTCACAAAAAAGCATGTATTTTATTGTTTGTAGTTTCATTTAAACATTTATGTTATTCTTTTCAAATTTGAAATGTAGAAGTGAATTTACAGATTTACATTTTGCTTTCTTGTGGAAAAGTACTTTTTACAAGTGCTGTTTCATAGATGTGAAACCATGTTTAAACATTTCTCAAAAAAGCATGTATTTTAATGTTTGTAGTTTCATTTTAACATTTATGTTATTCCTTTCAAAATTGAAATGTAGAAGTGAATTTACAGATCTACATTTTTTTTTCTTGTAGAAAAGTACTTTTTACGTGCTGTTTCATTGATGTGAAACCATGTTTAAATATTTCACAAAAAAGCATGTATTTTAATGTTTGTAGTTTCATTTTAACATTTATGTTATTCTTTTCAAAATTGAAATGTGGAAGTGAATTTATGCATCCTCATTTTGATTTCTTTTAGAAAAGTACTTTTTACAAGTGCTGTTTCATAGATGTGAAATCATGTTTAAACATTTCTCAAAAACGCATGTATTTTAATGTTTGTAGTTTCATTTTAACATTTATGTTATTCTTTTCAAATTTGAAATGTAGAAGTGAATTTACAGATTTACATTTTGCTTTCTTGTGGAAAAGTACTTTTTACAAGTGTTGTTTCATAGATGTGAAACCATGTTTAAACATTTCTCAAAAAAGCATGTATTTTAATG
Source organism: Narcine bancroftii (assembly GCF_036971445.1). NCBI lineage: Eukaryota > Metazoa > Chordata > Chondrichthyes > Torpediniformes > Narcinidae > Narcine > Narcine bancroftii. The sequence goes on along the minus strand of NW_027211800.1, from coordinate 4,503,114 downwards.
TTTGTAGTTTCATTTTAACATTTATGTTATTCTTTTCAAAATTGAAATGTAGAAGTGAATTTACAGATCGACATTTTGTTTTCTTGTAAAAAAGTACTTTTTACAAGTGCTGTTTCATAGATGTGAAATCATGTTTAAACATTTCTCAAAAAAGCATGTATTTTATTGTTTGTAGTTTCATTTTAACATTAATGTTATTCTTTTCAAAATTGAATATGTAGAAGTGAATTTATGCATCCTCATTTTGCTTTCTTTTAGAAAAGTACTTTTTACAAGTGCTGTTTCATAGATGTGAAACCATGTTTAAACATTTCTCAAAAAAGCATGTATTTTAATGTTTGTAGTTTCATTTTAACATTTATGTTGTTCTTTTCAAAATTGAAATGTAGAAGTGAATTTACAGATTTACATTTTGCTTTCTTGTGGAAAAGTACTTTTTACGTGCTGTTTCATAGATGTGAAACCATGTTTAAACGTTTCTCAAAAAAGCATGTATTTTAATGTTTGTAGTTTCATTTTAACATTTATGTTATTCTTTTCAAATTTGAAATGTAGAAGTGAATTTACAGATTTACATTTTGCTTTCTTTTAGAAAAGTTCTTTTTACAAGTGCTGTTTCATAGATGTGAAACCATGTATAAACATTTCTCAAAAAAGCATGTATTTTAATGTTTGTAGTTTCATTTTAACATTTATGTTGTTCTTTTCAAAATTGAAATGTAGAAGTGAATTTACAGATCTACATTTTGTTTTCTTGTAGAAAAGTGCTTTTTACATGTGCTGTTTCATGATGTGAAATCATGTTTAAACATTTCACAAAAAAGCATGTATTTTATTGTTTGTAGTTTCATTTAAACATTTATGTTATTCTTTTCAAATTTGAAATGTAGAAGTGAATTTACAGATTTACATTTTGCTTTCTTGTGGAAAAGTACTTTTTACAAGTGCTGTTTCATAGATGTGAAACCATGTTTAAACATTTCTCAAAAAAGCATGTATTTTAATGTTTGTTGTTTCATTTTAACATTTATGTTATTCCTTTCAAAATTGAAATGTAGAAGTGAATTTACAGATCGACATTTTTTTTTCTTGTAGAAAAGTACTTTTTACGTGCTGTTTCATTGATGTGAAACCATGTTTAAATATTTCTCAAAAAAGCATGTATTTTAATGTTTGTAGTTTCGTTTTAACATTAATGTTATTCTTTTCAAAATTGAATATGTAGAAGTGAATTTATGCATCCTCATTTTGCTTTCTTTTAGAAAAGTACTTTTTACAAGTGCTGTTTCATAGATGTGAAATCATGTTTAAACATTTCTCAAAAAAGCATGTATTTTAATGTTTGTAGTTTCATTTTAACATTTATGTTATTCTTTTCAAATTTGAAATGTAGAAGTGAATTTACAGATTTACATTTTGCTTTCTTGTGGAAAAGTACTTTTTACAAGTGCTGTTTCATAGATGTGAAACCATGTTTAAACATTTCTCAAAAAAGCATGTATTTTAATGTTTGTAGTTACATTTTAACATTTATGTTGTTCTTTTCAAAATTGAAATGTAGAAGTGAATTTACAGATCTACATTTTGTTTTCTTGTAGAAAAGTGCTTTTTACCTGTGCTGTTTCATTGATGTGAAATCATGTTTAAACATTTCACAAAAAAGCATGTATTTTATTGTTCGTAGTTTCATTTTAACATTTATGTTATTATTTTCAAATTTGAAATGTAGAAGTGAATATACAGATTTACATTTTGCTTTCCTGTGGAAAAGTACTTTTTGCAAGTGCTGTTTCATAGATGTGAAAACATGTTTAAACATTTCTCAAAAAAGCATGTATTTTAATGTTTGTAGTTTCATTTTAACATTTATGTTGTTCTTTTCAAAATTGAAATGTAGAAGTGAATTTACAGATCTACATTTTGTTTTCTTGTAGAAAAGTGCTTTTTACCTGTGCTGTTTCATTGATGTCAAATCATGTTTAAACATTACTCAAAAAAGCATGTATTTTTTGTTTGTACTTTCATTTTAACATTTATGTTATTCTTTTCAAATTTGAAATGTAGAAGTGAATTTACAGATCTACATTTTTTTTTCTTGTAGAAAAGTACTTTTTACGTGCTGTTTCATTGATGTGAAACCATGTTTAAATATTTCACAAAAAAGCATGTATTTTAATGTTTGTAGTTTCATTTTAACATTTATGTTATTCTTTTCAAAATTGAAATGTGGAAGTGAATTTATGCATCCTCATTTTGATTTCTTTTAGAAAAGTACTTTTTACAAGTGCTGTTTCATAGATGTGAAATCATGTTTAAACATTTCTCAAAAAAGCATGTATTTTAATGTTTGTAGTTTCATTTTAACATTTATGTTATTCTTTTCAAATTTGAAATGTAGAAGTGAATTTACAGATTTACATTTTGCTTTCTTGTGGAAAAGTACTTTTTACAAGTGCTGTTTCATAGATGTGAAACCATGTTTAAACATTTCTCAAAAAGGAATGTATTTTAATGTTTGTAGTTTCATTTTAACATTTATGTTGTTCTTTTCAAAATTGAAATGTAGAAGTGAATTTACAGATCTACATTTTGTTTTCTTGTAGAAATGTGCTTTTTACATGTGCTGTTTCATGATGTGAAATCATGTTTAAACATTTCACAAAAAAGCATGTATTTTATTGTTTGTAGTTTCATTTAAACATTTATGTTATTCTTTTCAAATTTGAAATGTAGAAGTGAATTTACAGATTTACATTTTGCTTTCTTGTGGAAAAGTACTTTTTACAAGTGCTGTTTCATAGATGTGAAACCATGTTTAAACATTTCTCAAAAAAGCATGTATTTTAATGTTTGTAGTTTCATTTTAACATTTATGTTATTCCTTTCAAAATTGAAATGTAGAAGTGAATTTACAGATCTACATTTTTTTTTCTTGTAGAAAAGTACTTTTTACGTGCTGTTTCATTGATGTGAAACCATGTTTAAATATTTCACAAAAAAGCATGTATTTTAATGTTTGTAGTTTCATTTTAACATTTATGTTATTCTTTTCAAAATTGAAATGTGGAAGTGAATTTATGCATCCTCATTTTGATTTCTTTTAGAAAAGTACTTTTTACAAGTGCTGTTTCATAGATGTGAAATCATGTTTAAACATTTCTCAAAAAAGCATGTATTTTAATGTTTGTAGTTTCATTTTAACATTTATGTTATTCTTTTCAAATTTGAAATGTAGAAGTGAATTTACAGATTTACATTTTGCTTTCTTGTGGAAAAGTACTTTTTACAAGTGTTGTTTCATAGATGTGAAACCATGTTTAAACATTTCTCAAAAAAGCATGTATTTTAATGTTTGTAGTTTCATTTTAACATTTATGTTATTCTTTTCAAAATTGAAATGTAGAAGTGAATTTACAGATCGACATTTTGTTTTCTTGTAAAAAAGTACTTTTTACAAGTGCTGTTTCATAGTTGTGAAATCATGTTTAAACATTTCTCAAAAAAGCATGTATTTTATTGTTTGTAGTTTCATTTTAACATTAATGTTATTCTTTTCAAAATTGAATATGTAGAAGTGAATTTATGCATCCTCATTTTGCTTTCTTTTAGAAAAGTACTTTTTACAAGTGCTGTTTCATAGATGTGAAACCATGTTTAAACATTTCTCAAAAAAGCATGTATTTTAATGTTTGTAGTTTCATTTTAACATTTATGTTGTTCTTTTCAAAATTGAAATGTAGAAGTGAATTTACAGATTTACATTTTGCTTTCTTGTGGAAAAGTACTTTTTACGTGCTGTTTCATAGATGTGAAACCATGTTTAAACGTTTCTCAAAAAAGCATGTATTTTAATGTTTGTAGTTTCATTTTAACATTTATGTTATTCTTTTCAAATTTGAAATGTAGAAGTGAATTTACAGATTTACATTTTGCTTTCTTTTAGAAAAGTTCTTTTTACAAGTGCTGTTTCATAGATGTGAAACCATGTATAAACATTTCTCAAAAAAGCATGTATTTTAATGTTTGTAGTTTCATTTTAACATTTATGTTGTTCTTTTCAAAATTGAAATGTAGAAGTGAATTTACAGATCTACATTTTGTTTTCTTGTAGAAAAGTGCTTTTTACATGTGCTGTTTCATGATGTGAAATCATGTTTAAACATTTCACAAAAAAGCATGTATTTTATTGTTTGTAGTTTCATTTAAACATTTATGTTATTCTTTTCAAATTTGAAATGTAGAAGTGAATTTACAGATTTACATTTTGCTTTCTTGTGGAAAAGTACTTTTTACAAGTGCTGTTTCATAGATGTGAAACCATGTTTAAACATTTCTCAAAAAAGCATGTATTTTAATGTTTGTTGTTTCATTTTAACATTTATGTTATTCCTTTCAAAATTGAAATGTAGAAGTGAATTTACAGATCGACATTTTTTTTTCTTGTAGAAAAGTACTTTTTACGTGCTGTTTCATTGATGTGAAACCATGTTTAAATATTTCTCAAAAAAGCATGTATTTTAATGTTTGTAGTTTCGTTTTAACATTAATGTTATTCTTTTCAAAATTGAATATGTAGAAGTGAATTTATGCATCCTCATTTTGCTTTCTTTTAGAAAAGTACTTTTTACAAGTGCTGTTTCATAGATGTGAAATCATGTTTAAACATTTCTCAAAAAAGCATGTATTTTAATGTTTGTAGTTTCATTTTAACATTTATGTTATTCTTTTCAAATTTGAAATGTAGAAGTGAATTTACAGATTTACATTTTGCTTTCTTGTGGAAAAGTACTTTTTACAAGTGCTGTTTCATAGATGTGAAACCATGTTTAAACATTTCTCAAAAAAGCATGTATTTTAATGTTTGTAGTTACATTTTAACATTTATGTTGTTCTTTTCAAAATTGAAATGTAGAAGTGAATTTACAGATCTACATTTTGTTTTCTTGTAGAAAAGTGCTTTTTACCTGTGCTGTTTCATTGATGTGAAATCATGTTTAAACATTTCACAAAAAAGCATGTATTTTATTGTTCGTAGTTTCATTTTAACATTTATGTTATTATTTTCAAATTTGAAATGTAGAAGTGAATATACAGATTTACATTTTGCTTTCTTGTGGAAAAGTACTTTTTGCAAGTGCTGTTTCATAGATGTGAAAACATGTTTAAACATTTCTCAAAAAAGCATGTATTTTAATGTTTGTAGTTTCATTTTAACATTTATGTTGTTCTTTTCAAAATTGAAATGTAGAAGTGAATTTACAGATCTACATTTTGTTTTCTTGTAGAAAAGTGCTTTTTACCTGTGCTGTTTCATTGATGTCAAATCATGTTTAAACATTACTCAAAAAAGCATGTATTTTTTGTTTGTACTTTCATTTTAACATTTATGTTATTCTTTTCAAATTTGAAATGTAGATGTGAATTTACAGATTTACATTTTGCTTTCTTGTGGAAAAGTACTTTTTACAAGTGCTGTTTCATAGATGTGAAACCATGTTTAAACATTTCTCAAAAAAGCATGTATTTTAATGTTTGTAGTTTCATTTTAACATATATGTTGTTCTTTTCAAAATGAAATGAGAAGTGAATTTACAGATCTACATTTTGTTTTCTTGTAGAAAAGTGCTTTATACATGTGCTGTTTCATTGATGTGAAATCATGTTTAAATATTTCACAAAAAAGCATGTATTTTATTGTTTGTAGTTTCATTTTAACATTAATGTTATTATTTTCAAATTTGAAATGTAGAAGTGAATTTACAGATTTACATTTTGCTTTCTTGTGGAAAAGTACTTTTTACAAGTGCTGTTTCATAGATGTGAAACCATGTTTAAACATTTCTCAAAAAAGCATGTATTTTAATGTTTGTAGTTTCATTTTAACATTTATGTTGTTCTTTTCAAAATTGAAATGTAGAAGTGAATTTACAGATCTACATTTTGTTTTCTTGTAGAAAAGTGCTTTTTACCTGTGCTGTTTCATTGATGTGAAATCATGTTTAAACATTACTCAAAAAAGCATGTATTTTAATATTTGTACTTTCATTTTAACATTTATGTAGTTGTTTTCAAAATTGAAATGTAGAAGTGAATTTACAGATTTACATTTTGCTTTCTTGTGGAAAAGTACTTTTTACAAGTGCTGTTTCATAGATGTGAAACCATGTTTAAACATTTCTCAAAAAAGCATGTATTTTAATGTTTGTAGTTTCATTTTAACATTTATGTTGTTCTTTTCAAAATGAAATGAGAAGTGAATTTACAGATCTACATTTTGTTTTCTTGTAGAAAAGTGCTTTTTACATGTGCTGTTTCATTGATGTGAAATCATGTTTAAATATTTCACAAAAAAGCATGTATTTTATTGTTTGTAGTTTCATTTTAACATTAATGTTATTATTTTCAAATTTGAAATGTAGAAGTGAATTTACAGATTTACATTTTGCTTTCTTGTGGAAAAGTACTTTTTACAAGTGCTGTTTCATAGATGTGAAACCATGTTTAAACATTTCTCAAAAAAGCATGTATTTTAATGTTTGTAGTTTCATTTTAACATTTATGTTGTTCTTTTCAAAATTGAAATGTAGAAGTGAATTTACAGATCTACATTTTGTTTTCTTGTAGAAAAGTGCTTTTTACCTGTGCTGTTTCATTGATGTGAAATCATGTTTAAACATTACAAAAAAGCATGTATTTTATTGTTTGTAGTTTCATTTTAACATTAATGTTATTATTTTCAAATTTGAAATGTAGAAGTGAATTTATAGATTTACATTTTGCTTTCTTGTGGAAAAGTACTTTATACAAGTGCTGTTTCATAGATGTGAAACCATGTTTAAACATTTCTCAAAAAAGCATGTATTTTAATGTTTGTAGTTTCATTTTAACATTTATGTTGTTCTTTTCAAAATTGAAATGTAGAAGTGAATTTACAGATCTACATTTTGTTTTCTTGTAGAAAAGTGCTTTTTACCTGTGCTGTTTCATTGATGCCAAATCATGTTTAAACATTACCCAAAAAAGCATGTATTTTATTGTTTGTAGTTTCATTTTAACATTTATGTTATTCTTTTCAAATTTGTAATGTAGAAGTGAATTTACAGATTTACATTTTGCTTTCTTGTGGAAAAGTACTTTTTACAAGTGCTGTTTCATAGATGTGAAACCATGTTTAAACATTTCTCAAAAAAGCATGTATTTTAATGTTTGTAGTTTCATTTTAACATTTATGTTATTCTTTTCAAAATTGAAATGTAGAAGTGAATTTACAGATCTACATTTTGCTTTCTTTTAGAAAAGTTCTTTTTACAAGTGCTGTTTCATAGATGTGAAATCATGTTTAAACATTTCACAAAAAAGCATGTATTTTATTGTTTGTAGTTTCATTTTAACATTTATGTTATTCTTTTCAAAATTGAAATGTGGAAGTGAATTTATGCATCCTCATTTTGATTTCTTTTAGAAAAGTACTTTTTACAAGTGCTGTTTCATAGATGTGAAATCATGTTTAAACATTTCTCAAAAAAGCATGTATTTTAATGTTTGTAGTTTCATTTTAACATTTATGTTGTTCTTTTCAAAATTGATATGTAGAAGTGAATTTACAGATCTACATTTTTTTTTCTTGTAGAAAAGTACTTTTTACGTGCTGTTTCATTGATGTGAAACCATGTTTAAATATTTCTCAAAAAAGCATGTATTTTAATGTTTGTAGTTTCATTTTAACATTTATGTTGATCTTTTCAAAATTGAAATGTAGAAGTGAATTTACAGATCAACATTTTGTTTTCTTGTAGAAAAGTGCTTTTTACCTGTGCTGTTTCATTGATGTGAAATCATGTTTAAACATTACTCAAAAAAGCATGTATTTTAATATTTGTACTTTCATTTTAACATTTATGTAGTTGTTTTCAAAATTGAAATGTAGAAGTGAATTTACAGATTTACATTTTGCTTTCTTGTGGAAAAGTACTTTTTACAAGTGCTGTTTCATAGATGTGAAACCATGTTTAAACATTTCTCAAAAAGGAATGTATTTTAATGTTTGTAGTTTCATTTTAACATTTATGTTGTTCTTTTCAAAATTGAAATGTAGAAGTGAATTTACAGATCTACATTTTGTTTTCTTGTAGAAATGTGCTTTTTACATGTGCTGTTTCATGATGTGAAATCATGTTTAAACATTTCACAAAAAAGCATGTATTTTATTGTTTGTAGTTTCATTTAAACATTTATGTTATTCTTTTCAAATTTGAAATGTAGAAGTGAATTTACAGATTTACATTTTGCTTTCTTGTGGAAAAGTACTTTTTACAAGTGCTGTTTCATAGATGTGAAACCATGTTTAAACATTTCTCAAAAAAGCATGTATTTTAATGTTTGTAGTTTCATTTTAACATTTATGTTATTCCTTTCAAAATTGAAATGTAGAAGTGAATTTACAGATCTACATTTTTTTTTCTTGTAGAAAAGTACTTTTTACGTGCTGTTTCATTGATGTGAAACCATGTTTAAATATTTCACAAAAAAGCATGTATTTTAATGTTTGTAGTTTCATTTTAACATTTATGTTATTCTTTTCAAAATTGAAATGTGGAAGTGAATTTATGCATCCTCATTTTGATTTCTTTTAGAAAAGTACTTTTTACAAGTGCTGTTTCATAGATGTGAAATCATGTTTAAACATTTCTCAAAAAAGCATGTATTTTAATGTTTGTAGTTTCATTTTAACATTTATGTTATTCTTTTCAAATTTGAAATGTAGAAGTGAATTTACAGATTTACATTTTGCTTTCTTGTGGAAAAGTACTTTTTACAAGTGTTGTTTCATAGATGTGAAACCATGTTTAAACATTTCTCAAAAAAGCATGTATTTTAATGTTTGTAGTTTCATTTTAACATTTATGTTATTCTTTTCAAAATTGAAATGTAGAAGTGAATTTACAGATCGACATTTTGTTTTCTTGTAAAAAAGTACTTTTTACAAGTGCTGTTTCATAGATGTGAAATCATGTTTAAACATTTCTCAAAAAAGCATGTATTTTATTGTTTGTAGTTTCATTTTAACATTAATGTTATTCTTTTCAAAATTGAATATGTAGAAGTGAATTTATGCATCCTCATTTTGCTTTCTTTTAGAAAAGTACTTTTTACAAGTGCTGTTTCATAGATGTGAAACCATGTTTAAACATTTCTCAAAAAAGCATGTATTTTAATGTTTGTAGTTTCATTTTAACATTTATGTTGTTCTTTTCAAAATTGAAATGTAGAAGTGAATTTACAGATTTACATTTTGCTTTCTTGTGGAAAAGTACTTTTTACGTGCTGTTTCATAGATGTGAAACCATGTTTAAACGTTTCTCAAAAAAGCATGTATTTTAATGTTTGTAGTTTCATTTTAACATTTATGTTATTCTTTTCAAATTTGAAATGTAGAAGTGAATTTACAGATTTACATTTTGCTTTCTTTTAGAAAAGTTCTTTTTACAAGTGCTGTTTCATAGATGTGAAACCATGTATAAACATATCTCAAAAAAGCATGTATTTTAATGTTTGTAGTTTCATTTTAACATTTATGTTGTTCTTTTCAAAATTGAAATGTAGAAGTGAATTTACAGATCTACATTTTGTTTTCTTGTAGAAATGTGCTTTTTACATGTGCTGTTTCATAGATGTGAAATCATGTTTAAACATTTCTCAAAAAAGCATGTATTTTATTGTTTGTAGTTTCATTTTAACATTAATGTTATTCTTTTCAAAATTGAATATGTAGAAGTGAATTTATGCATCCTCATTTTGCTTTCTTTTAGAAAAGTACTTTTTACAAGTGCTGTTTCATAGATGTGAAACCATGTTTAAACATTTCTCAAAAAAGCATGTATTTTAATGTTTGTAGTTTCATTTTAACATTTATGTTGTTCTTTTCAAAATTGAAATGTAGAAGTGAATTTACAGATTTACATTTTGCTTTCTTGTGGAAAAGTACTTTTTACGTGCTGTTTCATAGATGTGAAACCATGTTTAAACGTTTCTCAAAAAAGCATGTATTTTAATGTTTGTAGTTTCATTTTAACATTTATGTTATTCTTTTCAAATTTGAAATGTAGAAGTGAATTTACAGATTTACATTTTGCTTTCTTTTAGAAAAGTTCTTTTTACAAGTGCTGTTTCATAGATGTGAAACCATGTATAAACATTTCTCAAAAAAGCATGTATTTTAATGTTTGTAGTTTCATTTTAACATTTATGTTGTTCTTTTCAAAATTGAAATGTAGAAGTGAATTTACAGATCTACATTTTGTTTTCTTGTAGAAAAGTGCTTTTTACATGTGCTGTTTCATGATGTGAAATCATGTTTAAACATTTCACAAAAAAGCATGTATTTTATTGTTTGTAGTTTCATTTAAACATTTATGTTATTCTTTTCAAATTTGAAATGTAGAAGTGAATTTACAGATTTACATTTTGCTTTCTTGTGGAAAAGTACTTTTTACAAGTGCTGTTTCATAGATGTGAAACCATGTTTAAACATTTCTCAAAAAAGCATGTATTTTAATGTTTGTTGTTTCATTTTAACATTTATGTTATTCCTTTCAAAATTGAAATGTAGAAGTGAATTTACAGATCGACATTTTTTTTTCTTGTAGAAAAGTACTTTTTACGTGCTGTTTCATTGATGTGAAACCATGTTTAAATATTTCTCAAAAAAGCATGTATTTTAATGTTTGTAGTTTCGTTTTAACATTAATGTTATTCTTTTCAAAATTGAATATGTAGAAGTGAATTTATGCATCCTCATTTTGCTTTCTTTTAGAAAAGTACTTTTTACAAGTGCTGTTTCATAGATGTGAAATCATGTTTAAACATTTCTCAAAAAAGCATGTATTTTAATGTTTGTAGTTTCATTTTAACATTTATGTTATTCTTTTCAAATTTGAAATGTAGAAGTGAATTTACAGATTTACATTTTGCTTTCTTGTGGAAAAGTACTTTTTACAAGTGCTGTTTCATAGATGTGAAACCATGTTTAAACATTTCTCAAAAAAGCATGTATTTTAATGTTTGTAGTTACATTTTAACATTTATGTTGTTCTTTTCAAAATTGAAATGTAGAAGTGAATTTACAGATCTACATTTTGTTTTCTTGTAGAAAAGTGCTTTTTACCTGTGCTGTTTCATTGATGTGAAATCATGTTTAAACATTTCACAAAAAAGCATGTATTTTATTGTTCGTAGTTTCATTTTAACATTTATGTTGTTCTTTTCAAAATTGAAATGTAGAAGTGAATTTACAGATCAACATTTTGTTTTCTTGTAGAAAAGTGCTTTTTACCTGTGCTGTTTCATTGATGTGAAATCATGTTTAAACATTACTCAAAAAAGCATGTATTTTAATATTTGTACTTTCATTTTAACATTTATGTAGTTGTTTTCAAAATTGAAATGTAGAAGTGAATTTACAGATTTACATTTTGCTTTCTTGTGGAAAAGTACTTTTTACAAGTGCTGTTTCATAGATGTGAAACCATGTTTAAACATTTCTCAAAAAGGAATGTATTTTAATGTTTGTAGTTTCATTTTAACATTTATGTTGTTCTTTTCAAAATTGAAATGTAGAAGTGAATTTACAGATCTACATTTTGTTTTCTTGTAGAAATGTGCTTTTTACATGTGCTGTTTCATGATGTGAAATCATGTTTAAACATTTCACAAAAAAGCATGTATTTTATTGTTTGTAGTTTCATTTAAACATTTATGTTATTCTTTTCAAATTTGAAATGTAGAAGTGAATTTACAGATTTACATTTTGCTTTCTTGTGGAAAAGTACTTTTTACAAGTGCTGTTTCATAGATGTGAAACCATGTTTAAACATTTCTCAAAAAAGCATGTATTTTAATGTTTGTAGTTTCATTTTAACATTTATGTTATTCCTTTCAAAATTGAAATGTAGAAGTGAATTTACAGATCTACATTTTTTTTTCTTGTAGAAAAGTACTTTTTACGTGCTGTTTCATTGATGTGAAACCATGTTTAAATATTTCACAAAAAAGCATGTATTTTAATGTTTGTAGTTTCATTTTAACATTTATGTTATTCTTTTCAAAATTGAAATGTGGAAGTGAATTTATGCATCCTCATTTTGATTTCTTTTAGAAAAGTACTTTTTACAAGTGCTGTTTCATAGATGTGAAATCATGTTTAAACATTTCTCAAAAAAGCATGTATTTTAATGTTTGTAGTTTCATTTTAACATTTATGTTATTCTTTTCAAATTTGAAATGTAGAAGTGAATTTACAGATTTACATTTTGCTTTCTTGTGGAAAAGTACTTTTTACAAGTGTTGTTTCATAGATGTGAAACCATGTTTAAACATTTCTCAAAAAAGCATGTATTTTAATGTTTGTAGTTTCATTTTAACATTTATGTTATTCTTTTCAAAATTGAAATGTAGAAGTGAATTTACAGATCGACATTTTGTTTTCTTGTAAAAAAGTACTTTTTACAAGTGCTGTTTCATAGATGTGAAATCATGTTTAAACATTTCTCAAAAAAGCATGTATTTTATTGTTTGTAGTTTCATTTTAACATTAATGTTATTCTTTTCAAAATTGAATATGTAGAAGTGAATTTATGCATCCTCATTTTGCTTTCTTTTAGAAAAGTACTTTTTACAAGTGCTGTTTCATAGATGTGAAACCATGTTTAAACATTTCTCAAAAAAGCATGTATTTTAATGTTTGTAGTTTCATTTTAACATTTATGTTGTTCTTTTCAAAATTGAAATGTAGAAGTGAATTTACAGATTTACATTTTGCTTTCTTGTGGAAAAGTACTTTTTACGTGCTGTTTCATAGATGTGAAACCATGTTTAAACGTTTCTCAAAAAAGCATGTATTTTAATGTTTGTAGTTTCATTTTAACATTTATGTTATTCTTTTCAAATTTGAAATGTAGAAGTGAATTTACAGATTTACATTTTGCTTTCTTTTAGAAAAGTTCTTTTTACAAGTGCTGTTTCATAGATGTGAAACCATGTATAAACATTTCTCAAAAAAGCATGTATTTTAATGTTTGTAGTTTCATTTTAACATTTATGTTGTTCTTTTCAAAATTGAAATGTAGAAGTGAATTTACAGATCTACATTTTGTTTTCTTGTAGAAAAGTGCTTTTTACATGTGCTGTTTCATGATGTGAAATCATGTTTAAACATTTCACAAAAAAGCATGTATTTTATTGTTTGTAGTTTCATTTAAACATTTATGTTATTCTTTTCAAATTTGAAATGTAGAAGTGAATTTACAGATTTACATTTTGCTTTCTTGTGGAAAAGTACTTTTTACAAGTGCTGTTTCATAGATGTGAAACCATGTTTAAACATTTCTCAAAAAAGCATGTATTTTAATGTTTGTTGTTTCATTTTAACATTTATGTTATTCCTTTCAAAATTGAAATGTAGAAGTGAATTTACAGATCGACATTTTTTTTTCTTGTAGAAAAGTACTTTTTACGTGCTGTTTCATTGATGTGAAACCATGTTTAAATATTTCTCAAAAAAGCATGTATTTTAATGTTTGTAGTTTCGTTTTAACATTAATGTTATTCTTTTCAAAATTGAATATGTAGAAGTGAATTTATGCATCCTCATTTTGCTTTCTTTTAGAAAAGTACTTTTTACAAGTGCTGTTTCATAGATGTGAAATCATGTTTAAACATTTCTCAAAAAAGCATGTATTTTAATGTTTGTAGTTTCATTTTAACATTTATGTTATTCTTTTCAAATTTGAAATGTAGAAGTGAATTTACAGATTTACATTTTGCTTTCTTGTGGAAAAGTACTTTTTACAAGTGCTGTTTCATAGATGTGAAACCATGTTTAAACATTTCTCAAAAAAGCATGTATTTTAATGTTTGTAGTTACATTTTAACATTTATGTTGTTCTTTTCAAAATTGAAATGTAGAAGTGAATTTACAGATCTACATTTTGTTTTCTTGTAGAAAAGTGCTTTTTACCTGTGCTGTTTCATTGATGTGAAATCATGTTTAAACATTTCACAAAAAAGCATGTATTTTATTGTTCGTAGTTTCATTTTAACATTTATGTTATTATTTTCAAATTTGAAATGTAGAAGTGAATATACAGATTTACATTTTGCTTTCCTGTGGAAAAGTACTTTTTGCAAGTGCTGTTTCATAGATGTGAAAACATGTTTAAACATTTCTCAAAAAAGCATGTATTTTAATGTTTGTAGTTTCATTTTAACATTTATGTTGTTCTTTTCAAAATTGAAATGTAGAAGTGAATTTACAGATCTACATTTTGTTTTCTTGTAGAAAAGTGCTTTTTACCTGTGCTGTTTCATTGATGTCAAATCATGTTTAAACATTACTCAAAAAAGCATGTATTTTTTGTTTGTACTTTCATTTTAACATTTATGTTATTCTTTTCAAATTTGAAATGTAGAAGTGAATTTACAGATCTACATTTTTTTTTCTTGTAGAAAAGTACTTTTTACGTGCTGTTTCATTGATGTGAAACCATGTTTAAATATTTCACAAAAAAGCATGTATTTTAATGTTTGTAGTTTCATTTTAACATTTATGTTATTCTTTTCAAAATTGAAATGTGGAAGTGAATTTATGCATCCTCATTTTGATTTCTTTTAGAAAAGTACTTTTTACAAGTGCTGTTTCATAGATGTGAAATCATGTTTAAACATTTCTCAAAAAAGCATGTATTTTAATGTTTGTAGTTTCATTTTAACATTTATGTTATTCTTTTCAAATTTGAAATGTAGAAGTGAATTTACAGATTTACATTTTGCTTTCTTGTGGAAAAGTACTTTTTACAAGTGCTGTTTCATAGATGTGAAACCATGTTTAAACATTTCTCAAAAAGGAATGTATTTTAATGTTTGTAGTTTCATTTTAACATTTATGTTGTTCTTTTCAAAATTGAAATGTAGAAGTGAATTTACAGATCTACATTTTGCTTTCTTGTGGAAAAGTACTTTTTACAAGTGCTGTTTCATAGATGTGAAACCATGTTTAAACATTTCTCAAAAAAGCATGTATTTTAATGTTTGTAGTTTCATTTTAACATTTATGTTATTCCTTTCAAAATTGAAATGTAGAAGTGAATTTACAGATCTACATTTTTTTTTCTTGTAGAAAAGTACTTTTTACGTGCTGTTTCATTGATGTGAAACCATGTTTAAATATTTCACAAAAAAGCATGTATTTTAATGTTTGTAGTTTCATTTTAACATTTATGTTATTCTTTTCAAAATTGAAATGTGGAAGTGAATTTATGCATCCTCATTTTGATTTCTTTTAGAAAAGTACTTTTTACAAGTGCTGTTTCATAGATGTGAAATCATGTTTAAACATTTCTCAAAAAAGCATGTATTTTAATGTTTGTAGTTTCATTTTAACATTTATGTTATTCTTTTCAAATTTGAAATGTAGAAGTGAATTTACAGATTTACATTTTGCTTTCTTGTGGAAAAGTACTTTTTACAAGTGTTGTTTCATAGATGTGAAACCATGTTTAAACATTTCTCAAAAAAGCATGTATTTTAATGTTTGTAGTTTCATTTTAACATTTATGTTATTCTTTTCAAAATTGAAATGTAGAAGTGAATTTACAGATCGACATTTTGTTTTCTTGTAAAAAAGTACTTTTTACAAGTGCTGTTTCATAGATGTGAAATCATGTTTAAACATTTCTCAAAAAAGCATGTATTTTATTGTTTGTAGTTTCATTTTAACATTAATGTTATTCTTTTCAAAATTGAATATGTAGAAGTGAATTTATGCATCCTCATTTTGCTTTCTTTTAGAAAAGTACTTTTTACAAGTGCTGTTTCATAGATGTGAAACCATGTTTAAACATTTCTCAAAAAAGCATGTATTTTAATGTTTGTAGTTTCATTTTAACATTTATGTTGTTCTTTTCAAAATTGAAATGTAGAAGTGAATTTACAGATTTACATTTTGCTTTCTTGTGGAAAAGTACTTTTTACGTGCTGTTTCATAGATGTGAAACCATGTTTAAACGTTTCTCAAAAAAGCATGTATTTTAATGTTTGTAGTTTCATTTTAACATTTATGTTATTCTTTTCAAATTTGAAATGTAGAAGTGAATTTACAGATTTACATTTTGCTTTCTTTTAGAAAAGTTCTTTTTACAAGTGCTGTTTCATAGATGTGAAACCATGTATAAACATTTCTCAAAAAAGCATGTATTTTAATGTTTGTAGTTTCATTTTAACATTTATGTTGTTCTTTTCAAAATTGAAATGTAGAAGTGAATTTACAGATCTACATTTTGTTTTCTTGTAGAAAAGTGCTTTTTACATGTGCTGTTTCATGATGTGAAATCATGTTTAAACATTTCACAAAAAAGCATGTATTTTATTGTTTGTAGTTTCATTTAAACATTTATGTTATTCTTTTCAAATTTGAAATGTAGAAGTGAATTTACAGATTTACATTTTGCTTTCTTGTGGAAAAGTACTTTTTACAAGTGCTGTTTCATAGATGTGAAACCATGTTTAAACATTTCTCAAAAAAGCATGTATTTTAATGTTTGTTGTTTCATTTTAACATTTATGTTATTCCTTTCAAAATTGAAATGTAGAAGTGAATTTACAGATCGACATTTTTTTTTCTTGTAGAAAAGTACTTTTTACGTGCTGTTTCATTGATGTGAAACCATGTTTAAATATTTCTCAAAAAAGCATGTATTTTAATGTTTGTAGTTTCGTTTTAACATTAATGTTATTCTTTTCAAAATTGAATATGTAGAAGTGAATTTATGCATCCTCATTTTGCTTTCTTTTAGAAAAGTACTTTTTACAAGTGCTGTTTCATAGATGTGAAATCATGTTTAAACATTTCTCAAAAAAGCATGTATTTTAATGTTTGTAGTTTCATTTTAACATTTATGTTATTCTTTTCAAATTTGAAATGTAGAAGTGAATTTACAGATTTACATTTTGCTTTCTTGTGGAAAAGTACTTTTTACAAGTGCTGTTTCATAGATGTGAAACCATGTTTAAACATTTCTCAAAAAAGCATGTATTTTAATGTTTGTAGTTACATTTTAACATTTATGTTGTTCTTTTCAAAATTGAAATGTAGAAGTGAATTTACAGATCTACATTTTGTTTTCTTGTAGAAAAGTGCTTTTTACCTGTGCTGTTTCATTGATGTGAAATCATGTTTAAACATTTCACAAAAAAGCATGTATTTTATTGTTCGTAGTTTCATTTTAACATTTATGTTATTATTTTCAAATTTGAAATGTAGAAGTGAATATACAGATTTACATTTTGCTTTCCTGTGGAAAAGTACTTTTTGCAAGTGCTGTTTCATAGATGTGAAAACATGTTTAAACATTTCTCAAAAAAGCATGTATTTTAATGTTTGTAGTTTCATTTTAACATTTATGTTGTTCTTTTCAAAATTGAAATGTAGAAGTGAATTTACAGATCTACATTTTGTTTTCTTGTAGAAAAGTGCTTTTTACCTGTGCTGTTTCATTGATGTCAAATCATGTTTAAACATTACTCAAAAAAGCATGTATTTTTTGTTTGTACTTTCATTTTAACATTTATGTTATTCTTTTCAAATTTGAAATGTAGAAGTGAATTTACAGATCTACATTTTTTTTTCTTGTAGAAAAGTACTTTTTACGTGCTGTTTCATTGATGTGAAACCATGTTTAAATATTTCACAAAAAAGCATGTATTTTAATGTTTGTAGTTTCATTTTAACATTTATGTTATTCTTTTCAAAATTGAAATGTGGAAGTGAATTTATGCATCCTCATTTTGATTTCTTTTAGAAAAGTACTTTTTACAAGTGCTGTTTCATAGATGTGAAATCATGTTTAAACATTTCTCAAAAAAGCATGTATTTTAATGTTTGTAGTTTCATTTTAACATTTATGTTATTCTTTTCAAATTTGAAATGTAGAAGTGAATTTACAGATTTACATTTTGCTTTCTTGTGGAAAAGTACTTTTTACAAGTGCTGTTTCATAGATGTGAAACCATGTTTAAACATTTCTCAAAAAGGAATGTATTTTAATGTTTGTAGTTTCATTTTAACATTTATGTTGTTCTTTTCAAAATTGAAATGTAGAAGTGAATTTACAGATCTACATTTTGTTTTCTTGTAGAAATGTGCTTTTTACATGTGCTGTTTCATGATGTGAAATCATGTTTAAACATTTCACAAAAAAGCATGTATTTTATTGTTTGTAGTTTCATTTAAACATTTATGTTATTCTTTTCAAATTTGAAATGTAGAAGTGAATTTACAGATTTACATTTTGCTTTCTTGTGGAAAAGTACTTTTTACAAGTGCTGTTTCATAGATGTGAAACCATGTTTAAACATTTCTCAAAAAAGCATGTATTTTAATGTTTGTAGTTTCATTTTAACATTTATGTTATTCCTTTCAAAATTGAAATGTAGAAGTGAATTTACAGATCTACATTTTTTTTTCTTGTAGAAAAGTACTTTTTACGTGCTGTTTCATTGATGTGAAACCATGTTTAAATATTTCACAAAAAAGCATGTATTTTAATGTTTGTAGTTTCATTTTAACATTTATGTTATTCTTTTCAAAATTGAAATGTGGAAGTGAATTTATGCATCCTCATTTTGATTTCTTTTAGAAAAGTACTTTTTACAAGTGCTGTTTCATAGATGTGAAATCATGTTTAAACATTTCTCAAAAAAGCATGTATTTTAATGTTTGTAGTTTCATTTTAACATTTATGTTATTCTTTTCAAATTTGAAATGTAGAAGTGAATTTACAGATTTACATTTTGCTTTCTTGTGGAAAAGTACTTTTTACAAGTGTTGTTTCATAGATGTGAAACCATGTTTAAACATTTCTCAAAAAAGCATGTATTTTAATGTTTGTAGTTTCATTTTAACATTTATGTTATTCTTTTCAAAATTGAAATGTAGAAGTGAATTTACAGATCGACATTTTGTTTTCTTGTAAAAAAGTACTTTTTACAAGTGCTGTTTCATAGTTGTGAAATCATGTTTAAACATTTCTCAAAAAAGCATGTATTTTATTGTTTGTAGTTTCATTTTAACATTAATGTTATTCTTTTCAAAATTGAATATGTAGAAGTGAATTTATGCATCCTCATTTTGCTTTCTTTTAGAAAAGTACTTTTTACAAGTGCTGTTTCATAGATGTGAAACCATGTTTAAACATTTCTCAAAAAAGCATGTATTTTAATGTTTGTAGTTTCATTTTAACATTTATGTTGTTCTTTTCAAAATTGAAATGTAGAAGTGAATTTACAGATTTACATTTTGCTTTCTTGTGGAAAAGTACTTTTTACGTGCTGTTTCATAGATGTGAAACCATGTTTAAACGTTTCTCAAAAAAGCATGTATTTTAATGTTTGTAGTTTCATTTTAACATTTATGTTATTCTTTTCAAATTTGAAATGTAGAAGTGAATTTACAGATTTACATTTTGCTTTCTTTTAGAAAAGTTCTTTTTACAAGTGCTGTTTCATAGATGTGAAACCATGTATAAACATTTCTCAAAAAAGCATGTATTTTAATGTTTGTAGTTTCATTTTAACATTTATGTTGTTCTTTTCAAAATTGAAATGTAGAAGTGAATTTACAGATCTACATTTTGTTTTCTTGTAGAAAAGTGCTTTTTACATGTGCTGTTTCATGATGTGAAATCATGTTTAAACATTTCACAAAAAAGCATGTATTTTATTGTTTGTAGTTTCATTTAAACATTTATGTTATTCTTTTCAAATTTGAAATGTAGAAGTGAATTTACAGATTTACATTTTGCTTTCTTGTGGAAAAGTACTTTTTACAAGTGCTGTTTCATAGATGTGAAACCATGTTTAAACATTTCTCAAAAAAGCATGTATTTTAATGTTTGTTGTTTCATTTTAACATTTATGTTATTCCTTTCAAAATTGAAATGTAGAAGTGAATTTACAGATCGACATTTTTTTTTCTTGTAGAAAAGTACTTTTTACGTGCTGTTTCATTGATGTGAAACCATGTTTAAATATTTCTCAAAAAAGCATGTATTTTAATGTTTGTAGTTTCGTTTTAACATTAATGTTATTCTTTTCAAAATTGAATATGTAGAAGTGAATTTATGCATCCTCATTTTGCTTTCTTTTAGAAAAGTACTTTTTACAAGTGCTGTTTCATAGATGTGAAATCATGTTTAAACATTTCTCAAAAAAGCATGTATTTTAATGTTTGTAGTTTCATTTTAACATTTATGTTATTCTTTTCAAATTTGAAATGTAGAAGTGAAT
This sequence comes from Narcine bancroftii, assembly GCF_036971445.1. Taxonomy (NCBI): domain Eukaryota; kingdom Metazoa; phylum Chordata; class Chondrichthyes; order Torpediniformes; family Narcinidae; genus Narcine; species Narcine bancroftii. The sequence goes on along the minus strand of NW_027211800.1, from coordinate 4,482,777 downwards.
TTACAGATTTACATTTTGCTTTCTTGTGGAAAAGTACTTTTTACAAGTGCTGTTTCATAGATGTGAAACCATGTTTAAACATTTCTCAAAAAAGCATGTATTTTAATGTTTGTAGTTACATTTTAACATTTATGTTGTTCTTTTCAAAATTGAAATGTAGAAGTGAATTTACAGATCTACATTTTGTTTTCTTGTAGAAAAGTGCTTTTTACCTGTGCTGTTTCATTGATGTGAAATCATGTTTAAACATTTCACAAAAAAGCATGTATTTTATTGTTCGTAGTTTCATTTTAACATTTATGTTATTATTTTCAAATTTGAAATGTAGAAGTGAATATACAGATTTACATTTTGCTTTCTTGTGGAAAAGTACTTTTTGCAAGTGCTGTTTCATAGATGTGAAAACATGTTTAAACATTTCTCAAAAAAGCATGTATTTTAATGTTTGTAGTTTCATTTTAACATTTATGTTGTTCTTTTCAAAATTGAAATGTAGAAGTGAATTTACAGATCTACATTTTGTTTTCTTGTAGAAAAGTGCTTTTTACCTGTGCTGTTTCATTGATGTCAAATCATGTTTAAACATTACTCAAAAAAGCATGTATTTTTTGTTTGTACTTTCATTTTAACATTTATGTTATTCTTTTCAAATTTGAAATGTAGATGTGAATTTACAGATTTACATTTTGCTTTCTTGTGGAAAAGTACTTTTTACAAGTGCTGTTTCATAGATGTGAAACCATGTTTAAACATTTCTCAAAAAAGCATGTATTTTAATGTTTGTAGTTTCATTTTAACATATATGTTGTTCTTTTCAAAATGAAATGAGAAGTGAATTTACAGATCTACATTTTGTTTTCTTGTAGAAAAGTGCTTTATACATGTGCTGTTTCATTGATGTGAAATCATGTTTAAATATTTCACAAAAAAGCATGTATTTTATTGTTTGTAGTTTCATTTTAACATTAATGTTATTATTTTCAAATTTGAAATGTAGAAGTGAATTTACAGATTTACATTTTGCTTTCTTGTGGAAAAGTACTTTTTACAAGTGCTGTTTCATAGATGTGAAACCATGTTTAAACATTTCTCAAAAAAGCATGTATTTTAATGTTTGTAGTTTCATTTTAACATTTATGTTGTTCTTTTCAAAATTGAAATGTAGAAGTGAATTTACAGATCTACATTTTGTTTTCTTGTAGAAAAGTGCTTTTTACCTGTGCTGTTTCATTGATGTGAAATCATGTTTAAACATTACTCAAAAAAGCATGTATTTTAATATTTGTACTTTCATTTTAACATTTATGTAGTTGTTTTCAAAATTGAAATGTAGAAGTGAATTTACAGATTTACATTTTGCTTTCTTGTGGAAAAGTACTTTTTACAAGTGCTGTTTCATAGATGTGAAACCATGTTTAAACATTTCTCAAAAAAGCATGTATTTTAATGTTTGTAGTTTCATTTTAACATTTATGTTGTTCTTTTCAAAATGAAATGAGAAGTGAATTTACAGATCTACATTTTGTTTTCTTGTAGAAAAGTGCTTTTTACATGTGCTGTTTCATTGATGTGAAATCATGTTTAAATATTTCACAAAAAAGCATGTATTTTATTGTTTGTAGTTTCATTTTAACATTAATGTTATTATTTTCAAATTTGAAATGTAGAAGTGAATTTACAGATTTACATTTTGCTTTCTTGTGGAAAAGTACTTTTTACAAGTGCTGTTTCATAGATGTGAAACCATGTTTAAACATTTCTCAAAAAAGCATGTATTTTAATGTTTGTAGTTTCATTTTAACATTTATGTTGTTCTTTTCAAAATTGAAATGTAGAAGTGAATTTACAGATCTACATTTTGTTTTCTTGTAGAAAAGTGCTTTTTACCTGTGCTGTTTCATTGATGTGAAATCATGTTTAAACATTACAAAAAAGCATGTATTTTAATATTTGTAGTTTCATTTTAACATTTATGTAGTTGTTTTCAAAATTGAAATGTAGAAGTGAATTTACAGATCTACATTTTGTTTTCTTGTAGAAAAGTGCTTTTTACCTGTGCTGTTTCATATATGTGAAACCATGTTTAAACATTTCTCAAAAAAGCATGTATTTTAATGTTTGTAGTTTCATTTTAACATTAATGTTATTCTTTTCAAAATTGAATATGTAGAAGTGAATTTATGCATCCTCATTTTGCTTTCTTTTAGAAAAGTACTTTTTACAAGTGCTGTTTCATAGATGTGAAATCATGTTTAAACATTTCTCAAAAAAGCATGCATTTTAATGTTTGTAGTTTCATTTTAACATTTATGTTATTCTTTTCAAATTTGAAATGTAGAAGTGAATTTACAGATTTACATTTTGCTTTCTTGTGGAAAAGTACTTTTTACGTGCTGTTTCATAGATGTGAAACCATGTTTAAACATTTCTCAAAAAAGCATGTATTTTAATGTTTGTAGTTACATTTTAACATTTATGTTGTTCTTTTCAAAATTGAAATGTAGAAGTGAATTTACAGATCTACATTTTGTTTTCTTGTAGAAAAGTGCTTTTTACCTGTGCTGTTTCATTGATGTGAAATCATGTTTAAACATTTCACAAAAAAGCATGTATTTTATTGTTTGTAGTTTCATTTTAACATTTATGTTATTATTTTCAAATTTGAAATGTAGAAGTGAATATACAGATTTACATTTTGCTTTCTTGTGGAAAAGTACTTTTTGCAAGTGCTGTTTCATAGATGTGAAAACATGTTTAAACATTTCTCAAAAAAGCATGTATTTTAATGTTTGTAGTTTCATTTTAACATTTATGTTGTTCTTTTCAAAATTGAAATGTAGAAGTGAATTTACAGATCTACATTTTGTTTTCTTGTAGAAAAGTGCTTTTTACCTGTGCTGTTTCATTGATGTCAAATCATGTTTAAACATTACTCAAAAAAGCATGTATTTTATGTTTGTAGTTTCATTTTAACATTTATGTTATTCTTTTCAAATTTGAAATGTAGAAGTGAATTTACAGATTTACATTTTGCTTTCTTGTGGAAAAGTACTTTTTACAAGTGCTGTTTCATAGATGTGAAACCATGTTTAAACATTTCTCAAAAAAGCATGTATTTTAATGTTTGTAGTTTCATTTTAACATTTATGTTGTTCTTTTCAAAATGAAATGAGAAGTGAATTTACAGATCTACATTTTGTTTTCTTGTAGAAAAGTGCTTTTTACATGTGCTGTTTCATTGATGTGAAATCATGTTTAAATATTTCACAAAAAAGCATGTATTTTATTGTTTGTAGTTTCATTTTAACATTAATGTTATTATTTTCAAATTTGAAATGTAGAAGTGAATTTACAGATTTACATTTTGCTTTCTTGTGGAAAAGTACTTTTTACAAGTGCTGTTTCATAGATGTGAAACCATGTTTAAACATTTCTCAAAAAAGCATGTATTTTAATGTTTGTAGTTTCATTTTAACATTTATGTTGTTCTTTTCAAAATTGAAATGTAGAAGTGAATTTCCAGATCTACATTTTGTTTTCTTGTAGAAAAGTGCTTTTTACCTGTGCTGTTTCATTGATGCCAAATCATGTTTAAACATTACTCAAAAAAGCATGTATTTTATTGTTTGTAGTTTCATTTTAACATTTATGTTATTCTTTTCAAATTTGTAATGTAGAAGTGAATTTACAGATTTACATTTTGCTTTCTTGTGGAAAAGTACTTTTTACAAGTGCTGTTTCATAGATGTGAAACCATGTTTAAACATTTCTCAAAAAAGCATGTATTTTAATGTTTGTAGTTTCATTTTAACATTTATGTTGTTCTTTTCAAAATTGAAATGTAGAAGTGAATTTACAGATTTACATTTTGCTTTCTTGTGGAAAAGTACTTTTTACAAGTGCTGTTTCATAGATGTGAAACCATGTTTAAACGTTTCTCAAAAAAGAATGTATTTTAATGTTTGTAGTTTCATTTTAACATTTATGTTATTCTTTTCAAATTTGAAATGTAGAAGTGAATTTACAGATTTACATTTTGCTTTCTTTTAGAAAAGTTCTTTTTACAAGTGCTGTTTCATAGATGTGAAACCATGTATAAACATTTCTCAAAAAGGAATGTATTTTAATGTTTGTAGTTTCATTTTAACATTTATGTTGTTCTTTTCAAAATTGAAATGTAGAAGTGAATTTACAGATCTACATTTTGTTTTCTTGTAGAAAAGTGCTTTTTACATGTGCTGTTTCATGATGTGAAATCATGTTTAAACATTTCACAAAAAAAGCATGTATTTTATTGTTTGTAGTTTCATTTAAACATTTATGTTATTCTTTTCAAATTTGAAATGTAGAAGTGAATTTACAGATTTACATTTTGCTTTCTTGTGGAAAAGTACTTTTTACAAGTGCTTTCATAGATGTGAAACCATGTTTAAACATTTCTCAAAAAAGCATGTATTTTAATGTTTGTAGTTACATTTTAACATTTATGTTGTTCTTTTCAAAATTGAAATGTAGAAGTGAATTTACAGATCTACATTTTGTTTTCTTGTAGAAAAGTGCTTTTTACCTGTGCTGTTTCATTGATGTGAAATCATGTTTAAACATTTCACAAAAAAGCATGTATTTTATTGTTTGTAGTTTCATTTTAACATTTATGTTATTATTTTCAAATTTGAAATGTAGAAGTGAATATACAGTTACATTTTGCTTTCTTGTGGAAAAGTACTTTTTGCAAGTGCTGTTTCATAGATGTGAAAACATGTTTAAACATTTCTCAAAAAAGCATGTATTTTAATGTTTGTAGTTTCATTTTAACATTTATGTTGTTCTTTTCAAAATTGAAATGTAGAAGTGAATTTACAGATCTACATTTTGTTTTCTTGTAGAAAAGTGCTTTTTACCTGTGCTGTTTCATTGATGTCAAATCATGTTTAAACATTACTCAAAAAAGCATGTATTTTATGTTTGTAGTTTCATTTTAACATTTATGTTATTCTTTTCAAATTTGAAATGTAGAAGAGAATTTACAGATTTACATTTTGCTTTCTTGTGGAAAAGTACTTTTTACAAGTGCTGTTTCATAGATGTGAAACCATGTTTAAACATTTCTCAAAAAAGCATGTATTTTAATGTTTGTAGTTTCATTTTAACATTTATGTTGTTCTTTTCAAAATTGAAATGTAGAAGTGAATTTACAGATCAACATTTTGTTTTCTTGTAGAAAAGTGCTTTTTACCTGTGCTGTTTCATTGATGTGAAATCATGTTTAAACATTACTCAAAAAAGCATGTATTTTAATATTTGTAGTTTCATTTTAACATTTATGTAGTTGTTTTCAAAATTGAAATGTAGGTGAATTTACAGATTTACATTTTGCTTTCTTGTGGAAAAGTACTTTTTACAAGTGCTGTTTCATAGATGTGAAACCATGTTTAAACATTTCTCAAAAAAGCATGTATTTTAATGTTTGTAGTTTCATTTTAACATTTATGTTGTTCTTTTCAAAATGAAATGAGAAGTGAATTTACAGATCTACATTTTGTTTTCTTGTAGAAAAGTGCTTTTTACATGTGCTGTTTCATTGATGTGAAATCATGTTTAAATATTTCACAAAAAAGCATGTATTTTATTGTTTGTAGTTTCATTTTAACATTAATGTTATTATTTTCAAATTTGAAATGTAGAAGTGAATTTATAGATTTACATTTTGCTTTCTTGTGGAAAAGTACTTTTTACAAGTGCTGTTTCATAGATGTGAAACCATGTTTAAACATTTCTCAAAAAAGCATGTATTTTAATGTTTGTAGTTTCATTTTAACATTTATGTTGTTCTTTTCAAAATTGAAATGTAGAAGTGAATTTACAGATCTACATTTTGTTTTCTTGTAGAAAAGTGCTTTTTACCTGTGCTGTTTCATTGATGCCAAATCATGTTTAAACATTACTCAAAAAAGCATGTATTTTATTGTTTGTAGTTTCATTTTAACATTTATGTTATTCTTTTCAAATTTGTAATGTAGAAGTGAATTTACAGATTTACATTTTGCTTTCTTGTGGAAAAGTACTTTTTACAAGTGCTGTTTCATAGATGTGAAACCATGTTTAAACATTTCTCAAAAAAGCATGTATTTTAATGTTTGTAGTTTCATTTTAACATTTATGTTATTCTTTTCAAAATTGAAATGTAGAAGTGAATTTACAGATCTACATTTTGCTTTCTTTTAGAAAAGTTCTTTTTACAAGTGCTGTTTCATAGATGTGAAATCATGTTTAAACATTTCACAAAAAAGCATGTATTTTATTGTTTGTAGTTTCATTTTAACATTTATGTTGTTCTTTTCAAAATTGAAATGTAGAAGTGAATTTACAGATTTACATTTTGCTTTCATGTGGAAAAGTACTTTTTACAAGTGCTGTTTCATAGATGTGAAACCATGTTTAAACGTTTCTCAAAAAAGCATGTATTTTAATGTTTGTAGTTTCATTTTAACAGTTATGTTATTCTTTTCAAATTTGAAATGTAGAAGTGAATTTACAGCTTTACATTTTGCTTTCTTTTAGAAAAGTTCTTTTTACAAGTGCTGTTTCATAGATGTGAAACCATGTTTAAACATTTCTCAAAAAAGCATGTATTTTAATGTTTGTAGTTTCATTTTAACATTTATGTTGTTCTTTTCAAAATGAAATGAGAAGTGAATTTACAGATCTACATTTTGTTTTCTTGTAGAAAAGTGCTTTTTACATGTGCTGTTTCATTGATGTGAAATCATGTTTAAATATTTCACAAAAAAGCATGTATTTTATTGTTTGTAGTTTCATTTTAACATTAATGTTATTATTTTCAAATTTGAAATGTAGAAGTGAATTTACAGATTTACATTTTGCTTTCTTGTGGAAAAGTACTTTTTACGTGCTGTTTCATAGATGTGAAACCATGTTTAAACATTTCTCAAAAAAGCATGTATTTTAATGTTTGTAGTTTCATTTTAACATTTATGTTGTTCTTTTCAAAATTGAAATGTAGAAGTGAATTTACAGATCTACATTTTGTTTTCTTGTAGAAAAGTGCTTTTTACCTGTGCTGTTTCATTGATGTCAAATCATGTTTAAACATTACTCAAAAAAGCATGTATTTTATGTTTGTAGTTTCATTTTAACATTTATGTTATTCTTTTCAAATTTGAAATGTAGAAGTGAATTTACAGATTTACATTTTGCTTTCTTGTGGAAAAGTACTTTTTACAAGTGCTGTTTCATAGATGTGAAACCATGTTTAAACATTTCTCAAAAAAGCATGTATTTTAATATTTGTAGTTTCATTTTAACATTTATGTAGTTGTTTTCAAAATTGAAATGTAGGTGAATTTACAGATTTACATTTTGCTTTCTTGTGGAAAAGTACTTTTTACAAGTGCTGTTTCATAGATGTGAAACCATGTTTAAACATTTCTCAAAAAAGCATGTATTTTAATGTTTGTAGTTTCATTTTAACATTTATGTTGTTCTTTTCAAAATGAAATGAGAAGTGAATTTACAGATCTACATTTTGTTTTCTTGTAGAAAAGTGCTTTTTACATGTGCTGTTTCATTGATGTGAAATCATGTTTAAATATTTCACAAAAAAGCATGTATTTTATTGTTTGTAGTTTCATTTTAACATTAATGTTATTATTTTCAAATTTGAAATGTAGAAGTGAATTTACAGATTTACATTTTGCTTTCTTGTGGAAAAGTACTTTTTACAAGTGCTGTTTCATAGATGTGAAACCATGTTTAAACATTTCTCAAAAAAGCATGTATTTTAATGTTTGTAGTTTCATTTTAACATTTATGTTGTTCTTTTCAAAATTGAAATGTAGAAGTGAATTTCCAGATCTACATTTTGTTTTCTTGTAGAAAAGTGCTTTTTACCTGTGCTGTTTCATTGATGCCAAATCATGTTTAAACATTACTCAAAAAAGCATGTATTTTATTGTTTGTAGTTTCATTTTAACATTTATGTTATTCTTTTCAAATTTGTAATGTAGAAGTGAATTTACAGATTTACATTTTGCTTTCTTGTGGAAAAGTACTTTTTACAAGTGCTGTTTCATAGATGTGAAACCATGTTTAAACATTTCTCAAAAAAGCATGTATTTTAATGTTTGTAGTTTCATTTTAACATTTATGTTGTTCTTTTCAAAATTGAAATGTAGAAGTGAATTTACAGATTTACATTTTGCTTTCTTGTGGAAAAGTACTTTTTACAAGTGCTGTTTCATAGATGTGAAACCATGTTTAAACGTTTCTCAAAAAAGAATGTATTTTAATGTTTGTAGTTTCATTTTAACATTTATGTTATTCTTTTCAAATTTGAAATGTAGAAGTGAATTTACAGATTTACATTTTGCTTTCTTTTAGAAAAGTTCTTTTTACAAGTGCTGTTTCATAGATGTGAAACCATGTATAAACATTTCTCAAAAAGGAATGTATTTTAATGTTTGTAGTTTCATTTTAACATTTATTTTGTTCTTTTCAAAATTGAAATGTAGAAGTGAATTTACAGATCTACATTTTGTTTTCTTGTAGAAAAGTGCTTTTTACATGTGCTGTTTCATGATGTGAAATCATGTTTAAACATTTCACAAAAAAAGCATGTATTTTATTGTTTGTAGTTTCATTTAAACATTTATGTTATTCTTTTCAAATTTGAAATGTAGAAGTGAATTTACAGATTTACATTTTGCTTTCTTGTGGAAAAGTTCTTTTTACAAGTGCTTTCATAGATGTGAAACCATGTTTAAACATTTCTCAAAAAAGCATGTATTTTAATGTTTGTAGTTACATTTTAACATTTATGTTGTTCTTTTCAAAATTGAAATGTAGAAGTGAATTTACAGATCTACATTTTGTTTTCTTGTAGAAAAGTGCTTTTTACCTGTGCTGTTTCATTGATGTGAAATCATGTTTAAACATTTCACAAAAAAGCATGTATTTTATTGTTTGTAGTTTCATTTTAACATTTATGTTATTATTTTCAAATTTGAAATGTAGAAGTGAATATACAGTTACATTTTGCTTTCTTGTGGAAAAGTACTTTTTGCAAGTGCTGTTTCATAGATGTGAAAACATGTTTAAACATTTCTCAAAAAAGCATGTATTTTAATGTTTGTAGTTTCATTTTAACATTTATGTTGTTCTTTTCAAAATTGAAATGTAGAAGTGAATTTACAGATCTACATTTTGTTTTCTTGTAGAAAAGTGCTTTTTACCTGTGCTGTTTCATTGATGTCAAATCATGTTTAAACATTACTCAAAAAAGCATGTATTTTATGTTTGTAGTTTCATTTTAACATTTATGTTATTCTTTTCAAATTTGAAATGTAGAAGAGAATTTACAGATTTACATTTTGCTTTCTTGTGGAAAAGTACTTTTTACAAGTGCTGTTTCATAGATGTGAAACCATGTTTAAACATTTCTCAAAAAAGCATGTATTTTAATGTTTGTAGTTTCATTTTAACATTTATGTTGTTCTTTTCAAAATTGAAATGTAGAAGTGAATTTACAGATCAACATTTTGTTTTCTTGTAGAAAAGTGCTTTTTACCTGTGCTGTTTCATTGATGTGAAATCATGTTTAAACATTACTCAAAAAAGCATGTATTTTAATATTTGTAGTTTCATTTTAACATTTATGTAGTTGTTTTCAAAATTGAAATGTAGGTGAATTTACAGATTTACATTTTGCTTTCTTGTGGAAAAGTACTTTTTACAAGTGCTGTTTCATAGATGTGAAACCATGTTTAAACATTTCTCAAAAAAGCATGTATTTTAATGTTTGTAGTTTCATTTTAACATTTATGTTGTTCTTTTCAAAATTAAATGAGAAGTGAATTTACAGATCTACATTTTGTTTTCTTGTAGAAAAGTGCTTTTTACATGTGCTGTTTCATTGATGTGAAATCATGTTTAAATATTTCACAAAAAAGCATGTATTTTATTGTTTGTAGTTTCATTTTAACATTAATGTTATTATTTTCAAATTTGAAATGTAGAAGTGAATTTATAGATTTACATTTTGCTTTCTTGTGGAAAAGTACTTTTTACAAGTGCTGTTTCATAGATGTGAAACCATGTTTAAACATTTCTCAAAAAAGCATGTATTTTAATGTTTGTAGTTTCATTTTAACATTTATGTTGTTCTTTTCAAAATTGAAATGTAGAAGTGAATTTACAGATCTACATTTTGTTTTCTTGTAGAAAAGTGCTTTTTACCTGTGCTGTTTCATTGATGCCAAATCATGTTTAAACATTACTCAAAAAAGCATGTATTTTATTGTTTGTAGTTTCATTTTAACATTTATGTTATTCTTTTCAAATTTGTAATGTAGAAGTGAATTTACAGATTTACATTTTGCTTTCTTGTGGAAAAGTACTTTTTACAAGTGCTGTTTCATAGATGTGAAACCATGTTTAAACATTTCTCAAAAAAGCATGTATTTTAATGTTTGTAGTTTCATTTTAACATTTATGTTATTCTTTTCAAAATTGAAATGTAGAAGTGAATTTACAGATCTACATTTTGTTTTCTTGTAGAAAAGTGCTTTTTACCTGTGCTGTTTCATTGATGCCAAATCATGTTTAAACATTACTCAAAAAAGCATGTATTTTATTGTTTGTAGTTTCATTTTAACATTTATGTTATTCTTTTCAAATTTGTAATGTAGAAGTGAATTTACAGATTTACATTTTGCTTTCTTGTGGAAAAGTACTTTTTACAAGTGCTGTTTCATAGATGTGAAACCATGTTTAAACATTTCTCAAAAAAGCATGTATTTTAATGTTTGTAGTTTCATTTTAACATTTATGTTATTCTTTTCAAAATTGAAATGTAGAAGTGAATTTACAGATCTACATTTTGCTTTCTTTTAGAAAAGTTCTTTTTACAAGTGCTGTTTCATAGATGTGAAATCATGTTTAAACATTTCACAAAAAAGCATGTATTTTATTGTTTGTAGTTTCATTTTAACATTTATGTTGTTCTTTTCAAAATTGAAATGTAGAAGTGAATTTACAGATTTACATTTTGCTTTCATGTGGAAAAGTACTTTTTACAAGTGCTGTTTCATAGATGTGAAACCATGTTTAAACGTTTCTCAAAAAAGCATGTATTTTAATGTTTGTAGTTTCATTTTAACAGTTATGTTATTCTTTTCAAATTTGAAATGTAGAAGTGAATTTACAGATTTACATTTTGCTTTCTTTTAGAAAAGTTCTTTTTACAAGTGCTGTTTCATAGATGTGAAACCATGTTTAAACATTTCTCAAAAAAGCATGTATTTTAATGTTTGTAGTTTCATTTTAACATTTATGTTGTTCTTTTCAAAATGAAATGAGAAGTGAATTTACAGATCTACATTTTGTTTTCTTGTAGAAAAGTGCTTTTTACATGTGCTGTTTCATTGATGTGAAATCATGTTTAAATATTTCACAAAAAAGCATGTATTTTATTGTTTGTAGTTTCATTTTAACATTAATGTTATTATTTTCAAATTTGAAATGTAGAAGTGAATTTACAGATTTACATTTTGCTTTCTTGTGGAAAAGTACTTTTTACGTGCTGTTTCATAGATGTGAAACCATGTTTAAACATTTCTCAAAAAAGCATGTATTTTAATGTTTGTAGTTTCATTTTAACATTTATGTTGTTCTTTTCAAAATTGAAATGTAGAAGTGAATTTACAGATCTACATTTTGTTTTCTTGTAGAAAAGTGCTTTTTACCTGTGCTGTTTCATTGATGTCAAATCATGTTTAAACATTACTCAAAAAAGCATGTATTTTATGTTTGTAGTTTCATTTTAACATTTATGTTATTCTTTTCAAATTTGAAATGTAGAAGTGAATTTACAGATTTACATTTTGCTTTCTTGTGGAAAAGTACTTTTTACAAGTGCTGTTTCATAGATGTGAAACCATGTTTAAACATTTCTCAAAAAAGCATGTATTTTAATATTTGTAGTTTCATTTTAACATTTATGTAGTTGTTTTCAAAATTGAAATGTAGGTGAATTTACAGATTTACATTTTGCTTTCTTGTGGAAAAGTACTTTTTACAAGTGCTGTTTCATAGATGTGAAACCATGTTTAAACATTTCTCAAAAAAGCATGTATTTTAATGTTTGTAGTTTCATTTTAACATTTATGTTGTTCTTTTCAAAATGAAATGAGAAGTGAATTTACAGATCTACATTTTGTTTTCTTGTAGAAAAGTGCTTTTTACATGTGCTGTTTCATTGATGTGAAATCATGTTTAAATATTTCACAAAAAAGCATGTATTTTATTGTTTGTAGTTTCATTTTAACATTAATGTTATTATTTTCAAATTTGAAATGTAGAAGTGAATTTACAGATTTACATTTTGCTTTCTTGTGGAAAAGTACTTTTTACAAGTGCTGTTTCATAGATGTGAAACCATGTTTAAACATTTCTCAAAAAAGCATGTATTTTAATGTTTGTAGTTTCATTTTAACATTTATGTTGTTCTTTTCAAAATTGAAATGTAGAAGTGAATTTCCAGATCTACATTTTGTTTTCTTGTAGAAAAGTGCTTTTTACCTGTGCTGTTTCATTGATGCCAAATCATGTTTAAACATTACTCAAAAAAGCATGTATTTTATTGTTTGTAGTTTCATTTTAACATTTATGTTATTCTTTTCAAATTTGTAATGTAGAAGTGAATTTACAGATTTACATTTTGCTTTCTTGTGGAAAAGTACTTTTTACAAGTGCTGTTTCATAGATGTGAAACCATGTTTAAACATTTCTCAAAAAAGCATGTATTTTAATGTTTGTAGTTTCATTTTAACATTTATGTTGTTCTTTTCAAAATTGAAATGTAGAAGTGAATTTACAGATTTACATTTTGCTTTCTTGTGGAAAAGTACTTTTTACAAGTGCTGTTTCATAGATGTGAAACCATGTTTAAACGTTTCTCAAAAAAGAATGTATTTTAATGTTTGTAGTTTCATTTTAACATTTATGTTATTCTTTTCAAATTTGAAATGTAGAAGTGAATTTACAGATTTACATTTTGCTTTCTTTTAGAAAAGTTCTTTTTACAAGTGCTGTTTCATAGATGTGAAACCATGTATAAACATTTCTCAAAAAGGAATGTATTTTAATGTTTGTAGTTTCATTTTAACATTTATTTTGTTCTTTTCAAAATTGAAATGTAGAAGTGAATTTACAGATCTACATTTTGTTTTCTTGTAGAAAAGTGCTTTTTACATGTGCTGTTTCATGATGTGAAATCATGTTTAAACATTTCACAAAAAAAGCATGTATTTTATTGTTTGTAGTTTCATTTAAACATTTATGTTATTCTTTTCAAATTTGAAATGTAGAAGTGAATTTACAGATTTACATTTTGCTTTCTTGTGGAAAAGTACTTTTTACAAGTGCTTTCATAGATGTGAAACCATGTTTAAACATTTCTCAAAAAAGCATGTATTTTAATGTTTGTAGTTACATTTTAACATTTATGTTGTTCTTTTCAAAATTGAAATGTAGAAGTGAATTTACAGATCTACATTTTGTTTTCTTGTAGAAAAGTGCTTTTTACCTGTGCTGTTTCATTGATGTGAAATCATGTTTAAACATTTCACAAAAAAGCATGTATTTTATTGTTTGTAGTTTCATTTTAACATTTATGTTATTATTTTCAAATTTGAAATGTAGAAGTGAATATACAGTTACATTTTGCTTTCTTGTGGAAAAGTACTTTTTGCAAGTGCTGTTTCATAGATGTGAAAACATGTTTAAACATTTCTCAAAAAAGCATGTATTTTAATGTTTGTAGTTTCATTTTAACATTTATGTTGTTCTTTTCAAAATTGAAATGTAGAAGTGAATTTACAGATCTACATTTTGTTTTCTTGTAGAAAAGTGCTTTTTACCTGTGCTGTTTCATTGATGTCAAATCATGTTTAAACATTACTCAAAAAAGCATGTATTTTATGTTTGTAGTTTCATTTTAACATTTATGTTATTCTTTTCAAATTTGAAATGTAGAAGAGAATTTACAGATTTACATTTTGCTTTCTTGTGGAAAAGTACTTTTTACAAGTGCTGTTTCATAGATGTGAAACCATGTTTAAACATTTCTCAAAAAAGCATGTATTTTAATGTTTGTAGTTTCATTTTAACATTTATGTTGTTCTTTTCAAAATTGAAATGTAGAAGTGAATTTACAGATCAACATTTTGTTTTCTTGTAGAAAAGTGCTTTTTACCTGTGCTGTTTCATTGATGTGAAATCATGTTTAAACATTACTCAAAAAAGCATGTATTTTAATATTTGTAGTTTCATTTTAACATTTATGTAGTTGTTTTCAAAATTGAAATGTAGGTGAATTTACAGATTTACATTTTGCTTTCTTGTGGAAAAGTACTTTTTACAAGTGCTGTTTCATAGATGTGAAACCATGTTTAAACATTTCTCAAAAAAGCATGTATTTTAATGTTTGTAGTTTCATTTTAACATTTATGTTGTTCTTTTCAAAATGAAATGAGAAGTGAATTTACAGATCTACATTTTGTTTTCTTGTAGAAAAGTGCTTTTTACATGTGCTGTTTCATTGATGTGAAATCATGTTTAAATATTTCACAAAAAAGCATGTATTTTATTGTTTGTAGTTTCATTTTAACATTAATGTTATTATTTTCAAATTTGAAATGTAGAAGTGAATTTATAGATTTACATTTTGCTTTCTTGTGGAAAAGTACTTTTTACAAGTGCTGTTTCATAGATGTGAAACCATGTTTAAACATTTCTCAAAAAAGCATGTATTTTAATGTTTGTAGTTTCATTTTAACATTTATGTTGTTCTTTTCAAAATTGAAATGTAGAAGTGAATTTACAGATCTACATTTTGTTTTCTTGTAGAAAAGTGCTTTTTACCTGTGCTGTTTCATTGATGCCAAATCATGTTTAAACATTACTCAAAAAAGCATGTATTTTATTGTTTGTAGTTTCATTTTAACATTTATGTTATTCTTTTCAAATTTGTAATGTAGAAGTGAATTTACAGATTTACATTTTGCTTTCTTGTGGAAAAGTACTTTTTACAAGTGCTGTTTCATAGATGTGAAACCATGTTTAAACATTTCTCAAAAAAGCATGTATTTTAATGTTTGTAGTTTCATTTTAACATTTATGTTATTCTTTTCAAAATTGAAATGTAGAAGTGAATTTACAGATCTACATTTTGCTTTCTTTTAGAAAAGTTCTTTTTACAAGTGCTGTTTCATAGATGTGAAATCATGTTTAAACATTTCACAAAAAAGCATGTATTTTATTGTTTGTAGTTTCATTTTAACATTTATGTTGTTCTTTTCAAAATTGAAATGTAGAAGTGAATTTACAGATTTACATTTTGCTTTCATGTGGAAAAGTACTTTTTACAAGTGCTGTTTCATAGATGTGAAACCATGTTTAAACGTTTCTCAAAAAAGCATGTATTTTAATGTTTGTAGTTTCATTTTAACAGTTATGTTATTCTTTTCAAATTTGAAATGTAGAAGTGAATTTACAGATTTACATTTTGCTTTCTTTTAGAAAAGTTCTTTTTACAAGTGCTGTTTCATAGATGTGAAACCATGTTTAAACATTTCTCAAAAAAGCATGTATTTTAATGTTTGTAGTTTCATTTTAACATTTATGTTGTTCTTTTCAAAATGAAATGAGAAGTGAATTTACAGATCTACATTTTGTTTTCTTGTAGAAAAGTGCTTTTTACATGTGCTGTTTCATTGATGTGAAATCATGTTTAAATATTTCACAAAAAAGCATGTATTTTATTGTTTGTAGTTTCATTTTAACATTAATGTTATTATTTTCAAATTTGAAATGTAGAAGTGAATTTACAGATTTACATTTTGCTTTCTTGTGGAAAAGTACTTTTTACGTGCTGTTTCATAGATGTGAAACCATGTTTAAACATTTCTCAAAAAAGCATGTATTTTAATGTTTGTAGTTTCATTTTAATATTTATGTTGTTCTTTTCAAAATTGAAATGTAGAAGTGAATTTACAGATCTACATTTTGTTTTCTTGTAGAAAAGTGCTTTTTACCTGTGCTGTTTCATTGATGCCAAATCATGTTTAAACATTACTCAAAAAAGCATGTATTTTATTGTTTGTAGTTTCATTTTAACATTTATGTTATTCTTTTCAAATTTGTAATGTAGAAGTGAATTTACAGATTTACATTTTGCTTTCTTGTGGAAAAGTACTTTTTACAAGTGCTGTTTCATAGATGTGAAACCATGTTTAAACATTTCTCAAAAAAGCATGTATTTTAAAGTTTGTAGTTTCATTTTAACATTTATGTTGTTCTTTTCAAAATTGAAATGTAGAAGTGAATTTACAGATTTACATTTTGCTTTCATGTGGAAAAGTACTTTTTACAAGTGCTGTTTCATAGATGTGAAACCATGTTTAAACGTTTCTCAAAAAAGCATGTATTTTAATGTTTGTAGTTTCATTTTAACAGTTATGTTATTCTTTTCAAATTTGAAATGTAGAAGTGAATTTACAGATTTACATTTTGCTTTCTTTTAGAAAAGTTCTTTTTACAAGTGCTGTTTCATAGATGTGAAACCATGTTTAAACATTTCTCAAAAAAGCATGTATTTTAATGTTTGTAGTTTCATTTTAACATTTATGTTGTTCTTTTCAAAATTGAAATGTAGAAGTGAATTTACAGATCTACATTTTGTTTTCTTGTAGAAAAGTGCTTTTTACATGTGCTGTTTCATGATGTGAAATCATGTTTAAACATTTCACAAAAAAGCATGTATTTTATTGTTTGTAGTTTCATTTAAACATTTATGTTATTCTTTTCAAATTTGAAATGTAGAAGTGAATTTACAGATTTACATTTTGCTTTCTTGTGGAAAAGTACTTTTTACAAGTGCTGTTTCATAGATGTGAAACCATGTTTAAACATTTCTCAAAAAAGCATGTATTTTAATGTTTGTAGTTTCATTTTAACATTTATGTTATTCCTTTCAAAATTGAAATGTAGAAGTGAATTTACAGGTCTACATTTTTTTTCTTGTAGAAAAGTACTTTTTACGTGCTGTTTCATTGATGTGAAACCATGTTTAAATATTTCTCAAAAAAGCATGTATTTTAATGTTTGTAGTTTCATTTTAACATTTATGTTATTCTTTTCAAAATTGAAATGTGGAAGTGAATTTATGCATCCTCATTTTGATTTCTTTTAGAAAAGTACTTTTTACAAGTGCTGTTTCATAGATGTGAAATCATGTTTAAACATTTCTCAAAAAAGCATGTATTTTAATGTTTGTAGTTTCATTTTAACATTTATGTTATTCTTTTCAAATTTGAAATGTAGAAGTGAATTTACAGATTTACATTTTGCTTTCTTGTGGAAAAGTACTTTTTACAAGTGCTGTTTCATAGATGTGAAACCATGTTTAAACATTTCTCAAAAAAGCATGTATTTTAATGTTTGTAGTTACATTTTAACATTTATGTTGTTCTTTTCAAAATTGAAATGTAGAAGTGAATTTACAGATCTACATTTTGTTTTCTTGTAGAAAAGTGCTTTTTACCTGTGCTGTTTCATTGATGTGAAATCATGTTTAAACATTTCACAAAAAAGCATGTATTTTATTGTTTGTAGTTTCATTTTAACATTTATCTTATTATTTTCAAATTTGAAATGTAGAAGTGAATATAAAGATTTACATTTTGCTTTCTTGTGGAAAAGTACTTTTTGCAAGTGCAGTTTCATAGATGTGAAAACATGTTTAAACATTTCTCAAATAAGCATGTATTTTAATGTTTGTAGTTTCATTTTAACATTTATGTTGTTCTTTTCAAAATTGAAATGTAGAAGTGAATTTACAGATCTACATTTTGTTTTCTTGTAGAAAAGTGCTTTTTACCTGTGCTGTTTCATTGATGTCAAATCATGTTTAAACATTACTCAAAAAAGCATGTATTTTATGTTTGTACTTTCATTTTAACATTTATGTTATTCTTTTCAAATTTGAAATGTAGAAGTGAATTTACAGATTTACATTTTGCTTTCTTGTGGAAAAGTACTTTTTACAAGTGCTGTTTCATAGATGTGAAACCATGTTTAAACATTTCTCAAAAAAGCATGTATTTTAATGTTTGTAGTTTCATTTTAACATTTATGTTGTTCTTTTCAAAATTGAAATGTAGAAGTGAATTTACAGATCAACATTTTGTTTTCTTGTAGAAAAGTGCTTTTTACCTGTGCTGTTTCATTGATGTGAAATCATGTTTAAACATTACTCAAAAAAGCATGTATTTTAATATTTGTAGTTTCATTTTAACATTTATGTAGTTGTTTTCAAAATTGAAATGTAGGTGAATTTACAGATTTACATTTTGCTTTCTTGTGGAAAAGTACTTTTTACAAGTGCTGTTTCATAGATGTGAAACCATGTTTAAACATTTCTCAAAAAAGCATGTATTTTAATGTTTGTAGTTTCATTTTAACATTTATGTTGTTCTTTTCAAAATTGAAATGTAGAAGTGAATTTACAGATCTACATTTTGTTTTCTTGTAGAAAAGTGCTTTTTACCTGTGCTGTTTCATTGATGCCAAATCATGTTTAAACATTACTCAAAAAAGCATGTATTTTATTGTTTGTAGTTTCATTTTAACATTTATGTTATTCTTTTCAAATTTGTAATGTAGAAGTGAATTTACAGATTTACATTTTGCTTTCTTGTGGAAAAGTACTTTTTACAAGTGCTGTTTCATAGATGTGAAACCATGTTTAAACATTTCTCAAAAAAGCATGTATTTTAATGTTTGTAGTTTCATTTTAACATTTATGTTGTTCTTTTCAAAATTGAAATGTAGAAGTGAATTTACAGATCTACATTTTGTTTTCTTGTAGAAATGTGCTTTTTACATGTGCTGTTTCATGATGTGAAATCATGTTTAAACATTTCACAAAAAAGCATGTATTTTATTGTTTGTAGTTTCATTTAAACATTTATGTTATTCTTTTCAAATTTGAAATGTAGAAGTGAATTTACAGATTTACATTTTGCTTTCTTGTAGAAAAGTACTTTTTACGTGCTGTTTCATTGATGTGAAACCATGTTTAAATATTTCACAAAAAAGCATGTATTTTAATGTTTGTAGTTTCATTTTAACATTTATGTTATTCTTTTCAAAATTGAAATGTGGAAGTGAATTTATGCATCCTCATTTTGATTTCTTTTAGAAAAGTACTTTTTACAAGTGCTGTTTCATAGATGTGAAATCATGTTTAAACATTTCTCAAAAAAGCATGTATTTTAATGTTTGTAGTTTCATTTTAACATTTATGTTATTCTTTTCAAATTTGAAATGTAGAAGTGAATTTACAGATTTACATTTTGCTTTCTTGTGGAAAAGTACTTTTTACAAGTGTTGTTTCATAGATGTGAAACCATGTTTAAACATTTCTCAAAAAAGCATGTATTTTAATGTTTGTAGTTTCATTTTAACATTTATGTTATTCTTTTCAAAATTGAAATGTAGAAGTGAATTTACAGATCGACATTTTGTTTTCTTGTAAAAAAGTACTTTTTACAAGTGCTGTTTCATAGATGTGAAATCATGTTTAAACATTTCTCAAAAAAGCATGTATTTTATTGTTTGTAGTTTCATTTTAACATTAATGTTATTCTTTTCAAAATTGAATATGTAGAAGTGAATTTATGCATCCTCATTTTGCTTTCTTTTAGAAAAGTACTTTTTACAAGTGCTGTTTCATAGATGTGAAACCATGTTTAAACATTACTCAAAAAAGCATGTATTTTTTGTTTGTACTTTCATTTTAACATTTATGTTATTCTTTTCAAATTTGAAATGTAGATGTGAATTTACAGATTTACATTTTGCTTTCTTGTGGAAAAGTACTTTTTACAAGTGCTGTTTCATAGATGTGAAACCATGTTTAAACATTTCTCAAAAAAGCATGTATTTTAATGTTTGTAGTTTCATTTTAACATTTATGTTGTTCTTTTCAAAATTGAAATGTAGAAGTGAATTTACAGATCAACATTTTGTTTTCTTGTAGAAAAGTGCTTTTTACCTGTGCTGTTTCATTGATGTGAAATCATGTTTAAACATTACTCAAAAAAGCATGTATTTTAATATTTGTACTTTCATTTTAACATTTATGTAGTTGTTTTCAAAATTGAAATGTAGAAGTGAATTTACAGATTTACATTTTGCTTTCTTGTGGAAAAGTACTTTTTACAAGTGCTGTTTCATAGATGTGAAACCATGTTTAAACATTTCTCAAAAAAGCATGTATTTTAATGTTTGTAGTTTCATTTTAACATTTATGTTGTTCTTTTCAAAATGAAATGAGAAGTGAATTTACAGATCTACATTTTGTTTTCTTGTAGAAAAGTGCTTTTTACATGTGCTGTTTCATTGATGTGAAATCATGTTTAAATATTTCACAAAAAAGCATGTATTTTATTGTTTGTAGTTTCATTTTAACATTAATGTTATTATTTTCAAATTTGAAATGTAGAAGTGAATTTACAGATTTACATTTTGCTTTCTTGTGGAAAAGTACTTTTTACAAGTGCTGTTTCATAGATGTGAAACCATGTTTAAACATTTCTCAAAAAAGCATGTATTTTAATGTTTGTAGTTTCATTTTATCATTTATGTTGTTCTTTTCAAAATTGAAATGTAGAAGTGAATTTACAGATCTACATTTTGTTTTCTTGTAGAAAAGTGCTTTTTACCTGTGCTGTTTCATTGATGTGAAATCATGTTTAAACATTACTCAAAAAAGCATGTATTTTAATATTTGTAGTTTCATTTTAACATTTATGTAGTTGTTTTCAAAATTGAAATGTAGAAGTGAATTTACAGATCTACATTTTGTTTTCTTGTAGAAAAGTGCTTTTTACCTGTGCTGTTTCATATATGTGAAACCATGTTTAAACATTTCTCAAAAAAGCATGTATTTTAATGTTTGTAGTTTCATTTTAACATTAATGTTATTCTTTTCAAAATTGAATATGTAGAAGTGAATTTATGCATCCTCATTTTGCTTTCTTTTAGAAAAGTACTTTTTACAAGTGCTGTTTCATAGATGTGAAACCATGTTTAAACATTACTCAAAAAAGCATGTATTTTTTGTTTGTACTTTCATTTTAACATTTATGTTATTCTTTTCAAATTTGAAATGTAGATGTGAATTTACAGATTTACATTTTGCTTTCTTGTGGAAAAGTACTTTTTACAAGTGCTGTTTCATAGATGTGAAACCATGTTTAAACATTTCTCAAAAAAGCATGTATTTTAATGTTTGTAGTTTCATTTTAACATTTATGTTGTTCTTTTCAAAATTGAAATGTAGAAGTGAATTTACAGATCAACATTTTGTTTTCTTGTAGAAAAGTGCTTTTTACCTGTGCTGTTTCATTGATGTGAAATCATGTTTAAACATTACTCAAAAAAGCATGTATTTTAATATTTGTACTTTCATTTTAACATTTATGTAGTTGTTTTCAAAATTGAAATGTAGAAGTGAATTTACAGATTTACATTTTGCTTTCTTGTGGAAAAGTACTTTTTACAAGTGCTGTTTCATAGATGTGAAACCATGTTTAAACATTTCTCAAAAAAGCATGTATTTTAATGTTTGTAGTTTCATTTTAACATTTATGTTGTTCTTTTCAAAATGAAATGAGAAGTGAATTTACAGATCTACATTTTGTTTTCTTGTAGAAAAGTGCTTTTTACATGTGCTGTTTCATTGATGTGAAATCATGTTTAAATATTTCACAAAAAAGCATGTATTTTAATGTTTGTAGTTTCATTTTAACATTAATGTTATTCTTTTCAAAATTGAATATGTAGAAGTGAATTTATGCATCCTCATTTTGCTTTCTTTTAGAAAAGTACTTTTTACAAGTGCTGTTTCATAGATGTGAAATCATGTTTAAACATTTCTCAAAAAAGCATGTATTTTAATGTTTGTAGTTTCATTTTAACATTTATGTTATTCTTTTCAAATTTGAAATGTAGAAGTGAATTTACAGATTTACATTTTGCTTTCTTGTGGAAAAGTACTTTTTACGTGCTGTTTCATAGATGTGAAACCATGTTTAAACATTTCTCAAAAAAGCATGTATTTTAATGTTTGTAGTTACATTTTAACATTTATGTTGTTCTTTTCAAAATTGAAATGTAGAAGTGAATTTACAGATCTACATTTTGTTTTCTTGTAGAAAAGTGCTTTTTACCTGTGCTGTTTCATTGATGTGAAATCATGTTTAAACATTTCACAAAAAAGCATGTATTTTATTGTTTGTAGTTTCATTTTAACATTTATGTTATTATTTTCAAATTTGAAATGTAGAAGTGAATATACAGATTTACATTTTGCTTTCTTGTGGAAAAGTACTTTTTGCAAGTGCTGTTTCATAGATGTGAAAACATGTTTAAACATTTCTCAAAAAAGCATGTATTTTAATGTTTGTAGTTTCATTTTAACATTTATGTTGTTCTTTTCAAAATTGAAATGTAGAAGTGAATTTACAGATCTACATTTTGTTTTCTTGTAGAAAAGTGCTTTTTACCTGTGCTGTTTCATTGATGTCAAATCATGTTTAAACATTACTCAAAAAAGCATGTATTTTATGTTTGTAGTTTCATTTTAACATTTATGTTATTCTTTTCAAATTTGAAATGTAGAAGTGAATTTACAGATTTACATTTTGCTTTCAGGTGGAAAAGTACTTTTTACAAGTGCTGTTTCATAGATGTGAAACCATGTTTAAACATTTCTCAAAAAAGCATGTATTTTAATATTTGTAGTTTCATTTTAACATTTATGTAGTTGTTTTCAAAATTGAAATGTAGGTGAATTTACAGATTTACATTTTGCTTTCTTGTGGAAAAGTACTTTTTACAAGTGCTGTTTCATAGATGTGAAACCATGTTTAAACATTTCTCAAAAAAGCATGTATTTTAATGTTTGTAGTTTCATTTTAACATTTATGTTGTTCTTTTCAAAATGAAATGAGAAGTGAATTTACAGATCTACATTTTGTTTTCTTGTAGAAAAGTGCTTTTTACATGTGCTGTTTCATTGATGTGAAATCATGTTTAAATATTTCACAAAAAAGCATGTATTTTATTGTTTGTAGTTTCATTTTAACATTAATGTTATTATTTTCAAATTTGAAATGTAGAAGTGAATTTACAGATTTACATTTTGCTTTCTTGTGGAAAAGTACTTTTTACAAGTGCTGTTTCATAGATGTGAAACCATGTTTAAACATTTCTCAAAAAAGCATGTATTTTAATGTTTGTAGTTTCATTTTAACATTTATGTTGTTCTTTTCAAAATTGAAATGTAGAAGTGAATTTACAGATCTACATTTTGTTTTCTTGTAGAAAAGTGCTTTTTACCTTTGCTGTTTCATTGATGCCAAATCATGTTTAAACATTACTCAAAAAAGCATGTATTTTATTGTTTGTAGTTTCATTTTAACATTTATGTTATTCTTTTCAAATTTGTAATGTAGAAGTGAATTTACAGATTTACATTTTGCTTTCTTGTGGAAAAGTACTTTTTACAAGTGCTGTTTCATAGATGTGAAACCATGTTTAAACATTTCTCAAAAAAGCATGTATTTTAATGTTTGTAGTTTCATTTTAACATTTATGTTGTTCTTTTCAAAATTGAAATGTAGAAGTGAATTTACAGATTTACATTTTGCTTTCTTGTGGAAAAGTACTTTTTACAAGTGCTGTTTCATAGATGTGAAACCATGTTTAAACGTTTCTCAAAAAACAATGTATTTTAATGTTTGTAGTTTCATTTTAACATTTATGTTATTCTTTTCAAATTTGAAATGTAGAAGTGAATTTACAGATTTACATTTTGCTTTCTTTTAGAAAAGTTCTTTTTACAAGTGCTGTTTCATAGATGTGAAACCATGTATAAACATTTCTCAAAAAGGAATGTATTTTAATGTTTGTAGTTTCATTTTAACATTTATGTTGTTCTTTTCAAAATTGAAATGTAGAAGTGAATTTACAGATCTACATTTTGTTTTCTTGTAGAAAAGTGCTTTTTACATGTGCTGTTTCATGATGTGAAATCATGTTTAAACATTTCACAAAAAAAGCATGTATTTTATTGTTTGTAGTTTCATTTAAACATTTATGTTATTCTTTTCAAATTTGAAATGTAGAAGTGAATTTACAGATTTACATTTTGCTTTCTTGTGGAAAAGTACTTTTTACAAGTGCTGTTTCATAGATGTGAAACCATGTTTAAACATTTCTCAAAAAAGCATGTATTTTAATGTTTGTAGTTACATTTTAACATTTATGTTGTTCTTTTCAAAATTGAAATGTAGAAGTGAATTTACAGATCTACATTTTGTTTTCTTGTAGAAAAGTGCTTTTTACCTGTGCTGTTTCATTGATGTGAAATCATGTTTAAACATTTCACAAAAAAGCATGTATTTTATTGTTTGTAGTTTCATTTTAACATTTATGTTATTATTTTCAAATTTGAAATGTAGAAGTGAATATACAGATTTACATTTTGCTTTCTTGTGGAAAAGTACTTTTTGCAAGTGCTGTTTCATAGATGTGAAAACATGTTTAAACATTTCTCAAAAAAGCATGTATTTTAATGTTTGTAGTTTCATTTTAACATTTATGTTGTTCTTTTCAAAATTGAAATGTAGAAGTGAATTTACAGATCTACATTTTGTTTTCTTGTAGAAAAGTGCTTTTTACCTGTGCTGTTTCATTGATGTCAAATCATGTTTAAACATTACTCAAAAAAGCATGTATTTTATGTTTGTAGTTTCATTTTAACATTTATGTTATTCTTTTCAAATTTGAAATGTAGAAGAGAATTTACAGATTTACATTTTGCTTTCTTGTGGAAAAGTACTTTTTACAAGTGCTGTTTCATAGATGTGAAACCATGTTTAAACATTTCTCAAAAAAGCATGTATTTTAATGTTTGTAGTTTCATTTTAACATTTATGTTGTTCTTTTCAAAATTGAAATGTAGAAGTGAATTTACAGATCAACATTTTGTTTTCTTGTAGAAAAGTGCTTTTTACCTGTGCTGTTTCATTGATGTGAAATCATGTTTAAACATTACTCAAAAAAGCATGTATTTTAATATTTGTAGTTTCATTTTAACATTTATGTAGTTGTTTTCAAAATTGAAATGTAGGTGAATTTACAGATTTACATTTTGCTTTCTTGTGGAAAAGTACTTTTTACAAGTGCTGTTTCATAGATGTGAAACCATGTTTAAACATTTCTCAAAAAAGCATGTATTTTAATGTTTGTAGTTTCATTTTAACATTTATGTTGTTCTTTTCAAAATGAAATGAGAAGTGAATTTACAGATCTACATTTTGTTTTCTTGTAGAAAAGTGCTTTTTACATGTGCTGTTTCATTGATGTGAAATCATGTTTAAATATTTCACAAAAAAGCATGTATTTTATTGTTTGTAGTTTCATTTTAACATTAATGTTATTATTTTCAAATTTGAAATGTAGAAGTGAATTTATAGATTTACATTTTGCTTTCTTGTGGAAAAGTACTTTTTACAAGTGCTGTTTCATAGATGTGAAACCATGTTTAAACATTTCTCAAAAAAGCATGTATTTTAATGTTTGTAGTTTCATTTTAACATTTATGTTGTTCTTTTCAAAATTGAAATGTAGAAGTGAATTTACAGATCTACATTTTGTTTTCTTGTAGAAAAGTGCTTTTTACCTGTGCTGTTTCATTGATGCCAAATCATGTTTAAACATTACCCAAAAAAGCATGTATTTTATTGTTTGTAGTTTCATTTTAACATTTATGTTATTCTTTTCAAATTTGTAATGTAGAAGTGAATTTACAGATTTACATTTTGCTTTCTTGTGGAAAAGTACTTTTTACAAGTGCTGTTTCATAGATGTGAAACCATGTTTAAACATTTCTCAAAAAAGCATGTATTTTAATGTTTGTAGTTTCATTTTAACATTTATGTTATTCTTTTCAAAATTGAAATGTAGAAGTGAATTTACAGATCTACATTTTGCTTTCTTTTAGAAAAGTTCTTTTTACAAGTGCTGTTTCATAGATGTGAAATCATGTTTAAACATTTCACAAAAAAGCATGTATTTTATTGTTTGTAGTTTCATTTTAACATTTATGTTATTCTTTTCAAAATTGAAATGTGGAAGTGAATTTATGCATCCTCATTTTGATTTCTTTTAGAAAAGTACTTTTTACAAGTGCTGTTTCATAGATGTGAAATCATGTTTAAACATTTCTCAAAAAAGCATGTATTTTAATGTTTGTAGTTTCATTTTAACATTTATGTTGTTCTTTTCAAAATTGATATGTAGAAGTGAATTTACAGATCTACATTTTTTTTTCTTGTAGAAAAGTACTTTTTACGTGCTGTTTCATTGATGTGAAACCATGTTTAAATATTTCTCAAAAAAGCATGTATTTTAATGTTTGTAGTTTCATTTTAACATTTATGTTATTCTTTTCAAAATTGAAATGTAGAAGTGAATTTACAGATTTACATTTTGCTTTCTTGTGGAAAAGTACTTATTACAAGTGCTGTTTCATAGATGTGAAACCATGTTTAAACGTTTCTCAAAAAAGCATGTATTTTAATGTTTGTAGTTTCATTTTAACATTTATGTTATTCTTTTCAAATTTGAAATGTAGAAGTGAATTTACAGATTTACATTTTGCTTTCTTTTAGAAAAGTTCTTTTTACAAGTGCTTTCATAGATGTGAAACCATGTATAAACATTTCTCAAAAAGGAATGTATTTTAATGTTTGTAGTTTCATTTTAACATTTATGTTATTCTTTTCAAAATTGAAATGTAGAAGTGAATTTACAGATCTACATTTTGTTTTCTTGTAGAAAAGTGCTTTTTACCTGTGCTGTTTCATTGATGTCAAATCATGTTTAAACATTACTCAAAAAAGCATGTATTTTATTGTTTGTAGTTTCATTTTAACATTTATGTTATTCTTTTCAAATTTGAAATGTAGAAGTGAATTTACAGATTTACATTTTGCTTTCTTGTGGAAAAGTACTTTTTACAAGTGCTGTTTCATAGATGTGAAACCATGTTTAAACATTTCTCAAAAAAGCATGTATTTTAATGTTTGTAGTTTCATTTTAACATTATTGTTATTCTTTTCAAAATTGAATATGTGGAAGTGAATTTATGCATCCTCATTTTGCTTTCTTTTAGAAAAGTACTTTTTACAAGTGCTGTTTCATAGATGTGAAATCATCTTTAAATATTTCACAAAAAAGCATGTATTTTATTGTTTGTAGTTTCATTTTAACATTTATGTTATTATTTTCAAATTTGAAATGTAGAAGTGAATTTACAGATTTACATTTTGCTTTCTTGTGGAAAAGTACTTTTTACAAGTGCTGTTTCATAGATGTGAAAACATGTTTAAACATTTCTCAAAAAAGCATGTATTTTAATGTTTGTAGTTTCATTTTAACATTTATGTTGTTCTTTTCAAAATTGAAATGTAGAAGTGAATTTACAGATCTACATTTTGTTTTCTTGTAGAAAAGTGCTTTTTACCTGTGCTGTTTCATTGATGTCAAATCATGTTTAAACATTACTCAAAAAAGCATGTATTTTATGTTTGTAGTTTCATTTTAACATTTATGTTATTCTTTTCAAATTTAAAATGTAGAAGTGAATTTACAGATTTACATTTTGCTTTCTTGTGGAAAAGTACTTTTTACAAGTGCTGTTTCATAGATGTGAAACCATGTTTAAACATTTCTCAAAAAAGTATGTATTTTAATGTTTGTAGTTTCATTTTAACATTTATGTTGTTCTTTTCAAAATGAAATGAGAAGTGAATTTACAGATCTACATTTTGTTTTCTTGTAGAAAAGTGCTTTTTACATGTGCTGTTTCATTGATGTGAAATCATGTTTAAATATTTCACAAAAAAGCATGTATTTTATTGTTTGTAGTTTCATTTTAACATTAATGTTATTATTTTCAAATTTGAAATGTAGAAGTGAATTTACAGATTTACATTTTGCTTTCTTGTGGAAAAGTACTTTTTACAAGTGCTGTTTCATAGATGTGAAACCATGTTTAAACATTTCTCAAAAAAGCATGTATTTTAATGTTTGTAGTTTCATTTTAACATTTATGTTGTTCTTTTCAAAATTGAAATGTAGAAGTGAATTTACAGATCTACATTTTGTTTTCTTGTAGAAAAGTGCTTTTTACCTTTGCTGTTTCATTGATGCCAAATCATGTTTAAACATTACTCAAAAAAGCATGTATTTTATTGTTTGTAGTTTCATTTTAACATTTATGTTATTCTTTTCAAATTTGTAATGTAGAAGTGAATTTACAGATTTACATTTTGCTTTCTTGTGGAAAAGTACTTTTTACAAGTGCTGTTTCATAGATGTGAAACCATGTTTAAACATTTCTCAAAAAAGCATGTATTTTAATGTTTGTAGTTTCATTTTAACATTTATGTTGTTCTTTTCAAAATTGAAATGTAGAAGTGAATTTACAGATTTACATTTTGCTTTCTTGTGGAAAAGTA
Organism: Narcine bancroftii; assembly: GCF_036971445.1. NCBI lineage: Eukaryota > Metazoa > Chordata > Chondrichthyes > Torpediniformes > Narcinidae > Narcine > Narcine bancroftii. The sequence goes on along the minus strand of NW_027211800.1, from coordinate 4,454,104 downwards.
CTTTTTACAAGTGCTGTTTCATAGATGTGAAACCATGTTTAAACGTTTCTCAAAAAACAATGTATTTTAATGTTTGTAGTTTCATTTTAACATTTATGTTGTTCTTTTCAAAATTGAAATGTAGAAGTGAATTTACAGATCTACATTTTGTTTTCTTGTAGAAAAGTGCTTTTTACATGTGCTGTTTCATGATGTGAAATCATGTTTAAACATTTCACAAAAAAAGCATGTATTTTATTGTTTGTAGTTTCATTTAAACATTTATGTTATTCTTTTCAAATTTGAAATGTAGAAGTGAATTTACAGATTTACATTTTGCTTTCTTGTGGAAAAGTACTTTTTACAAGTGCTGTTTCATAGATGTGAAACCATGTTTAAACATTTCTCAAAAAAGCATGTATTTTAATGTTTGTAGTTACATTTTAACATTTATGTTGTTCTTTTCAAAATTGAAATGTAGAAGTGAATTTACAGATCTACATTTTGTTTTCTTGTAGAAAAGTGCTTTTTACCTGTGCTGTTTCATTGATGTGAAATCATGTTTAAACATTTCACAAAAAAGCATGTATTTTATTGTTTGTAGTTTCATTTTAACATTTATGTTATTATTTTCAAATTTGAAATGTAGAAGTGAATATACAGATTTACATTTTGCTTTCTTGTGGAAAAGTACTTTTTGCAAGTGCTGTTTCATAGATGTGAAAACATGTTTAAACATTTCTCAAAAAAGCATGTATTTTAATGTTTGTAGTTTCATTTTAACAATTATGTTGTTCTTTTCAAAATTGAAATGTAGAAGTGAATTTACAGATCTACATTTTGTTTTCTTGTAGAAAAGTGCTTTTTACCTGTGCTGTTTCATTGATGTCAAATCATGTTTAAACATTACTCAAAAAAGCATGTATTTTATGTTTGTAGTTTCATTTTAACATTTATGTTATTCTTTTCAAATTTGAAATGTAGAAGAGAATTTACAGATTTACATTTTGCTTTCTTGTGGAAAAGTACTTTTTACAAGTGCTGTTTCATAGATGTGAAACCATGTTTAAACATTTCTCAAAAAAGCATGTATTTTAATGTTTGTAGTTTCATTTTAACATTTATGTTGTTCTTTTCAAAATTGAAATGTAGAAGTGAATTTACAGATCAACATTTTGTTTTCTTGTAGAAAAGTGCTTTTTACCTGTGCTGTTTCATTGATGTGAAATCATGTTTAAACATTACTCAAAAAAGCATGTATTTTAATATTTGTAGTTTCATTTTAACATTTATGTAGTTGTTTTCAAAATTGAAATGTAGGTGAATTTACAGATTTACATTTTGCTTTCTTGTGGAAAAGTACTTTTTACAAGTGCTGTTTCATAGATGTGAAACCATGTTTAAACATTTCTCAAAAAAGCATGTATTTTAATGTTTGTAGTTTCATTTTATCATTTATGTTGTTCTTTTCAAAATTGAAATGTAGAAGTGAATTTACAGATCTACATTTTGTTTTCTTGTAGAAAAGTGCTTTTTACCTGTGCTGTTTCATTGATGTGAAATCATGTTTAAACATTACTCAAAAAAGCATGTATTTTAATATTTGTAGTTTCATTTTAACATTTATGTAGTTGTTTTCAAAATTGAAATGTAGAAGTGAATTTACAGATCTACATTTTGTTTTCTTGTAGAAAAGTGCTTTTTACCTGTGCTGTTTCATATATGTGAAACCATGTTTAAACATTTCTCAAAAAAGCATGTATTTTAATGTTTGTAGTTTCATTTTAACATTAATGTTATTCTTTTCAAAATTGAATATGTAGAAGTGAATTTATGCATCCTCATTTTGCTTTATTTTAGAAAAGTACTTTTTACAAGTGCTGTTTCATAGATGTGAAATCATGTTTAAACATTTCTCAAAAAAGCATGTATTTTAATGTTTGTAGTTTCATTTTAACATTTATGTTATTCTTTTCAAATTTGAAATGTAGAAGTGAATTTACAGATTTACATTTTGCTTTCTTGTGGAAAAGTACTTTTTACGTGCTGTTTCATAGATGTGAAACCATGTTTAAACATTTCTCAAAAAAGCATGTATTTTAATGTTTGTAGTTACATTTTAACATTTATGTTGTTCTTTTCAAAATTGAAATGTAGAAGTGAATTTACAGATCTACATTTTGTTTTCTTGTAGAAAAGTGCTTTTTACCTGTGCTGTTTCATTGATGTGAAATCATGTTTAAACATTTCACAAAAAAGCATGTATTTTATTGTTTGTAGTTTCATTTTAACATTTATGTTATTATTTTCAAATTTGAAATGTAGAAGTGAATATACAGATTTACATTTTGCTTTCTTGTGGAAAAGTTCTTTTTGCAAGTGCTGTTTCATAGATGTGAAAACATGTTTAAACATTTCTCAAAAAAGCATGTATTTTAATGTTTGTAGTTTCATTTTAACATTTATGTTGTTCTTTTCAAAATTGAAATGTAGAAGTGAATTTACAGATCTACATTTTGTTTTCTTGTAGAAAAGTGCTTTTTACCTGTGCTGTTTCATTGATGTCAAATCATGTTTAAACATTACTCAAAAAAGCATGTATTTTATGTTTGTAGTTTCATTTTAACATTTATGTTATTCTTTTCAAATTTGAAATGTAGAAGTGAATTTACAGATTTACATTTTGCTTTCTTGTGGAAAAGTACTTTTTACAAGTGCTGTTTCATAGATGTGAAACCATGTTTAAACATTTCTCAAAAAAGCATGTATTTTAATATTTGTAGTTTCATTTTAACATTTATGTAGTTGTTTTCAAAATTGAAATGTAGGTGAATTTACAGATTTACATTTTGCTTTCTTGTGGAAAAGTACTTTTTACAAGTGCTGTTTCATATATGTGAAACCATGTTTAAACATTTCTCAAAAAAGCATGTATTTTAATGTTTGTAGTTTCATTTTAACATTAATGTTATTCTTTTCAAAATTGAATATGTAGAAGTGAATTTATGCATCCTCATTTTGCTTTATTTTAGAAAAGTACTTTTTACACGTGCTGTTTCATAGATGTGAAATCATGTTTAAACATTACTCAAAAAAGCATGTATTTTATGTTTGTAGTTTCATTTTAACATTTATGTTATTCTTTTCAAATTTGAAATGTAGAAGTGAATTTACAGATTTACATTTTGCTTTCTTGTGGAAAAGTACTTTTTACAAGTGCTGTTTCATAGATGTGAAACCATGTTTAAACATTTCTCAAAAAAGCATGTATTTTAATGTTTGTAGTTTCATTTTAACATTTATGTTGTTCTTTTCAAAATTGAAATGTAGAAGTGAATTTACAGATCAACATTTTGTTTTCTTGTAGAAAAGTGCTTTTTACCTGTGCTGTTTCATTGATGTGAAATCATGTTTAAACATTACTCAAAAAAGCATGTATTTTAATATTTGTAGTTTCATTTTAACATTTATGTAGTTGTTTTCAAAATTGAAATGTAGGTGAATTTACAGATTTACATTTTGCTTTCTTGTGGAAAAGTACTTTTTACAAGTGCTGTTTCATAGATGTGAAACCATGTTTAAACATTTCTCAAAAAAGCATGTATTTTAATGTTTGTAGTTTCATTTTAACATTTATGTTGTCCTTTTCAAAATGAAATGAGAAGTGAATTTGCAGATCTACATTTTGTTTTCTTGTAGAAAAGTGCTTTTTACATGTGCTGTTTCATTGATGTGAAATCATGTTTAAATATTTCACAAAAAAGCATGTATTTTATTGTTTGTAGTTTCATTTTAACATTTATGTTATTCTTTTCAAATTTGTAATGTAGAAGTGAATTTACAGATTTACATTTTGCTTTCTTGTGGAAAAGTACTTTTTACAAGTGCTGTTTCATAGATGTGAAACCATGTTTAAACATTTCTCAAAAAAGCATGTATTTTAATGTTTGTAGTTTCATTTTAACATTTATGTTGTTCTTTTCAAAATTGAAATGTAGGAGTGAATTTACAGATTTACATTTTGCTTTCTTGTGGAAAAGTACTTTTTACGTGCTGTTTCATAGATGTGAAACCATGTTTAAACGTTTCTCAAAAAAGCATGTATTTTAATGTTTGTAGTTTCATTTTAACATTTATGTTATTCTTTTCAAATTTGAAATGTAGAAGTGAATTTACAGATTTACATTTTGCTTTCTTGTGGAAAAGTACTTTTTGCAAGTGCTGTTTCATAGATGTGAAAACATGTTTAAACATTTCTCAAAAAAGCATGTATTTTAATGTTTGTAGTTTCATTTTAACATTTATGTTGTTCTTTTCAAAATTGAAATGTAGAAGTGAATTTACAGATCTACATTTTGTTTTCTTGTAGAAAAGTGCTTTTTACCTGTGCTGTTTCATTGATGTCAAATCATGTTTAAATATTTCACAAAAAAGCATGTATTTTATTGTTTGTAGTTTCATTTTAACATTAATGTTATTATTTTCAAATTTGAAATGTAGAAGTGAATTTACAGATTTACATTTTGCTTTCTTGTGGAAAAGTACTTTTTACAAGTGCTGTTTCATAGATGTGAAACCATGTTTAAACATTTCTCAAAAAAGCATGTATTTTAATGTTTGTAGTTTCATTTTAACATTTATGTTGTTCTTTTCAAAATTGAAATGTAGAAGTGAATTTACAGATCTACATTTTGTTTTCTTGTAGAAAAGTGCTTTTTACCTGTGCTGTTTCATTGATGTGAAATCATGTTTAAACATTACTCAAAAAAGCATGTATTTTAATATTTGTAGTTTCATTTTAACATTTATGTAGTTGTTTTCAAAATTGAAATGTAGAAGTGAATTTACAGATCTACATTTTGTTTTCTTGTAGAAAAGTGCTTTTTACCTGTGCTGTTTCATATATGTGAAACCATGTTTAAACATTTCTCAAAAAAGCATGTATTTTAATGTTTGTAGTTTCATTTTAACATTAATGTTATTCTTTTCAAAATTGAATATGTAGAAGTGAATTTATGCATCCTCATTTTGCTTTCTTTTAGAAAAGTACTTTTTACAAGTGCTGTTTCATAGATGTGAAATCATGTTTAAACATTTCTCAAAAAAGCATGTATTTTAATGTTTGTAGTTTCATTTTAACATTTATGTTATTCTTTTCAAATTTGAAATGTAGAAGTGAATTTACAGATTTACATTTTGCTTTCTTGTGGAAAAGTACTTTTTACGTGCTGTTTCATAGATGTGAAACCATGTTTAAACATTTCTCAAAAAAGCATGTATTTTAATGTTTGTAGTTACATTTTAACATTTATGTTGTTCTTTTCAAAATTGAAATGTAGAAGTGAATTTACAGATCTACATTTTGTTTTCTTGTAGAAAAGTGCTTTTTACCTGTGCTGTTTCATTGATGTGAAATCATGTTTAAACATTTCACAAAAAAGCATGTATTTTATTGTTTGTAGTTTCATTTTAACATTTATGTTATTATTTTCAAATTTGAAATGTAGAAGTGAATATACAGATTTACATTTTGCTTTCTTGTGGAAAAGTACTTTTTGCAAGTGCTGTTTCATAGATGTGAAAACATGTTTAAACATTTCTCAAAAAAGCATGTATTTTAATGTTTGTAGTTTCATTTTAACATTTATGTTGTTCTTTTCAAAATTGAAATGTAGAAGTGAATTTACAGATCTACATTTTGTTTTCTTGTAGAAAAGTGCTTTTTACCTGTGCTGTTTCATTGATGTCAAATCATGTTTAAACATTACTCAAAAAAGCATGTATTTTATGTTTGTAGTTTCATTTTAACATTTATGTTGTTCTTTTCAAAATGAAATGAGAAGTGAATTTACAGATCTACATTTTGTTTTCTTGTAGAAAAGTGCTTTTTACATGTGCTGTTTCATTGATGTGAAATCATGTTTAAATATTTCACAAAAAAGCATGTATTTTATTGTTTGTAGTTTCATTTTAACATTAATGTTATTATTTTCAAATTTGAAATGTAGAAGTGAATTTACAGATTTACATTTTGCTTTCTTGTGGAAAAGTACTTTTTACAAGTGCTGTTTCATAGATGTGAAACCATGTTTAAACATTTCTCAAAAAAGCATGTATTTTAATGTTTGTAGTTTCATTTTATCATTTATGTTGTTCTTTTCAAAATTGAAATGTAGAAGTGAATTTACAGATCTACATTTTGTTTTCTTGTAGAAAAGTGCTTTTTACCTGTGCTGTTTCATTGATGTGAAATCATGTTTAAACATTACTCAAAAAAGCATGTATTTTAATATTTGTAGTTTCATTTTAACATTTATGTAGTTGTTTTCAAAATTGAAATGTAGAAGTGAATTTACAGATCTACATTTTGTTTTCTTGTAGAAAAGTGCTTTTTACCTGTGCTGTTTCATATATGTGAAATCATGTTTAAACATTTCACAAAAAAGCATGTATTTTATTGTTTGTAGTTTCATTTTAACATTTATGTTATTATTTTCAAATTTGAAATGTAGAAGTGAATATACAGATTTACATTTTGCTTTCTTGTGGAAAAGTACTTTTTGCAAGTGCTGTTTCATAGATGTGAAAACATGTTTAAACATTTCTCAAAAAAGCATGTATTTTAATGTTTGTAGTTTCATTTTAACATTTATGTTGTTCTTTTCAAAATTGAAATGTAGAAGTGAATTTACAGATCTACATTTTGTTTTCTTGTAGAAAAGTGCTTTTTACCTGTGCTGTTTCATTGATGTCAAATCATGTTTAAACATTACACAAAAAAGCATGTATTTTATGTTTGTAGTTTCATTTTAACATTTATGTTATTCTTTTCAAATTTGAAATGTAGGTGAATTTACAGATTTACATTTTGCTTTCTTGTGGAAAAGTACTTTTTACAAGTGCTGTTTCATAGATGTGAAACCGTTTAAACATTTCTCAAAAAAGCATGTATTTTAATGTTTGTAGTTTCATTTTAACATTTATGTTGTTCTTTTCAAAATTGAAATGTAGAAGTGAATTTACAGATCTACATTTTGTTTTCTTGTAGAAAAGTGCTTTTTACCTGTGCTGTTTCATTGATGTGAAATCATGTTTAAACATTACTCAAAAAAGCATGTATTTTAATATTTGTAGTTTCATTTTAACATTTATGTAGTTGTTTTCAAAATTGAAATGTAGAAGTGAATTTACAGATCTACATTTTGTTTTCTTGTAGAAAAGTGCTTTTTACCTGTGCTGTTTCATTGATGTGAAATCATGTTTAAACATTACTCAAAAAAGCATGTATTTTAATATTTGTAGTTTCATTTTAACATTTATGTAGTTGTTTTCAAAATTGAAATGTAGAAGTGAATTTACAGATCTACATTTTGTTTTCTTGTAGAAAAGTGCTTTTTACCTGTGCTGTTTCATATATGTGAAACCATGTTTAAACATTTCTCAAAAAAGCATGTATTTTAATGTTTGTAGTTTCATTTTAACATTAATGTTATTCTTTTCAAAATTGAATATGTAGAAGTGAATTTATGCATCCTCATTTTGCTTTATTTTAGAAAAGTACTTTTTACACGTGCTGTTTCATAGATGTGAAATCATGTTTAAACATTTCTCAAAAAAGCATGTATTTTAATGTTTGTAGTTTCATTTTAACATTTATGTTATTCTTTTCAAATTTGAAATGTAGAAGTGAATTTACAGATTTACATTTTGCTTTCTTGTGGAAAAGTACTTTTTACGTGCTGTTTCATAGATGTGAAACCATGTTTAAACATTTCTCAAAAAAGCATGTATTTTAATGTTTGTAGTTACATTTTAACATTTATGTTGTTCTTTTCAAAATTGAAATGTAGAAGTGAATTTACAGATCTACATTTTGTTTTCTTGTAGAAAAGTGCTTTTTACCTGTGCTGTTTCATTGATGTGAAATCATGTTTAAACATTTCACAAAAAAGCATGTATTTTATTGTTTGTAGTTTCATTTTAACATTTATGTTATTATTTTCAAATTTGAAATGTAGAAGTGAATATACAGATTTACATTTTGCTTTCTTGTGGAAAAGTACTTTTTGCAAGTGCTGTTTCATAGATGTGAAAACATGTTTAAACATTTCTCAAAAAAGCATGTATTTTAATGTTTGTAGTTTCATTTTAACATTTATGTTGTTCTTTTCAAAATTGAAATGTAGAAGTGAATTTACAGATCTACATTTTGTTTTCTTGTAGAAAAGTGCTTTTTACCTGTGCTGTTTCATTGATGTCAAATCATGTTTAAACATTACTCAAAAAAGCATGTATTTTATGTTTGTAGTTTCATTTTAACATTTATGTTATTCTTTTCAAATTTGAAATGTAGAAGTGAATTTACAGATTTACATTTTGCTTTCTTGTGGAAAAGTACTTTTTACAAGTGCTGTTTCATAGATGTGAAACCATGTTTAAACATTTCTCAAAAAAGCATGTATTTTAATATTTGTAGTTTCATTTTAACATTTATGTAGTTGTTTTCAAAATTGAAATGTAGGTGAATTTACAGATTTACATTTTGCTTTCTTGTGGAAAAGTACTTTTTACAAGTGCTGTTTCATAGATGTGAAACCATGTTTAAACATTTCTCAAAAAAGCATGTATTTTAATGTTTGTAGTTTCATTTTAACATTTATGTTGTTCTTTTCAAAATGAAATGAGAAGTGAATTTACAGATCTACATTTTGTTTTCTTGTAGAAAAGTGCTTTTTACATGTGCTGTTTCATTGATGTGAAATCATGTTTAAATATTTCACAAAAAAGCATGTATTTTATTGTTTGTAGTTTCATTTTAACATTAATGTTATTATTTTCAAATTTGAAATGTAGAAGTGAATTTACAGATTTACATTTTGCTTTCTTGTGGAAAAGTACTTTTTACAAGTGCTGTTTCATAGATGTGAAACCATGTTTAAACATTTCTCAAAAAAGCATGTATTTTAATGTTTGTAGTTTCATTTTAACATTTATGTTGTTCTTTTCAAAATTGAAATGTAGAAGTGAATTTACAGATCTACATTTTGTTTTCTTGTAGAAAAGTGCTTTTTACCTTTGCTGTTTCATTGATGCCAAATCATGTTTAAACATTACTCAAAAAAGCATGTATTTTATTGTTTGTAGTTTCATTTTAACATTTATGTTATTCTTTTCAAATTTGTAATGTAGAAGTGAATTTACAGATTTACATTTTGCTTTCTTGTGGAAAAGTACTTTTTACAAGTGCTGTTTCATAGATGTGAAACCATGTTTAAACATTTCTCAAAAAAGCATGTATTTTAATGTTTGTAGTTTCATTTTAACATTTATGTTGTTCTTTTCAAAATTGAAATGTAGAAGTGAATTTACAGATTTACATTTTGCTTTCTTGTGGAAAAGTACTTTTTACAAGTGCTGTTTCATAGATGTGAAACCATGTTTAAACGTTTCTCAAAAAACAATGTATTTTAATGTTTGTAGTTTCATTTTAACATTTATGTTATTCTTTTCAAATTTGAAATGTAGAAGTGAATTTACAGATTTACATTTTGCTTTCTTTTAGAAAAGTTCTTTTTACAAGTGCTGTTTCATAGATGTGAAACCATGTATAAACATTTCTCAAAAAGGAATGTATTTTAATGTTTGTAGTTTCATTTTAACATTTATGTTGTTCTTTTCAAAATTGAAATGTAGAAGTGAATTTACAGATCTACATTTTGTTTTCTTGTAGAAAAGTGCTTTTTACCTGTGCTGTTTCATTGATGTCAAATCATGTTTAAACATTACTCAAAAAAGCATGTATTTTATGTTTGTAGTTTCATTTTAACATTTATGTTATTCTTTTCAAATTTGAAATGTAGAAGTGAATTTACAGATTTACATTTTGCTTTCTTGTGGAAAAGTACTTTTTACAAGTGCTGTTTCATAGATGTGAAACCATGTTTAAACATTTCTCAAAAAAGCATGTATTTTAATATTTGTAGTTTCATTTTAACATTTATGTAGTTGTTTTCAAAATTGAAATGTAGGTGAATTTACAGATTTACATTTTGCTTTCTTGTGGAAAAGTACTTTTTACAAGTGCTGTTTCATATATGTGAAACCATGTTTAAACATTTCTCAAAAAAGCATGTATTTTAATGTTTGTAGTTTCATTTTAACATTAATGTTATTCTTTTCAAAATTGAATATGTAGAAGTGAATTTATGCATCCTCATTTTGCTTTATTTTAGAAAAGTACTTTTTACACGTGCTGTTTCATAGATGTGAAATCATGTTTAAACATTACTCAAAAAAGCATGTATTTTATGTTTGTAGTTTCATTTTAACATTTATGTTATTCTTTTCAAATTTGAAATGTAGAAGTGAATTTACAGATTTACATTTTGCTTTCTTGTGGAAAAGTACTTTTTACAAGTGCTGTTTCATAGATGTGAAACCATGTTTAAACATTTCTCAAAAAAGCATGTATTTTAATGTTTGTAGTTTCATTTTAACATTTATGTTGTTCTTTTCAAAATTGAAATGTAGAAGTGAATTTACAGATCAACATTTTGTTTTCTTGTAGAAAAGTGCTTTTTACCTGTGCTGTTTCATTGATGTGAAATCATGTTTAAACATTACTCAAAAAAGCATGTATTTTAATATTTGTAGTTTCATTTTAACATTTATGTAGTTGTTTTCAAAATTGAAATGTAGGTGAATTTACAGATTTACATTTTGCTTTCTTGTGGAAAAGTACTTTTTACAAGTGCTGTTTCATAGATGTGAAACCATGTTTAAACATTTCTCAAAAAAGCATGTATTTTAATGTTTGTAGTTTCATTTTAACATTTATGTTGTCCTTTTCAAAATGAAATGAGAAGTGAATTTGCAGATCTACATTTTGTTTTCTTGTAGAAAAGTGCTTTTTACATGTGCTGTTTCATTGATGTGAAATCATGTTTAAATATTTCACAAAAAAGCATGTATTTTATTGTTTGTAGTTTCATTTTAACATTTATGTTATTCTTTTCAAATTTGTAATGTAGAAGTGAATTTACAGATTTACATTTTGCTTTCTTGTGGAAAAGTACTTTTTACAAGTGCTGTTTCATAGATGTGAAACCATGTTTAAACATTTCTCAAAAAAGCATGTATTTTAATGTTTGTAGTTTCATTTTAACATTTATGTTGTTCTTTTCAAAATTGAAATGTAGGAGTGAATTTACAGATTTACATTTTGCTTTCTTGTGGAAAAGTACTTTTTACGTGCTGTTTCATAGATGTGAAACCATGTTTAAACGTTTCTCAAAAAAGCATGTATTTTAATGTTTGTAGTTTCATTTTAACATTTATGTTATTCTTTTCAAATTTGAAATGTAGAAGTGAATTTACAGATTTACATTTTGCTTTCTTGTGGAAAAGTACTTTTTGCAAGTGCTGTTTCATAGATGTGAAAACATGTTTAAACATTTCTCAAAAAAGCATGTATTTTAATGTTTGTAGTTTCATTTTAACATTTATGTTGTTCTTTTCAAAATTGAAATGTAGAAGTGAATTTACAGATCTACATTTTGTTTTCTTGTAGAAAAGTGCTTTTTACCTGTGCTGTTTCATTGATGTCAAATCATGTTTAAATATTTCACAAAAAAGCATGTATTTTATTGTTTGTAGTTTCATTTTAACATTAATGTTATTATTTTCAAATTTGAAATGTAGAAGTGAATTTACAGATTTACATTTTGCTTTCTTGTGGAAAAGTACTTTTTACAAGTGCTGTTTCATAGATGTGAAACCATGTTTAAACATTTCTCAAAAAAGCATGTATTTTAATGTTTGTAGTTTCATTTTAACATTTATGTTGTTCTTTTCAAAATTGAAATGTAGAAGTGAATTTACAGATCTACATTTTGTTTTCTTGTAGAAAAGTGCTTTTTACCTGTGCTGTTTCATTGATGTGAAATCATGTTTAAACATTACTCAAAAAAGCATGTATTTTAATATTTGTAGTTTCATTTTAACATTTATGTAGTTGTTTTCAAAATTGAAATGTAGAAGTGAATTTACAGATCTACATTTTGTTTTCTTGTAGAAAAGTGCTTTTTACCTGTGCTGTTTCATATATGTGAAACCATGTTTAAACATTTCTCAAAAAAGCATGTATTTTAATGTTTGTAGTTTCATTTTAACATTAATGTTATTCTTTTCAAAATTGAATATGTAGAAGTGAATTTATGCATCCTCATTTTGCTTTCTTTTAGAAAAGTACTTTTTACAAGTGCTGTTTCATAGATGTGAAATCATGTTTAAACATTTCTCAAAAAAGCATGTATTTTAATGTTTGTAGTTTCATTTTAACATTTATGTTATTCTTTTCAAATTTGAAATGTAGAAGTGAATTTACAGATTTACATTTTGCTTTCTTGTGGAAAAGTACTTTTTACGTGCTGTTTCATAGATGTGAAACCATGTTTAAACATTTCTCAAAAAAGCATGTATTTTAATGTTTGTAGTTACATTTTAACATTTATGTTGTTCTTTTCAAAATTGAAATGTAGAAGTGAATTTACAGATCTACATTTTGTTTTCTTGTAGAAAAGTGCTTTTTACCTGTGCTGTTTCATTGATGTGAAATCATGTTTAAACATTTCACAAAAAAGCATGTATTTTATTGTTTGTAGTTTCATTTTAACATTTATGTTATTATTTTCAAATTTGAAATGTAGAAGTGAATATACAGATTTACATTTTGCTTTCTTGTGGAAAAGTACTTTTTGCAAGTGCTGTTTCATAGATGTGAAAACATGTTTAAACATTTCTCAAAAAAGCATGTATTTTAATGTTTGTAGTTTCATTTTAACATTTATGTTGTTCTTTTCAAAATTGAAATGTAGAAGTGAATTTACAGATCTACATTTTGTTTTCTTGTAGAAAAGTGCTTTTTACCTGTGCTGTTTCATTGATGTCAAATCATGTTTAAACATTACTCAAAAAAGCATGTATTTTATGTTTGTAGTTTCATTTTAACATTTATGTTGTTCTTTTCAAAATGAAATGAGAAGTGAATTTACAGATCTACATTTTGTTTTCTTGTAGAAAAGTGCTTTTTACATGTGCTGTTTCATTGATGTGAAATCATGTTTAAATATTTCACAAAAAAGCATGTATTTTATTGTTTGTAGTTTCATTTTAACATTAATGTTATTATTTTCAAATTTGAAATGTAGAAGTGAATTTACAGATTTACATTTTGCTTTCTTGTGGAAAAGTACTTTTTACAAGTGCTGTTTCATAGATGTGAAACCATGTTTAAACATTTCTCAAAAAAGCATGTATTTTAATGTTTGTAGTTTCATTTTATCATTTATGTTGTTCTTTTCAAAATTGAAATGTAGAAGTGAATTTACAGATCTACATTTTGTTTTCTTGTAGAAAAGTGCTTTTTACCTGTGCTGTTTCATTGATGTGAAATCATGTTTAAACATTACTCAAAAAAGCATGTATTTTAATATTTGTAGTTTCATTTTAACATTTATGTAGTTGTTTTCAAAATTGAAATGTAGAAGTGAATTTACAGATCTACATTTTGTTTTCTTGTAGAAAAGTGCTTTTTACCTGTGCTGTTTCATATATGTGAAATCATGTTTAAACATTTCACAAAAAAGCATGTATTTTATTGTTTGTAGTTTCATTTTAACATTTATGTTATTATTTTCAAATTTGAAATGTAGAAGTGAATATACAGATTTACATTTTGCTTTCTTGTGGAAAAGTACTTTTTGCAAGTGCTGTTTCATAGATGTGAAAACATGTTTAAACATTTCTCAAAAAAGCATGTATTTTAATGTTTGTAGTTTCATTTTAACATTTATGTTGTTCTTTTCAAAATTGAAATGTAGAAGTGAATTTACAGATCTACATTTTGTTTTCTTGTAGAAAAGTGCTTTTTACCTGTGCTGTTTCATTGATGTCAAATCATGTTTAAACATTACACAAAAAAGCATGTATTTTATGTTTGTAGTTTCATTTTAACATTTATGTTATTCTTTTCAAATTTGAAATGTAGGTGAATTTACAGATTTACATTTTGCTTTCTTGTGGAAAAGTACTTTTTACAAGTGCTGTTTCATAGATGTGAAACCGTTTAAACATTTCTCAAAAAAGCATGTATTTTAATGTTTGTAGTTTCATTTTAACATTTATGTTGTTCTTTTCAAAATTGAAATGTAGAAGTGAATTTACAGATCTACATTTTGTTTTCTTGTAGAAAAGTGCTTTTTACCTGTGCTGTTTCATTGATGTGAAATCATGTTTAAACATTACTCAAAAAAGCATGTATTTTAATATTTGTAGTTTCATTTTAACATTTATGTAGTTGTTTTCAAAATTGAAATGTAGAAGTGAATTTACAGATCTACATTTTGTTTTCTTGTAGAAAAGTGCTTTTTACCTGTGCTGTTTCATTGATGTGAAATCATGTTTAAACATTACTCAAAAAAGCATGTATTTTAATATTTGTAGTTTCATTTTAACATTTATGTAGTTGTTTTCAAAATTGAAATGTAGAAGTGAATTTACAGATCTACATTTTGTTTTCTTGTAGAAAAGTGCTTTTTACCTGTGCTGTTTCATATATGTGAAACCATGTTTAAACATTTCTCAAAAAAGCATGTATTTTAATGTTTGTAGTTTCATTTTAACATTAATGTTATTCTTTTCAAAATTGAATATGTAGAAGTGAATTTATGCATCCTCATTTTGCTTTATTTTAGAAAAGTACTTTTTACACGTGCTGTTTCATAGATGTGAAATCATGTTTAAACATTTCTCAAAAAAGCATGTATTTTAATGTTTGTAGTTTCATTTTAACATTTATGTTATTCTTTTCAAATTTGAAATGTAGAAGTGAATTTACAGATTTACATTTTGCTTTCTTGTGGAAAAGTACTTTTTACGTGCTGTTTCATAGATGTGAAACCATGTTTAAACATTTCTCAAAAAAGCATGTATTTTAATGTTTGTAGTTACATTTTAACATTTATGTTGTTCTTTTCAAAATTGAAATGTAGAAGTGAATTTACAGATCTACATTTTGTTTTCTTGTAGAAAAGTGCTTTTTACCTGTGCTGTTTCATTGATGTGAAATCATGTTTAAACATTTCACAAAAAAGCATGTATTTTATTGTTTGTAGTTTCATTTTAACATTTATGTTATTATTTTCAAATTTGAAATGTAGAAGTGAATATACAGATTTACATTTTGCTTTCTTGTGGAAAAGTACTTTTTGCAAGTGCTGTTTCATAGATGTGAAAACATGTTTAAACATTTCTCAAAAAAGCATGTATTTTAATGTTTGTAGTTTCATTTTAACATTTATGTTGTTCTTTTCAAAATTGAAATGTAGAAGTGAATTTACAGATCTACATTTTGTTTTCTTGTAGAAAAGTGCTTTTTACCTGTGCTGTTTCATTGATGTCAAATCATGTTTAAACATTACTCAAAAAAGCATGTATTTTATGTTTGTAGTTTCATTTTAACATTTATGTTATTCTTTTCAAATTTGAAATGTAGAAGTGAATTTACAGATTTACATTTTGCTTTCTTGTGGAAAAGTACTTTTTACAAGTGCTGTTTCATAGATGTGAAACCATGTTTAAACATTTCTCAAAAAAGCATGTATTTTAATATTTGTAGTTTCATTTTAACATTTATGTAGTTGTTTTCAAAATTGAAATGTAGGTGAATTTACAGATTTACATTTTGCTTTCTTGTGGAAAAGTACTTTTTACAAGTGCTGTTTCATAGATGTGAAACCATGTTTAAACATTTCTCAAAAAAGCATGTATTTTAATGTTTGTAGTTTCATTTTAACATTTATGTTGTTCTTTTCAAAATGAAATGAGAAGTGAATTTACAGATCTACATTTTGTTTTCTTGTAGAAAAGTGCTTTTTACATGTGCTGTTTCATTGATGTGAAATCATGTTTAAATATTTCACAAAAAAGCATGTATTTTATTGTTTGTAGTTTCATTTTAACATTAATGTTATTATTTTCAAATTTGAAATGTAGAAGTGAATTTACAGATTTACATTTTGCTTTCTTGTGGAAAAGTACTTTTTACAAGTGCTGTTTCATAGATGTGAAACCATGTTTAAACATTTCTCAAAAAAGCATGTATTTTAATGTTTGTAGTTTCATTTTAACATTTATGTTGTTCTTTTCAAAATTGAAATGTAGAAGTGAATTTACAGATCTACATTTTGTTTTCTTGTAGAAAAGTGCTTTTTACCTTTGCTGTTTCATTGATGCCAAATCATGTTTAAACATTACTCAAAAAAGCATGTATTTTATTGTTTGTAGTTTCATTTTAACATTTATGTTATTCTTTTCAAATTTGTAATGTAGAAGTGAATTTACAGATTTACATTTTGCTTTCTTGTGGAAAAGTACTTTTTACAAGTGCTGTTTCATAGATGTGAAACCATGTTTAAACATTTCTCAAAAAAGCATGTATTTTAATGTTTGTAGTTTCATTTTAACATTTATGTTGTTCTTTTCAAAATTGAAATGTAGAAGTGAATTTACAGATTTACATTTTGCTTTCTTGTGGAAAAGTACTTTTTACAAGTGCTGTTTCATAGATGTGAAACCATGTTTAAACGTTTCTCAAAAAACAATGTATTTTAATGTTTGTAGTTTCATTTTAACATTTATGTTATTCTTTTCAAATTTGAAATGTAGAAGTGAATTTACAGATTTACATTTTGCTTTCTTTTAGAAAAGTTCTTTTTACAAGTGCTGTTTCATAGATGTGAAACCATGTATAAACATTTCTCAAAAAGGAATGTATTTTAATGTTTGTAGTTTCATTTTAACATTTATGTTATTCTTTTCAAATTTGAAATGTAGAAGTGAATTTACAGATTTACATTTTGCTTTCTTGTGGAAAAGTACTTTTTACGTGCTGTTTCATAGATGTGAAACCATGTTTAAACATTTCTCAAAAAAGCATGTATTTTAATGTTTGTAGTTACATTTTAACATTTATGTTGTTCTTTTCAAAATTGAAATGTAGAAGTGAATTTACAGATCTACATTTTGTTTTCTTGTAGAAAAGTGCTTTTTACCTGTGCTGTTTCATTGATGTGAAATCATGTTTAAACATTTCACAAAAAAGCATGTATTTTATTGTTTGTAGTTTCATTTTAACATTTATGTTATTATTTTCAAATTTGAAATGTAGAAGTGAATATACAGATTTACATTTTGCTTTCTTGTGGAAAAGTACTTTTTGCAAGTGCTGTTTCATAGATGTGAAAACATGTTTAAACATTTCTCAAAAAAGCATGTATTTTAATGTTTGTAGTTTCATTTTAACATTTATGTTGTTCTTTTCAAAATTGAAATGTAGAAGTGAATTTACAGATCTACATTTTGTTTTCTTGTAGAAAAGTGCTTTTTACCTGTGCTGTTTCATTGATGTCAAATCATGTTTAAACATTACTCAAAAAAGCATGTATTTTATGTTTGTAGTTTCATTTTAACATTTATGTTATTCTTTTCAAATTTGAAATGTAGAAGTGAATTTACAGATTTACATTTTGCTTTCTTGTGGAAAAGTACTTTTTACAAGTGCTGTTTCATAGATGTGAAACCATGTTTAAACATTTCTCAAAAAAGCATGTATTTTAATATTTGTAGTTTCATTTTAACATTTATGTAGTTGTTTTCAAAATTGAAATGTAGGTGAATTTACAGATTTACATTTTGCTTTCTTGTGGAAAAGTACTTTTTACAAGTGCTGTTTCATAGATGTGAAACCATGTTTAAACATTTCTCAAAAAAGCATGTATTTTAATGTTTGTAGTTTCATTTTAACATTTATGTTGTTCTTTTCAAAATGAAATGAGAAGTGAATTTACAGATCTACATTTTGTTTTCTTGTAGAAAAGTGCTTTTTACATGTGCTGTTTCATTGATGTGAAATCATGTTTAAATATTTCACAAAAAAGCATGTATTTTATTGTTTGTAGTTTCATTTTAACATTAATGTTATTATTTTCAAATTTGAAATGTAGAAGTGAATTTACAGATTTACATTTTGCTTTCTTGTGGAAAAGTACTTTTTACAAGTGCTGTTTCATAGATGTGAAACCATGTTTAAACATTTCTCAAAAAAGCATGTATTTTAATGTTTGTAGTTTCATTTTAACATTTATGTTGTTCTTTTCAAAATTGAAATGTAGAAGTGAATTTACAGATCTACATTTTGTTTTCTTGTAGAAAAGTGCTTTTTACCTTTGCTGTTTCATTGATGCCAAATCATGTTTAAACATTACTCAAAAAAGCATGTATTTTATTGTTTGTAGTTTCATTTTAACATTTATGTTATTCTTTTCAAATTTGTAATGTAGAAGTGAATTTACAGATTTACATTTTGCTTTCTTGTGGAAAAGTACTTTTTACAAGTGCTGTTTCATAGATGTGAAACCATGTTTAAACATTTCTCAAAAAAGCATGTATTTTAATGTTTGTAGTTTCATTTTAACATTTATGTTGTTCTTTTCAAAATTGAAATGTAGGAGTGAATTTACAGATTTACATTTTGCTTTCTTGTGGAAAAGTACTTTTTACGTGCTGTTTCATAGATGTGAAACCATGTTTAAACGTTTCTCAAAAAAGCATGTATTTTAATGTTTGTAGTTTCATTTTAACATTTATGTTATTCTTTTCAAATTTGAAATGTAGAAGTGAATTTACAGATTTACATTTTGCTTTCTTGTGGAAAAGTACTTTTTGCAAGTGCTGTTTCATAGATGTGAAAACATGTTTAAACATTTCTCAAAAAAGCATGTATTTTAATGTTTGTAGTTTCATTTTAACATTTATGTTGTTCTTTTCAAAATTGAAATGTAGAAGTGAATTTACAGATCTACATTTTGTTTTCTTGTAGAAAAGTGCTTTTTACCTGTGCTGTTTCATTGATGTCAAATCATGTTTAAATATTTCACAAAAAAGCATGTATTTTATTGTTTGTAGTTTCATTTTAACATTAATGTTATTATTTTCAAATTTGAAATGTAGAAGTGAATTTACAGATTTACATTTTGCTTTCTTGTGGAAAAGTACTTTTTACAAGTGCTGTTTCATAGATGTGAAACCATGTTTAAACATTTCTCAAAAAAGCATGTATTTTAATGTTTGTAGTTTCATTTTAACATTTATGTTGTTCTTTTCAAAATTGAAATGTAGAAGTGAATTTACAGATCTACATTTTGTTTTCTTGTAGAAAAGTGCTTTTTACCTGTGCTGTTTCATTGATGTGAAATCATGTTTAAACATTACTCAAAAAAGCATGTATTTTAATATTTGTAGTTTCATTTTAACATTTATGTAGTTGTTTTCAAAATTGAAATGTAGAAGTGAATTTACAGATCTACATTTTGTTTTCTTGTAGAAAAGTGCTTTTTACCTGTGCTGTTTCATATATGTGAAACCATGTTTAAACATTTCTCAAAAAAGCATGTATTTTAATGTTTGTAGTTTCATTTTAACATTAATGTTATTCTTTTCAAAATTGAATATGTAGAAGTGAATTTATGCATCCTCATTTTGCTTTCTTTTAGAAAAGTACTTTTTACAAGTGCTGTTTCATAGATGTGAAATCATGTTTAAACATTTCTCAAAAAAGCATGTATTTTAATGTTTGTAGTTTCATTTTAACATTTATGTTATTCTTTTCAAATTTGAAATGTAGAAGTGAATTTACAGATTTACATTTTGCTTTCTTGTGGAAAAGTACTTTTTACGTGCTGTTTCATAGATGTGAAACCATGTTTAAACATTTCTCAAAAAAGCATGTATTTTAATGTTTGTAGTTACATTTTAACATTTATGTTGTTCTTTTCAAAATTGAAATGTAGAAGTGAATTTACAGATCTACATTTTGTTTTCTTGTAGAAAAGTGCTTTTTACCTGTGCTGTTTCATTGATGTGAAATCATGTTTAAACATTTCACAAAAAAGCATGTATTTTATTGTTTGTAGTTTCATTTTAACATTTATGTTATTATTTTCAAATTTGAAATGTAGAAGTGAATATACAGATTTACATTTTGCTTTCTTGTGGAAAAGTACTTTTTGCAAGTGCTGTTTCATAGATGTGAAAACATGTTTAAACATTTCTCAAAAAAGCATGTATTTTAATGTTTGTAGTTTCATTTTAACATTTATGTTGTTCTTTTCAAAATTGAAATGTAGAAGTGAATTTACAGATCTACATTTTGTTTTCTTGTAGAAAAGTGCTTTTTACCTGTGCTGTTTCATTGATGTCAAATCATGTTTAAACATTACTCAAAAAAGCATGTATTTTATGTTTGTAGTTTCATTTTAACATTTATGTTGTTCTTTTCAAAATGAAATGAGAAGTGAATTTACAGATCTACATTTTGTTTTCTTGTAGAAAAGTGCTTTTTACATGTGCTGTTTCATTGATGTGAAATCATGTTTAAATATTTCACAAAAAAGCATGTATTTTATTGTTTGTAGTTTCATTTTAACATTAATGTTATTATTTTCAAATTTGAAATGTAGAAGTGAATTTACAGATTTACATTTTGCTTTCTTGTGGAAAAGTACTTTTTACAAGTGCTGTTTCATAGATGTGAAACCATGTTTAAACATTTCTCAAAAAAGCATGTATTTTAATGTTTGTAGTTTCATTTTATCATTTATGTTGTTCTTTTCAAAATTGAAATGTAGAAGTGAATTTACAGATCTACATTTTGTTTTCTTGTAGAAAAGTGCTTTTTACCTGTGCTGTTTCATTGATGTGAAATCATGTTTAAACATTACTCAAAAAAGCATGTATTTTAATATTTGTAGTTTCATTTTAACATTTATGTAGTTGTTTTCAAAATTGAAATGTAGAAGTGAATTTACAGATCTACATTTTGTTTTCTTGTAGAAAAGTGCTTTTTACCTGTGCTGTTTCATATATGTGAAATCATGTTTAAACATTTCACAAAAAAGCATGTATTTTATTGTTTGTAGTTTCATTTTAACATTTATGTTATTATTTTCAAATTTGAAATGTAGAAGTGAATATACAGATTTACATTTTGCTTTCTTGTGGAAAAGTACTTTTTGCAAGTGCTGTTTCATAGATGTGAAAACATGTTTAAACATTTCTCAAAAAAGCATGTATTTTAATGTTTGTAGTTTCATTTTAACATTTATGTTGTTCTTTTCAAAATTGAAATGTAGAAGTGAATTTACAGATCTACATTTTGTTTTCTTGTAGAAAAGTGCTTTTTACCTGTGCTGTTTCATTGATGTCAAATCATGTTTAAACATTACACAAAAAAGCATGTATTTTATGTTTGTAGTTTCATTTTAACATTTATGTTATTCTTTTCAAATTTGAAATGTAGGTGAATTTACAGATTTACATTTTGCTTTCTTGTGGAAAAGTACTTTTTACAAGTGCTGTTTCATAGATGTGAAACCGTTTAAACATTTCTCAAAAAAGCATGTATTTTAATGTTTGTAGTTTCATTTTAACATTTATGTTGTTCTTTTCAAAATTGAAATGTAGAAGTGAATTTACAGATCTACATTTTGTTTTCTTGTAGAAAAGTGCTTTTTACCTGTGCTGTTTCATTGATGTGAAATCATGTTTAAACATTACTCAAAAAAGCATGTATTTTAATATTTGTAGTTTCATTTTAACATTTATGTAGTTGTTTTCAAAATTGAAATGTAGAAGTGAATTTACAGATCTACATTTTGTTTTCTTGTAGAAAAGTGCTTTTTACCTGTGCTGTTTCATTGATGTGAAATCATGTTTAAACATTACTCAAAAAAGCATGTATTTTAATATTTGTAGTTTCATTTTAACATTTATGTAGTTGTTTTCAAAATTGAAATGTAGAAGTGAATTTACAGATCTACATTTTGTTTTCTTGTAGAAAAGTGCTTTTTACCTGTGCTGTTTCATATATGTGAAACCATGTTTAAACATTTCTCAAAAAAGCATGTATTTTAATGTTTGTAGTTTCATTTTAACATTAATGTTATTCTTTTCAAAATTGAATATGTAGAAGTGAATTTATGCATCCTCATTTTGCTTTATTTTAGAAAAGTACTTTTTACACGTGCTGTTTCATAGATGTGAAATCATGTTTAAACATTTCTCAAAAAAGCATGTATTTTAATGTTTGTAGTTTCATTTTAACATTTATGTTATTCTTTTCAAATTTGAAATGTAGAAGTGAATTTACAGATTTACATTTTGCTTTCTTGTGGAAAAGTACTTTTTACGTGCTGTTTCATAGATGTGAAACCATGTTTAAACATTTCTCAAAAAAGCATGTATTTTAATGTTTGTAGTTACATTTTAACATTTATGTTGTTCTTTTCAAAATTGAAATGTAGAAGTGAATTTACAGATCTACATTTTGTTTTCTTGTAGAAAAGTGCTTTTTACCTGTGCTGTTTCATTGATGTGAAATCATGTTTAAACATTTCACAAAAAAGCATGTATTTTATTGTTTGTAGTTTCATTTTAACATTTATGTTATTATTTTCAAATTTGAAATGTAGAAGTGAATATACAGATTTACATTTTGCTTTCTTGTGGAAAAGTACTTTTTGCAAGTGCTGTTTCATAGATGTGAAAACATGTTTAAACATTTCTCAAAAAAGCATGTATTTTAATGTTTGTAGTTTCATTTTAACATTTATGTTGTTCTTTTCAAAATTGAAATGTAGAAGTGAATTTACAGATCTACATTTTGTTTTCTTGTAGAAAAGTGCTTTTTACCTGTGCTGTTTCATTGATGTCAAATCATGTTTAAACATTACTCAAAAAAGCATGTATTTTATGTTTGTAGTTTCATTTTAACATTTATGTTATTCTTTTCAAATTTGAAATGTAGAAGTGAATTTACAGATTTACATTTTGCTTTCTTGTGGAAAAGTACTTTTTACAAGTGCTGTTTCATAGATGTGAAACCATGTTTAAACATTTCTCAAAAAAGCATGTATTTTAATATTTGTAGTTTCATTTTAACATTTATGTAGTTGTTTTCAAAATTGAAATGTAGGTGAATTTACAGATTTACATTTTGCTTTCTTGTGGAAAAGTACTTTTTACAAGTGCTGTTTCATAGATGTGAAACCATGTTTAAACATTTCTCAAAAAAGCATGTATTTTAATGTTTGTAGTTTCATTTTAACATTTATGTTGTTCTTTTCAAAATGAAATGAGAAGTGAATTTACAGATCTACATTTTGTTTTCTTGTAGAAAAGTGCTTTTTACATGTGCTGTTTCATTGATGTGAAATCATGTTTAAATATTTCACAAAAAAGCATGTATTTTATTGTTTGTAGTTTCATTTTAACATTAATGTTATTATTTTCAAATTTGAAATGTAGAAGTGAATTTACAGATTTACATTTTGCTTTCTTGTGGAAAAGTACTTTTTACAAGTGCTGTTTCATAGATGTGAAACCATGTTTAAACATTTCTCAAAAAAGCATGTATTTTAATGTTTGTAGTTTCATTTTAACATTTATGTTGTTCTTTTCAAAATTGAAATGTAGAAGTGAATTTACAGATCTACATTTTGTTTTCTTGTAGAAAAGTGCTTTTTACCTTTGCTGTTTCATTGATGCCAAATCATGTTTAAACATTACTCAAAAAAGCATGTATTTTATTGTTTGTAGTTTCATTTTAACATTTATGTTATTCTTTTCAAATTTGTAATGTAGAAGTGAATTTACAGATTTACATTTTGCTTTCTTGTGGAAAAGTACTTTTTACAAGTGCTGTTTCATAGATGTGAAACCATGTTTAAACATTTCTCAAAAAAGCATGTATTTTAATGTTTGTAGTTTCATTTTAACATTTATGTTGTTCTTTTCAAAATTGAAATGTAGAAGTGAATTTACAGATTTACATTTTGCTTTCTTGTGGAAAAGTACTTTTTACAAGTGCTGTTTCATAGATGTGAAACCATGTTTAAACGTTTCTCAAAAAACAATGTATTTTAATGTTTGTAGTTTCATTTTAACATTTATGTTATTCTTTTCAAATTTGAAATGTAGAAGTGAATTTACAGATTTACATTTTGCTTTCTTTTAGAAAAGTTCTTTTTACAAGTGCTGTTTCATAGATGTGAAACCATGTATAAACATTTCTCAAAAAGGAATGTATTTTAATGTTTGTAGTTTCATTTTAACATTTATGTTATTCTTTTCAAATTTGAAATGTAGAAGTGAATTTACAGATTTACATTTTGCTTTCTTGTGGAAAAGTACTTTTTACGTGCTGTTTCATAGATGTGAAACCATGTTTAAACATTTCTCAAAAAAGCATGTATTTTAATGTTTGTAGTTACATTTTAACATTTATGTTGTTCTTTTCAAAATTGAAATGTAGAAGTGAATTTACAGATCTACATTTTGTTTTCTTGTAGAAAAGTGCTTTTTACCTGTGCTGTTTCATTGATGTGAAATCATGTTTAAACATTTCACAAAAAAGCATGTATTTTATTGTTTGTAGTTTCATTTTAACATTTATGTTATTATTTTCAAATTTGAAATGTAGAAGTGAATATACAGATTTACATTTTGCTTTCTTGTGGAAAAGTACTTTTTGCAAGTGCTGTTTCATAGATGTGAAAACATGTTTAAACATTTCTCAAAAAAGCATGTATTTTAATGTTTGTAGTTTCATTTTAACATTTATGTTGTTCTTTTCAAAATTGAAATGTAGAAGTGAATTTACAGATCTACATTTTGTTTTCTTGTAGAAAAGTGCTTTTTACCTGTGCTGTTTCATTGATGTCAAATCATGTTTAAACATTACTCAAAAAAGCATGTATTTTATGTTTGTAGTTTCATTTTAACATTTATGTTATTCTTTTCAAATTTGAAATGTAGAAGTGAATTTACAGATTTACATTTTGCTTTCTTGTGGAAAAGTACTTTTTACAAGTGCTGTTTCATAGATGTGAAACCATGTTTAAACATTTCTCAAAAAAGCATGTATTTTAATATTTGTAGTTTCATTTTAACATTTATGTAGTTGTTTTCAAAATTGAAATGTAGGTGAATTTACAGATTTACATTTTGCTTTCTTGTGGAAAAGTACTTTTTACAAGTGCTGTTTCATAGATGTGAAACCATGTTTAAACATTTCTCAAAAAAGCATGTATTTTAATGTTTGTAGTTTCATTTTAACATTTATGTTGTTCTTTTCAAAATGAAATGAGAAGTGAATTTACAGATCTACATTTTGTTTTCTTGTAGAAAAGTGCTTTTTACATGTGCTGTTTCATTGATGTGAAATCATGTTTAAATATTTCACAAAAAAGCATGTATTTTATTGTTTGTAGTTTCATTTTAACATTAATGTTATTATTTTCAAATTTGAAATGTAGAAGTGAATTTACAGATTTACATTTTGCTTTCTTGTGGAAAAGTACTTTTTACAAGTGCTGTTTCATAGATGTGAAACCATGTTTAAACATTTCTCAAAAAAGCATGTATTTTAATGTTTGTAGTTTCATTTTAACATTTATGTTGTTCTTTTCAAAATTGAAATGTAGAAGTGAATTTACAGATCTACATTTTGTTTTCTTGTAGAAAAGTGCTTTTTACCTTTGCTGTTTCATTGATGCCAAATCATGTTTAAACATTACTCAAAAAAGCATGTATTTTATTGTTTGTAGTTTCATTTTAACATTTATGTTATTCTTTTCAAATTTGTAATGTAGAAGTGAATTTACAGATTTACATTTTGCTTTCTTGTGGAAAAGTACTTTTTACAAGTGCTGTTTCATAGATGTGAAACCATGTTTAAACATTTCTCAAAAAAGCATGTATTTTAATGTTTGTAGTTTCATTTTAACATTTATGTTGTTCTTTTCAAAATTGAAATGTAGAAGTGAATTTACAGATTTACATTTTGCTTTCTTGTGGAAAAGTACTTTTTACAAGTGCTGTTTCATAGATGTGAAACCATGTTTAAACGTTTCTCAAAAAACAATGTATTTTAATGTTTGTAGTTTCATTTTAACATTTATGTTATTCTTTTCAAATTTGAAATGTAGAAGTGAATTTACAGATTTACATTTTGCTTTCTTTTAGAAAAGTTCTTTTTACAAGTGCTGTTTCATAGATGTGAAACCATGTATAAACATTTCTCAAAAAGGAATGTATTTTAATGTTTGTAGTTTCATTTTAACATTTATGTTGTTCTTTTCAAAATTGAAATGTAGAAGTGAATTTACAGATCTACATTTTGTTTTCTTGTAGAAAAGTGGTTTTTACCTGTGCTGTTTCATTGATGTCAAATCATGTTTAAACATTACTCAAAAAAGCATGTATTTTATGTTTGTAGTTTCATTTTAACATTTATGTTATTCTTTTCAAATTTGAAATGTAGAAGTGAATTTACAGATTTACATTTTGCTTTCTTGTGGAAAAGTACTTTTTACAAGTGCTGTTTCATAGATGTGAAACCATGTTTAAACATTTCTCAAAAAAGCATGTATTTTAATATTTGTAGTTTCATTTTAACATTTATGTAGTTGTTTTCAAAATTGAAATGTAGGTGAATTTACAGATTTACATTTTGCTTTCTTGTGGAAAAGTACTTTTTACAAGTGCTGTTTCATATATGTGAAACCATGTTTAAACATTTCTCAAAAAAGCATGTATTTTAATGTTTGTAGTTTCATTTTAACATTAATGTTATTCTTTTCAAAATTGAATATGTAGAAGTGAATTTATGCATCCTCATTTTGCTTTATTTTAGAAAAGTACTTTTTACACGTGCTGTTTCATAGATGTGAAATCATGTTTAAACATTACTCAAAAAAGCATGTATTTTATGTTTGTAGTTTCATTTTAACATTTATGTTATTCTTTTCAAATTTGAAATGTAGAAGTGAATTTACAGATTTACATTTTGCTTTCTTGTGGAAAAGTACTTTTTACAAGTGCTGTTTCATAGATGTGAAACCATGTTTAAACATTTCTCAAAAAAGCATGTATTTTAATGTTTGTAGTTTCATTTTAACATTTATGTTGTTCTTTTCAAAATTGAAATGTAGAAGTGAATTTACAGATCAACATTTTGTTTTCTTGTAGAAAAGTGCTTTTTACCTGTGCTGTTTCATTGATGTGAAATCATGTTTAAACATTACTCAAAAAAGCATGTATTTTAATATTTGTAGTTTCATTTTAACATTTATGTAGTTGTTTTCAAAATTGAAATGTAGGTGAATTTACAGATTTACATTTTGCTTTCTTGTGGAAAAGTACTTTTTACAAGTGCTGTTTCATAGATGTGAAACCATGTTTAAACATTTCTCAAAAAAGCATGTATTTTAATGTTTGTAGTTTCATTTTAACATTTATGTTGTCCTTTTCAAAATGAAATGAGAAGTGAATTTGCAGATCTACATTTTGTTTTCTTGTAGAAAAGTGCTTTTTACATGTGCTGTTTCATTGATGTGAAATCATGTTTAAATATTTCACAAAAAAGCATGTATTTTATTGTTTGTAGTTTCATTTTAACATTTATGTTATTCTTTTCAAATTTGTAATGTAGAAGTGAATTTACAGATTTACATTTTGCTTTCTTGTGGAAAAGTACTTTTTACAAGTGCTGTTTCATAGATGTGAAACCATGTTTAAACATTTCTCAAAAAAGCATGTATTTTAATGTTTGTAGTTTCATTTTAACATTTATGTTGTTCTTTTCAAAATTGAAATGTAGGAGTGAATTTACAGATTTACATTTTGCTTTCTTGTGGAAAAGTACTTTTTACGTGCTGTTTCATAGATGTGAAACCATGTTTAAACGTTTCTCAAAAAAGCATGTATTTTAATGTTTGTAGTTTCATTTTAACATTTATGTTATTCTTTTCAAATTTGAAATGTAGAAGTGAATTTACAGATTTACATTTTGCTTTCTTGTGGAAAAGTACTTTTTGCAAGTGCTGTTTCATAGATGTGAAAACATGTTTAAACATTTCTCAAAAAAGCATGTATTTTAATGTTTGTAGTTTCATTTTAACATTTATGTTGTTCTTTTCAAAATTGAAATGTAGAAGTGAATTTACAGATCTACATTTTGTTTTCTTGTAGAAAAGTGCTTTTTACCTGTGCTGTTTCATTGATGTCAAATCATGTTTAAATATTTCACAAAAAAGCATGTATTTTATTGTTTGTAGTTTCATTTTAACATTAATGTTATTATTTTCAAATTTGAAATGTAGAAGTGAATTTACAGATTTACATTTTGCTTTCTTGTGGAAAAGTACTTTTTACAAGTGCTGTTTCATAGATGTGAAACCATGTTTAAACATTTCTCAAAAAAGCATGTATTTTAATGTTTGTAGTTTCATTTTAACATTTATGTTGTTCTTTTCAAAATTGAAATGTAGAAGTGAATTTACAGATCTACATTTTGTTTTCTTGTAGAAAAGTGCTTTTTACCTGTGCTGTTTCATTGATGTGAAATCATGTTTAAACATTACTCAAAAAAGCATGTATTTTAATATTTGTAGTTTCATTTTAACATTTATGTAGTTGTTTTCAAAATTGAAATGTAGAAGTGAATTTACAGATCTACATTTTGTTTTCTTGTAGAAAAGTGCTTTTTACCTGTGCTGTTTCATATATGTGAAACCATGTTTAAACATTTCTCAAAAAAGCATGTATTTTAATGTTTGTAGTTTCATTTTAACATTAATGTTATTCTTTTCAAAATTGAATATGTAGAAGTGAATTTATGCATCCTCATTTTGCTTTCTTTTAGAAAAGTACTTTTTACAAGTGCTGTTTCATAGATGTGAAATCATGTTTAAACATTTCTCAAAAAAGCATGTATTTTAATGTTTGTAGTTTCATTTTAACATTTATGTTATTCTTTTCAAATTTGAAATGTAGAAGTGAATTTACAGATTTACATTTTGCTTTCTTGTGGAAAAGTACTTTTTACGTGCTGTTTCATAGATGTGAAACCATGTTTAAACATTTCTCAAAAAAGCATGTATTTTAATGTTTGTAGTTACATTTTAACATTTATGTTGTTCTTTTCAAAATTGAAATGTAGAAGTGAATTTACAGATCTACATTTTGTTTTCTTGTAGAAAAGTGCTTTTTACCTGTGCTGTTTCATTGATGTGAAATCATGTTTAAACATTTCACAAAAAAGCATGTATTTTATTGTTTGTAGTTTCATTTTAACATTTATGTTATTATTTTCAAATTTGAAATGTAGAAGTGAATATACAGATTTACATTTTGCTTTCTTGTGGAAAAGTACTTTTTGCAAGTGCTGTTTCATAGATGTGAAAACATGTTTAAACATTTCTCAAAAAAGCATGTATTTTAATGTTTGTAGTTTCATTTTAACATTTATGTTGTTCTTTTCAAAATTGAAATGTAGAAGTGAATTTACAGATCTACATTTTGTTTTCTTGTAGAAAAGTGCTTTTTACCTGTGCTGTTTCATTGATGTCAAATCATGTTTAAACATTACTCAAAAAAGCATGTATTTTATGTTTGTAGTTTCATTTTAACATTTATGTTGTTCTTTTCAAAATGAAATGAGAAGTGAATTTACAGATCTACATTTTGTTTTCTTGTAGAAAAGTGCTTTTTACATGTGCTGTTTCATTGATGTGAAATCATGTTTAAATATTTCACAAAAAAGCATGTATTTTATTGTTTGTAGTTTCATTTTAACATTAATGTTATTATTTTCAAATTTGAAATGTAGAAGTGAATTTACAGATTTACATTTTGCTTTCTTGTGGAAAAGTACTTTTTACAAGTGCTGTTTCATAGATGTGAAACCATGTTTAAACATTTCTCAAAAAAGCATGTATTTTAATGTTTGTAGTTTCATTTTATCATTTATGTTGTTCTTTTCAAAATTGAAATGTAGAAGTGAATTTACAGATCTACATTTTGTTTTCTTGTAGAAAAGTGCGTTTTACCTGTGCTGTTTCATTGATGTGAAATCATGTTTAAACATTACTCAAAAAAGCATGTATTTTAATATTTGTAGTTTCATTTTAACATTTATGTAGTTGTTTTCAAAATTGAAATGTAGAAGTGAATTTACAGATCTACATTTTGTTTTCTTGTAGAAAAGTGCTTTTTACCTGTGCTGTTTCATATATGTGAAATCATGTTTAAACATTTCACAAAAAAGCATGTATTTTATTGTTTGTAGTTTCATTTTAACATTTATGTTATTATTTTCAAATTTGAAATGTAGAAGTGAATATACAGATTTACATTTTGCTTTCTTGTGGAAAAGTACTTTTTGCAAGTGCTGTTTCATAGATGTGAAAACATGTTTAAACATTTCTCAAAAAAGCATGTATTTTAATGTTTGTAGTTTCATTTTAACATTTATGTTGTTCTTTTCAAAATTGAAATGTAGAAGTGAATTTACAGATCTACATTTTGTTTTCTTGTAGAAAAGTGCTTTTTACCTGTGCTGTTTCATTGATGTCAAATCATGTTTAAACATTACACAAAAAAGCATGTATTTTATGTTTGTAGTTTCATTTTAACATTTATGTTATTCTTTTCAAATTTGAAATGTAGGTGAATTTACAGATTTACATTTTGCTTTCTTGTGGAAAAGTACTTTTTACAAGTGCTGTTTCATAGATGTGAAACCGTTTAAACATTTCTCAAAAAAGCATGTATTTTAATGTTTGTAGTTTCATTTTAACATTTATGTTGTTCTTTTCAAAATTGAAATGTAGAAGTGAATTTACAGATCTACATTTTGTTTTCTTGTAGAAAAGTGCTTTTTACCTGTGCTGTTTCATTGATGTGAAATCATGTTTAAACATTACTCAAAAAAGCATGTATTTTAATATTTGTAGTTTCATTTTAACATTTATGTAGTTGTTTTCAAAATTGAAATGTAGAAGTGAATTTACAGATCTACATTTTGTTTTCTTGTAGAAAAGTGCTTTTTACCTGTGCTGTTTCATTGATGTGAAATCATGTTTAAACATTACTCAAAAAAGCATGTATTTTAATATTTGTAGTTTCATTTTAACATTTATGTAGTTGTTTTCAAAATTGAAATGTAGAAGTGAATTTACAGATCTACATTTTGTTTTCTTGTAGAAAAGTGCTTTTTACCTGTGCTGTTTCATATATGTGAAACCATGTTTAAACATTTCTCAAAAAAGCATGTATTTTAATGTTTGTAGTTTCATTTTAACATTAATGTTATTCTTTTCAAAATTGAATATGTAGAAGTGAATTTATGCATCCTCATTTTGCTTTATTTTAGAAAAGTACTTTTTACACGTGCTGTTTCATAGATGTGAAATCATGTTTAAACATTTCTCAAAAAAGCATGTATTTTAATGTTTGTAGTTTCATTTTAACATTTATGTTATTCTTTTCAAATTTGAAATGTAGAAGTGAATTTACAGATTTACATTTTGCTTTCTTGTGGAAAAGTACTTTTTACGTGCTGTTTCATAGATGTGAAACCATGTTTAAACATTTCTCAAAAAAGCATGTATTTTAATGTTTGTAGTTACATTTTAACATTTATGTTGTTCTTTTCAAAATTGAAATGTAGAAGTGAATTTACAGATCTACATTTTGTTTTCTTGTAGAAAAGTGCTTTTTACCTGTGCTGTTTCATTGATGTGAAATCATGTTTAAACATTTCACAAAAAAGCATGTATTTTATTGTTTGTAGTTTCATTTTAACATTTATGTTATTATTTTCAAATTTGAAATGTAGAAGTGAATATACAGATTTACATTTTGCTTTCTTGTGGAAAAGTACTTTTTGCAAGTGCTGTTTCATAGATGTGAAAACATGTTTAAACATTTCTCAAAAAAGCATGTATTTTAATGTTTGTAGTTTCATTTTAACATTTATGTTGTTCTTTTCAAAATTGAAATGTAGAAGTGAATTTACAGATCTACATTTTGTTTTCTTGTAGAAAAGTGCTTTTTACCTGTGCTGTTTCATTGATGTCAAATCATGTTTAAACATTACTCAAAAAAGCATGTATTTTATGTTTGTAGTTTCATTTTAACATTTATGTTATTCTTTTCAAATTTGAAATGTAGAAGTGAATTTACAGATTTACATTTTGCTTTCTTGTGGAAAAGTACTTTTTACAAGTGCTGTTTCATAGATGTGAAACCATGTTTAAACATTTCTCAAAAAAGCATGTATTTTAATATTTGTAGTTTCATTTTAACATTTATGTAGTTGTTTTCAAAATTGAAATGTAGGTGAATTTACAGATTTACATTTTGCTTTCTTGTGGAAAAGTACTTTTTACAAGTGCTGTTTCATAGATGTGAAACCATGTTTAAACATTTCTCAAAAAAGCATGTATTTTAATGTTTGTAGTTTCATTTTAACATTTATGTTGTTCTTTTCAAAATGAAATGAGAAGTGAATTTACAGATCTACATTTTGTTTTCTTGTAGAAAAGTGCTTTTTACATGTGCTGTTTCATTGATGTGAAATCATGTTTAAATATTTCACAAAAAAGCATGTATTTTATTGTTTGTAGTTTCATTTTAACATT
Source organism: Narcine bancroftii (assembly GCF_036971445.1). Lineage (NCBI taxonomy): Eukaryota > Metazoa > Chordata > Chondrichthyes > Torpediniformes > Narcinidae > Narcine > Narcine bancroftii. Next base: position 4,421,525 of record NW_027211800.1, on the reverse strand, counting down.
AATGTTATTATTTTCAAATTTGAAATGTAGAAGTGAATTTACAGATTTACATTTTGCTTTCTTGTGGAAAAGTACTTTTTACAAGTGCTGTTTCATAGATGTGAAACCATGTTTAAACATTTCTCAAAAAAGCATGTATTTTAATGTTTGTAGTTTCATTTTAACATTTATGTTGTTCTTTTCAAAATTGAAATGTAGAAGTGAATTTACAGATCTACATTTTGTTTTCTTGTAGAAAAGTGCTTTTTACCTTTGCTGTTTCATTGATGCCAAATCATGTTTAAACATTACTCAAAAAAGCATGTATTTTATTGTTTGTAGTTTCATTTTAACATTTATGTTATTCTTTTCAAATTTGTAATGTAGAAGTGAATTTACAGATTTACATTTTGCTTTCTTGTGGAAAAGTACTTTTTACAAGTGCTGTTTCATAGATGTGAAACCATGTTTAAACATTTCTCAAAAAAGCATGTATTTTAATGTTTGTAGTTTCATTTTAACATTTATGTTGTTCTTTTCAAAATTGAAATGTAGAAGTGAATTTACAGATTTACATTTTGCTTTCTTGTGGAAAAGTACTTTTTACAAGTGCTGTTTCATAGATGTGAAACCATGTTTAAACGTTTCTCAAAAAACAATGTATTTTAATGTTTGTAGTTTCATTTTAACATTTATGTTATTCTTTTCAAATTTGAAATGTAGAAGTGAATTTACAGATTTACATTTTGCTTTCTTTTAGAAAAGTTCTTTTTACAAGTGCTGTTTCATAGATGTGAAACCATGTATAAACATTTCTCAAAAAGGAATGTATTTTAATGTTTGTAGTTTCATTTTAACATTTATGTTGTTCTTTTCAAAATTGAAATGTAGAAGTGAATTTACAGATCTACATTTTGTTTTCTTGTAGAAAAGTGCTTTTTACCTGTGCTGTTTCATTGATGTCAAATCATGTTTAAACATTACTCAAAAAAGCATGTATTTTATGTTTGTAGTTTCATTTTAACATTTATGTTATTCTTTTCAAATTTGAAATGTAGAAGTGAATTTACAGATTTACATTTTGCTTTCTTGTGGAAAAGTACTTTTTACAAGTGCTGTTTCATAGATGTGAAACCATGTTTAAACATTTCTCAAAAAAGCATGTATTTTAATATTTGTAGTTTCATTTTAACATTTATGTAGTTGTTTTCAAAATTGAAATGTAGGTGAATTTACAGATTTACATTTTGCTTTCTTGTGGAAAAGTACTTTTTACAAGTGCTGTTTCATATATGTGAAACCATGTTTAAACATTTCTCAAAAAAGCATGTATTTTAATGTTTGTAGTTTCATTTTAACATTAATGTTATTCTTTTCAAAATTGAATATGTAGAAGTGAATTTATGCATCCTCATTTTGCTTTATTTTAGAAAAGTACTTTTTACACGTGCTGTTTCATAGATGTGAAATCATGTTTAAACATTACTCAAAAAAGCATGTATTTTATGTTTGTAGTTTCATTTTAACATTTATGTTATTCTTTTCAAATTTGAAATGTAGAAGTGAATTTACAGATTTACATTTTGCTTTCTTGTGGAAAAGTACTTTTTACAAGTGCTGTTTCATAGATGTGAAACCATGTTTAAACATTTCTCAAAAAAGCATGTATTTTAATGTTTGTAGTTTCATTTTAACATTTATGTTGTTCTTTTCAAAATTGAAATGTAGAAGTGAATTTACAGATCAACATTTTGTTTTCTTGTAGAAAAGTGCTTTTTACCTGTGCTGTTTCATTGATGTGAAATCATGTTTAAACATTACTCAAAAAAGCATGTATTTTAATATTTGTAGTTTCATTTTAACATTTATGTAGTTGTTTTCAAAATTGAAATGTAGGTGAATTTACAGATTTACATTTTGCTTTCTTGTGAAAAGTACTTTTTACAAGTGCTGTTTCATAGATGTGAAACCATGTTTAAACATTTCTCAAAAAAGCATGTATTTTAATGTTTGTAGTTTCATTTTAACATTTATGTTGTTCTTTTCAAAATTGAAATGTAGAAGTGAATTTACAGATCTACATTTTGTTTTCTTGTAGAAAAGTGCTTTTTACCTTTGCTGTTTCATTGATGCCAAATCATGTTTAAACATTACTCAAAAAAGCATGTATTTTATTGTTTGTAGTTTCATTTTAACATTTATGTTATTCTTTTCAAATTTGTAATGTAGAAGTGAATTTACAGATTTACATTTTGCTTTCTTGTGGAAAAGTACTTTTTACAAGTGCTGTTTCATAGATGTGAAACCATGTTTAAACATTTCTCAAAAAAGCATGTATTTTAATGTTTGTAGTTTCATTTTAACATTTATGTTGTTCTTTTCAAAATTGAAATGTAGAAGTGAATTTACAGATTTACATTTTGCTTTCTTGTGGAAAAGTACTTTTTACAAGTGCTGTTTCATAGATGTGAAACCATGTTTAAACGTTTCTCAAAAAACAATGTATTTTAATGTTTGTAGTTTCATTTTAACATTTATGTTATTCTTTTCAAATTTGAAATGTAGAAGTGAATTTACAGATTTACATTTTGCTTTCTTTTAGAAAAGTTCTTTTTACAAGTGCTGTTTCATAGATGTGAAACCATGTATAAACATTTCTCAAAAAGGAATGTATTTTAATGTTTGTAGTTTCATTTTAACATTTATGTTGTTCTTTTCAAAATTGAAATGTAGAAGTGAATTTACAGATCTACATTTTGTTTTCTTGTAGAAAAGTGCTTTTTACCTGTGCTGTTTCATTGATGTCAAATCATGTTTAAACATTACTCAAAAAAGCATGTATTTTATGTTTGTAGTTTCATTTTAACATTTATGTTATTCTTTTCAAATTTGAAATGTAGAAGTGAATTTACAGATTTACATTTTGCTTTCTTGTGGAAAAGTACTTTTTACAAGTGCTGTTTCATAGATGTGAAACCATGTTTAAACATTTCTCAAAAAAGCATGTATTTTAATATTTGTAGTTTCATTTTAACATTTATGTAGTTGTTTTCAAAATTGAAATGTAGGTGAATTTACAGATTTACATTTTGCTTTCTTGTGGAAAAGTACTTTTTACAAGTGCTGTTTCATATATGTGAAACCATGTTTAAACATTTCTCAAAAAAGCATGTATTTTAATGTTTGTAGTTTCATTTTAACATTAATGTTATTCTTTTCAAAATTGAATATGTAGAAGTGAATTTATGCATCCTCATTTTGCTTTATTTTAGAAAAGTACTTTTTACACGTGCTGTTTCATAGATGTGAAATCATGTTTAAACATTACTCAAAAAAGCATGTATTTTATGTTTGTAGTTTCATTTTAACATTTATGTTATTCTTTTCAAATTTGAAATGTAGAAGTGAATTTACAGATTTACATTTTGCTTTCTTGTGGAAAAGTACTTTTTACAAGTGCTGTTTCATAGATGTGAAACCATGTTTAAACATTTCTCAAAAAAGCATGTATTTTAATGTTTGTAGTTTCATTTTAACATTTATGTTGTTCTTTTCAAAATTGAAATGTAGAAGTGAATTTACAGATCAACATTTTGTTTTCTTGTAGAAAAGTGCTTTTTACCTGTGCTGTTTCATTGATGTGAAATCATGTTTAAACATTACTCAAAAAAGCATGTATTTTAATATTTGTAGTTTCATTTTAACATTTATGTAGTTGTTTTCAAAATTGAAATGTAGGTGAATTTACAGATTTACATTTTGCTTTCTTGTGGAAAAGTACTTTTTACAAGTGCTGTTTCATAGATGTGAAACCATGTTTAAACATTTCTCAAAAAAGCATGTATTTTAATGTTTGTAGTTTCATTTTAACATTTATGTTGTTCTTTTCAAAATTGAAATGTAGGAGTGAATTTACAGATTTACATTTTGCTTTCTTGTGGAAAAGTACTTTTTACGTGCTGTTTCATAGATGTGAAACCATGTTTAAACGTTTCTCAAAAAAGCATGTATTTTAATGTTTGTAGTTTCATTTTAACATTTATGTTATTCTTTTCAAATTTGAAATGTAGAAGTGAATTTACAGATTTACATTTTGCTTTCTTGTGGAAAAGTACTTTTTGCAAGTGCTGTTTCATAGATGTGAAAACATGTTTAAACATTTCTCAAAAAAGCATGTATTTTAATGTTTGTAGTTTCATTTTAACATTTATGTTGTTCTGTTCAAAATTGAAATGTAGAAGTGAATTTACAGATCTACATTTTGTTTTCTTGTAGAAAAGTGCTTTTTACCTGTGCTGTTTCATTGATGTCAAATCATGTTTAAATATTTCACAAAAAAGCATGTATTTTATTGTTTGTAGTTTCATTTTAACATTAATGTTATTATTTTCAAATTTGAAATGTAGAAGTGAATTTACAGATTTACATTTTGCTTTCTTGTGGAAAAGTACTTTTTACAAGTGCTGTTTCATAGATGTGAAACCATGTTTAAACATTTCTCAAAAAAGCATGTATTTTAATGTTTGTAGTTTCATTTTAACATTTATGTTGTTCTTTTCAAAATTGAAATGTAGAAGTGAATTTACAGATCTACATTTTGTTTTCTTGTAGAAAAGTGCTTTTTACCTGTGCTGTTTCATTGATGTGAAATCATGTTTAAACATTACTCAAAAAAGCATGTATTTTAATATTTGTAGTTTCATTTTAACATTTATGTAGTTGTTTTCAAAATTGAAATGTAGAAGTGAATTTACAGATCTACATTTTGTTTTCTTGTAGAAAAGTGCTTTTTACCTGTGCTGTTTCATATATGTGAAACCATGTTTAAACATTTCTCAAAAAAGCATGTATTTTAATGTTTGTAGTTTCATTTTAACATTAATGTTATTCTTTTCAAAATTGAATATGTAGAAGTGAATTTATGCATCCTCATTTTGCTTTCTTTTAGAAAAGTACTTTTTACAAGTGCTGTTTCATAGATGTGAAATCATGTTTAAACATTTCTCAAAAAAGCATGTATTTTAATGTTTGTAGTTTCATTTTAACATTTATGTTATTCTTTTCAAATTTGAAATGTAGAAGTGAATTTACAGATTTACATTTTGCTTTCTTGTGGAAAAGTACTTTTTACGTGCTGTTTCATAGATGTGAAACCATGTTTAAACATTTCTCAAAAAAGCATGTATTTTAATGTTTGTAGTTACATTTTAACATTTATGTTGTTCTTTTCAAAATTGAAATGTAGAAGTGAATTTACAGATCTACATTTTGTTTTCTTGTAGAAAAGTGCTTTTTACCTGTGCTGTTTCATTGATGTGAAATCATGTTTAAACATTTCACAAAAAAGCATGTATTTTATTGTTTGTAGTTTCATTTTAACATTTATGTTATTATTTTCAAATTTGAAATGTAGAAGTGAATATACAGATTTACATTTTGCTTTCTTGTGGAAAAGTACTTTTTGCAAGTGCTGTTTCATAGATGTGAAAACATGTTTAAACATTTCTCAAAAAAGCATGTATTTTAATGTTTGTAGTTTCATTTTAACATTTATGTTGTTCTTTTCAAAATTGAAATGTAGAAGTGAATTTACAGATCTACATTTTGTTTTCTTGTAGAAAAGTGCTTTTTACCTGTGCTGTTTCATTGATGTCAAATCATGTTTAAACATTACTCAAAAAAGCATGTATTTTATGTTTGTAGTTTCATTTTAACATTTATGTTGTTCTTTTCAAAATGAAATGAGAAGTGAATTTACAGATCTACATTTTGTTTTCTTGTAGAAAAGTGCTTTTTACATGTGCTGTTTCATTGATGTGAAATCATGTTTAAATATTTCACAAAAAAGCATGTATTTTATTGTTTGTAGTTTCATTTTAACATTAATGTTATTATTTTCAAATTTGAAATGTAGAAGTGAATTTACAGATTTACATTTTGCTTTCTTGTGGAAAAGTACTTTTTACAAGTGCTGTTTCATAGATGTGAAACCATGTTTAAACATTTCTCAAAAAAGCATGTATTTTAATGTTTGTAGTTTCATTTTATCATTTATGTTGTTCTTTTCAAAATTGAAATGTAGAAGTGAATTTACAGATCTACATTTTGTTTTCTTGTAGAAAAGTGCTTTTTACCTGTGCTGTTTCATTGATGTGAAATCATGTTTAAACATTACTCAAAAAAGCATGTATTTTAATATTTGTAGTTTCATTTTAACATTTATGTAGTTGTTTTCAAAATTGAAATGTAGAAGTGAATTTACAGATCTACATTTTGTTTTCTTGTAGAAAAGTGCTTTTTACCTGTGCTGTTTCATATATGTGAAATCATGTTTAAACATTTCACAAAAAAGCATGTATTTTATTGTTTGTAGTTTCATTTTAACATTTATGTTATTATTTTCAAATTTGAAATGTAGAAGTGAATATACAGATTTACATTTTGCTTTCTTGTGGAAAAGTACTTTTTGCAAGTGCTGTTTCATAGATGTGAAAACATGTTTAAACATTTCTCAAAAAAGCATGTATTTTAATGTTTGTAGTTTCATTTTAACATTTATGTTGTTCTTTTCAAAATTGAAATGTAGAAGTGAATTTACAGATCTACATTTTGTTTTCTTGTAGAAAAGTGCTTTTTACCTGTGCTGTTTCATTGATGTCAAATCATGTTTAAACATTACACAAAAAAGCATGTATTTTATGTTTGTAGTTTCATTTTAACATTTATGTTATTCTTTTCAAATTTGAAATGTAGGTGAATTTACAGATTTACATTTTGCTTTCTTGTGGAAAAGTACTTTTTACAAGTGCTGTTTCATAGATGTGAAACCGTTTAAACATTTCTCAAAAAAGCATGTATTTTAATGTTTGTAGTTTCATTTTAACATTTATGTTGTTCTTTTCAAAATTGAAATGTAGAAGTGAATTTACAGATCTACATTTTGTTTTCTTGTAGAAAAGTGCTTTTTACCTGTGCTGTTTCATTGATGTGAAATCATGTTTAAACATTACTCAAAAAAGCATGTATTTTAATATTTGTAGTTTCATTTTAACATTTATGTAGTTGTTTTCAAAATTGAAATGTAGAAGTGAATTTACAGATCTACATTTTGTTTTCTTGTAGAAAAGTGCTTTTTACCTGTGCTGTTTCATTGATGTGAAATCATGTTTAAACATTACTCAAAAAAGCATGTATTTTAATATTTGTAGTTTCATTTTAACATTTATGTAGTTGTTTTCAAAATTGAAATGTAGAAGTGAATTTACAGATCTACATTTTGTTTTCTTGTAGAAAAGTGCTTTTTACCTGTGCTGTTTCATATATGTGAAACCATGTTTAAACATTTCTCAAAAAAGCATGTATTTTAATGTTTGTAGTTTCATTTTAACATTAATGTTATTCTTTTCAAAATTGAATATGTAGAAGTGAATTTATGCATCCTCATTTTGCTTTATTTTAGAAAAGTACTTTTTACACGTGCTGTTTCATAGATGTGAAATCATGTTTAAACATTTCTCAAAAAAGCATGTATTTTAATGTTTGTAGTTTCATTTTAACATTTATGTTGTTCTTTTCAAAATTGAAATGTAGAAGTGAATTTACAGATCTACATTTTGTTTTCTTGTAGAAAAGTGCTTTTTACCTGTGCTGTTTCATTGATGTGAAATCATGTTTAAACATTTCACAAAAAAGCATGTATTTTATTGTTTGTAGTTTCATTTTAACATTTATGTTATTATTTTCAAATTTGAAATGTAGAAGTGAATATACAGATTTACATTTTGCTTTCTTGTGGAAAAGTACTTTTTGCAAGTGCTGTTTCATAGATGTGAAAACATGTTTAAACATTTCTCAAAAAAGCATGTATTTTAATGTTTGTAGTTTCATTTTAACATTTATGTTGTTCTTTTCAAAATTGAAATGTAGAAGTGAATTTACAGATCTACATTTTGTTTTCTTGTAGAAAAGTGCTTTTTACCTGTGCTGTTTCATTGATGTCAAATCATGTTTAAACATTACTCAAAAAAGCATGTATTTTATGTTTGTAGTTTCATTTTAACATTTATGTTATTCTTTTCAAATTTGAAATGTAGAAGAGAATTTACAGATTTACATTTTGCTTTCTTGTGGAAAAGTACTTTTTACAAGTGCTGTTTCATAGATGTGAAACCATGTTTAAACATTTCTCAAAAAAGCATGTATTTTAATGTTTGTAGTTTCATTTTAACATTTATGTTGTTCTTTTCAAAATTGAAATGTAGAAGTGAATTTACAGATCAACATTTTGTTTTCTTGTAGAAAAGTGCTTTTTACCTGTGCTGTTTCATTGATGTGAAATCATGTTTAAACATTACTCAAAAAAGCATGTATTTTAATATTTGTAGTTTCATTTTAACATTTATGTAGTTGTTTTCAAAATTGAAATGTAGGTGAATTTACAGATTTACATTTTGCTTTCTTGTGGAAAAGTACTTTTTACAAGTGCTGTTTCATAGATGTGAAACCATGTTTAAACATTTCTCAAAAAAGCATGTATTTTAATGTTTGTAGTTTCATTTTAACATTTATGTTGTTCTTTTCAAAATGAAATGAGAAGTGAATTTACAGATCTACATTTTGTTTTCTTGTAGAAAAGTGCTTTTTACATGTGCTGTTTCATTGATGTGAAATCATGTTTAAATATTTCACAAAAAAGCATGTATTTTATTGTTTGTAGTTTCATTTTAACATTAATGTTATTCTTTTCAAATTTGAAATGTAGAAGTGAATTTATAGATTTACATTTTGCTTTCTTGTGGAAAAGTACTTTTTACAAGTGCTGTTTCATAGATGTGAAACCATGTTTAAACATTTCTCAAAAAAGCATGTATTTTAATGTTTGTAGTTTCATTTTAACATTTATGTTGTTCTTTTCAAAATTGAAATGTAGAAGTGAATTTACAGATCTACATTTTGTTTTCTTGTAGAAAAGTGCTTTTTACCTGTGCTGTTTCATTGATGCCAAATCATGTTTAAACATTACCCAAAAAAGCATGTATTTTATTGTTTGTAGTTTCATTTTAACATTTATGTTATTCTTTTCAAATTTGTAATGTAGAAGTGAATTTACAGATTTACATTTTGCTTTCTTGTGGAAAAGTACTTTTTACAAGTGCTGTTTCATAGATGTGAAACCATGTTTAAACATTTCTCAAAAAAGCATGTATTTTAATGTTTGTAGTTTCATTTTAACATTTATGTTATTCTTTTCAAAATTGAAATGTAGAAGTGAATTTACAGATCTACATTTTGCTTTCTTTTAGAAAAGTTCTTTTTACAAGTGCTGTTTCATAGATGTGAAATCATGTTTAAACATTTCTCAAAAAAGCATGTATTTTAATGTTTGTAGTTTCATTTTAACATTTATGTTATTCTTTTCAAATTTGAAATGTAGAAGTGAATTTACAGATTTACATTTTGCTTTCTTGTGGAAAAGTACTTTTTACGTGCTGTTTCATAGATGTGAAACCATGTTTAAACATTTCTCAAAAAAGCATGTATTTTAATGTTTGTAGTTACATTTTAACATTTATGTTGTTCTTTTCAAAATTGAAATGTAGAAGTGAATTTACAGATCTACATTTTGTTTTCTTGTAGAAAAGTGCTTTTTACCTGTGCTGTTTCATTGATGTGAAATCATGTTTAAACATTTCACAAAAAAGCATGTATTTTATTGTTTGTAGTTTCATTTTAACATTTATGTTATTATTTTCAAATTTGAAATGTAGAAGTGAATATACAGATTTACATTTTGCTTTCTTGTGGAAAAGTACTTTTTGCAAGTGCTGTTTCATAGATGTGAAACCATGTTTAAACATTTCTCAAAAAAGCATGTATTTTAATGTTTGTAGTTTCATTTTATCATTTATGTTGTTCTTTTCAAAATTGAAATGTAGAAGTGAATTTACAGATCTACATTTTGTTTTCTTGTAGAAAAGTGCTTTTTACCTGTGCTGTTTCATTGATGTGAAATCATGTTTAAACATTACTCAAAAAAGCATGTATTTTAATATTTGTAGTTTCATTTTAACATTTATGTTGTTCTTTTCAAAATTGAAATGTAGAAGTGAATTTACAGATCTACATTTTGTTTTCTTGTAGAAAAGTGCTTTTTACCTGTGCTGTTTCATATATGTGAAACCATGTTTAAACATTTCTCAAAAAAGCATGTATTTTAATGTTTGTAGTTTCATTTTATCATTTATGTTGTTCTTTTCAAAATTGAAATGTAGAAGTGAATTTACAGATCTACATTTTGTTTTCTTGTAGAAAAGTGCTTTTTACCTGTGCTGTTTCATTGATGTGAAATCATGTTTAAACATTACTCAAAAAAGCATGTATTTTAATATTTGTAGTTTCATTTTAACATTTATGTAGTTGTTTTCAAAATTGAAATGTAGAAGTGAATTTACAGATCTACATTTTGTTTTCTTGTAGAAAAGTGCTTTTTACCTGTGCTGTTTCATATATGTGAAACCATGTTTAAACATTTCTCAAAAAAGCATGTATTTTAATGTTTGTAGTTTCATTTTAACATTAATGTTATTCTTTTCAAAATTGAATATGTAGAAGTGAATTTATGCATCCTCATTTTGCTTTATTTTAGAAAAGTACTTTTTACACGTGCTGTTTCATAGATGTGAAATCATGTTTAAACATTTCTCAAAAAAGCATGTATTTTAATGTTTGTAGTTTCATTTTAACATTTATGTTGTTCTTTTCAAAATTGAAATGTAGAAGTGAATTTACAGATCTACATTTTGTTTTCTTGTAGAAAAGTGCTTTTTACCTGTGCTGTTTCATTGATGTGAAATCATGTTTAAACATTTCACAAAAAAGCATGTATTTTATTGTTTGTAGTTTCATTTTAACATTTATGTTGTTCTTTTCAAAATTGAAATGTAGAAGTGAATTTACAGATCTACATTTTGTTTTCTTGTAGAAAAGTGCTTTTTACCTGTGCTGTTTCATTGATGTCAAATCATGTTTAAACATTACTCAAAAAAGCATGTATTTTATGTTTGTAGTTTCATTTTAACATTTATGTTATTCTTTTCAAATTTGAAATGTAGAAGAGAATTTACAGATTTACATTTTGCTTTCTTGTGGAAAAGTACTTTTTACAAGTGCTGTTTCATAGATGTGAAACCATGTTTAAACATTTCTCAAAAAAGCATGTATTTTAATGTTTGTAGTTTCATTTTAACATTTATGTTGTTCTTTTCAAAATTGAAATGTAGAAGTGAATTTACAGATCAACATTTTGTTTTCTTGTAGAAAAGTGCTTTTTACCTGTGCTGTTTCATTGATGTGAAATCATGTTTAAACATTACTCAAAAAAGCATGTATTTTAATATTTGTAGTTTCATTTTAACATTTATGTAGTTGTTTTCAAAATTGAAATGTAGGTGAATTTACAGATTTACATTTTGCTTTCTTGTGGAAAAGTACTTTTTACAAGTGCTGTTTCATAGATGTGAAACCATGTTTAAACATTTCTCAAAAAAGCATGTATTTTAATGTTTGTAGTTTCATTTTAACATTTATGTTGTTCTTTTCAAAATGAAATGAGAAGTGAATTTACAGATCTACATTTTGTTTTCTTGTAGAAAAGTGCTTTTTACATGTGCTGTTTCATTGATGTGAAATCATGTTTAAATATTTCACAAAAAAGCATGTATTTTATTGTTTGTAGTTTCATTTTAACATTAATGTTATTCTTTTCAAATTTGAAATGTAGAAGTGAATTTATAGATTTACATTTTGCTTTCTTGTGGAAAAGTACTTTTTACAAGTGCTGTTTCATAGATGTGAAACCATGTTTAAACATTTCTCAAAAAAGCATGTATTTTAATGTTTGTAGTTTCATTTTAACATTTATGTTGTTCTTTTCAAAATTGAAATGTAGAAGTGAATTTACAGATCTACATTTTGTTTTCTTGTAGAAAAGTGCTTTTTACCTGTGCTGTTTCATTGATGCCAAATCATGTTTAAACATTACCCAAAAAAGCATGTATTTTATTGTTTGTAGTTTCATTTTAACATTTATGTTATTCTTTTCAAATTTGTAATGTAGAAGTGAATTTACAGATTTACATTTTGCTTTCTTGTGGAAAAGTACTTTTTACAAGTGCTGTTTCATAGATGTGAAACCATGTTTAAACATTTCTCAAAAAAGCATGTATTTTAATGTTTGTAGTTTCATTTTAACATTTATGTTATTCTTTTCAAAATTGAAATGTAGAAGTGAATTTACAGATCTACATTTTGCTTTCTTTTAGAAAAGTTCTTTTTACAAGTGCTGTTTCATAGATGTGAAATCATGTTTAAACATTTCTCAAAAAAGCATGTATTTTAATGTTTGTAGTTTCATTTTAACATTTATGTTATTCTTTTCAAATTTGAAATGTAGAAGTGAATTTACAGATTTACATTTTGCTTTCTTGTGGAAAAGTACTTTTTACGTGCTGTTTCATAGATGTGAAACCATGTTTAAACATTTCTCAAAAAAGCATGTATTTTAATGTTTGTAGTTACATTTTAACATTTATGTTGTTCTTTTCAAAATTGAAATGTAGAAGTGAATTTACAGATCTACATTTTGTTTTCTTGTAGAAAAGTGCTTTTTACCTGTGCTGTTTCATTGATGTGAAATCATGTTTAAACATTTCACAAAAAAGCATGTATTTTATTGTTTGTAGTTTCATTTTAACATTTATGTTATTATTTTCAAATTTGAAATGTAGAAGTGAATATACAGATTTACATTTTGCTTTCTTGTGGAAAAGTACTTTTTGCAAGTGCTGTTTCATAGATGTGAAACCATGTTTAAACATTTCTCAAAAAAGCATGTATTTTAATGTTTGTAGTTTCATTTTATCATTTATGTTGTTCTTTTCAAAATTGAAATGTAGAAGTGAATTTACAGATCTACATTTTGTTTTCTTGTAGAAAAGTGCTTTTTACCTGTGCTGTTTCATTGATGTGAAATCATGTTTAAACATTACTCAAAAAAGCATGTATTTTAATATTTGTAGTTTCATTTTAACATTTATGTTGTTCTTTTCAAAATTGAAATGTAGAAGTGAATTTACAGATCTACATTTTGTTTTCTTGTAGAAAAGTGCTTTTTACCTGTGCTGTTTCATATATGTGAAACCATGTTTAAACATTTCTCAAAAAAGCATGTATTTTAATGTTTGTAGTTTCATTTTAACATTTATGTTGTTCTTTTCAAAATTGAAATGTAGAAGTGAATTTACAGATCTACATTTTGTTTTCTTGTAGAAAAGTGCTTTTTACCTGTGCTGTTTCATTGATGTCAAATCATGTTTAAACATTTCACAAAAAAGCATGTATTTTATTGTTTGTAGTTTCATTTTAACATTTATGTTATTATTTTCAAATTTGAAATGTAGAAGTGAATATACAGATTTACATTTTGCTTTCTTGTGGAAAAGTACTTTTTGCAAGTGCTGTTTCATAGATGTGAAACCATGTTTAAACATTTCTCAAAAAAGCATGTATTTTAATGTTTGTAGTTTCATTTTATCATTTATGTTGTTCTTTTCAAAATTGAAATGTAGAAGTGAATTTACAGATCTACATTTTGTTTTCTTGTAGAAAAGTGCTTTTTACCTGTGCTGTTTCATTGATGTGAAATCATGTTTAAACATTACTCAAAAAAGCATGTATTTTAATATTTGTAGTTTCATTTTAACATTTATGTTGTTCTTTTCAAAATTGAAATGTAGAAGTGAATTTACAGATCTACATTTTGTTTTCTTGTAGAAAAGTGCTTTTTACCTGTGCTGTTTCATATATGTGAAACCATGTTTAAACATTTCTCAAAAAAGCATGTATTTTAATGTTTGTAGTTTCATTTTAACATTTATGTTGTTCTTTTCAAAATTGAAATGTAGAAGTGAATTTACAGATCTACATTTTGTTTTCTTGTAGAAAAGTGCTTTTTACCTGTGCTGTTTCATTGATGTCAAATCATGTTTAAACATTACTCAAAAAAGCATGTATTTTATGTTTGTAGTTTCATTTTAACATTTATGTTGTTCTTTTCAAAATGAAATGAGAAGTGAATTTACAGATCTACATTTTGTTTTCTTGTAGAAAAGTGCTTTTTACATGTGCTGTTTCATTGATGTGAAATCATGTTTAAATATTTCACAAAAAAGCATGTATTTTATTGTTTGTAGTTTCATTTTAACATTAATGTTATTATTTTCAAATTTGAAATGTAGAAGTGAATTTACAGATTTACATTTTGCTTTCTTGTGGAAAAGTACTTTTTACAAGTGCTGTTTCATAGATGTGAAACCATGTTTAAACATTTCTCAAAAAAGCATGTATTTTAATGTTTGTAGTTTCATTTTAACATTTATGTTATTCTTTTCAAAATTGAAATGTAGAAGTGAATTTACAGATCTACATTTTGCTTTCTTTTAGAAAAGTTCTTTTTACAAGTGCTGTTTCATAGATGTGAAATCATGTTTAAACATTTCTCAAAAAAGCATGTATTTTAATGTTTGTAGTTTCATTTTAACATTTATGTTATTCTTTTCAAATTTGAAATGTAGAAGTGAATTTACAGATTTACATTTTGCTTTCTTGTGGAAAAGTACTTTTTACGTGCTGTTTCATAGATGTGAAACCATGTTTAAACATTTCTCAAAAAAGCATGTATTTTAATGTTTGTAGTTACATTTTAACATTTATGTTGTTCTTTTCAAAATTGAAATGTAGAAGTGAATTTACAGATCTACATTTTGTTTTCTTGTAGAAAAGTGCTTTTTACCTGTGCTGTTTCATTGATGTGAAATCATGTTTAAACATTTCACAAAAAAGCATGTATTTTATTGTTTGTAGTTTCATTTTAACATTTATGTTATTATTTTCAAATTTGAAATGTAGAAGTGAATATACAGATTTACATTTTGCTTTCTTGTGGAAAAGTACTTTTTGCAAGTGCTGTTTCATAGATGTGAAACCATGTTTAAACATTTCTCAAAAAAGCATGTATTTTAATGTTTGTAGTTTCATTTTATCATTTATGTTGTTCTTTTCAAAATTGAAATGTAGAAGTGAATTTACAGATCTACATTTTGTTTTCTTGTAGAAAAGTGCTTTTTACCTGTGCTGTTTCATTGATGTGAAATCATGTTTAAACATTACTCAAAAAAGCATGTATTTTAATATTTGTAGTTTCATTTTAACATTTATGTTGTTCTTTTCAAAATTGAAATGTAGAAGTGAATTTACAGATCTACATTTTGTTTTCTTGTAGAAAAGTGCTTTTTACCTGTGCTGTTTCATATATGTGAAACCATGTTTAAACATTTCTCAAAAAAGCATGTATTTTAATGTTTGTAGTTTCATTTTAACATTTATGTTGTTCTTTTCAAAATTGAAATGTAGAAGTGAATTTACAGATCTACATTTTGTTTTCTTGTAGAAAAGTGCTTTTTACCTGTGCTGTTTCATTGATGTGAAATCATGTTTAAACATTTCACAAAAAAGCATGTATTTTATTGTTTGTAGTTTCATTTTAACATTTATGTTATTATTTTCAAATTTGAAATGTAGAAGTGAATATACAGATTTACATTTTGCTTTCTTGTGGAAAAGTACTTTTTGCAAGTGCTGTTTCATAGATGTGAAACCATGTTTAAACATTTCTCAAAAAAGCATGTATTTTAATGTTTGTAGTTTCATTTTATCATTTATGTTGTTCTTTTCAAAATTGAAATGTAGAAGTGAATTTACAGATCTACATTTTGTTTTCTTGTAGAAAAGTGCTTTTTACCTGTGCTGTTTCATTGATGTGAAATCATGTTTAAACATTACTCAAAAAAGCATGTATTTTAATATTTGTAGTTTCATTTTAACATTTATGTTGTTCTTTTCAAAATTGAAATGTAGAAGTGAATTTACAGATCTACATTTTGTTTTCTTGTAGAAAAGTGCTTTTTACCTGTGCTGTTTCATATATGTGAAACCATGTTTAAACATTTCTCAAAAAAGCATGTATTTTAATGTTTGTAGTTTCATTTTAACATTTATGTTGTTCTTTTCAAAATTGAAATGTAGAAGTGAATTTACAGATCTACATTTTGTTTTCTTGTAGAAAAGTGCTTTTTACCTGTGCTGTTTCATTGATGTCAAATCATGTTTAAACATTACTCAAAAAAGCATGTATTTTATGTTTGTAGTTTCATTTTAACATTTATGTTGTTCTTTTCAAAATGAAATGAGAAGTGAATTTACAGATCTACATTTTGTTTTCTTGTAGAAAAGTGCTTTTTACATGTGCTGTTTCATTGATGTGAAATCATGTTTAAATATTTCACAAAAAAGCATGTATTTTATTGTTTGTAGTTTCATTTTAACATTAATGTTATTATTTTCAAATTTGAAATGTAGAAGTGAATTTACAGATTTACATTTTGCTTTCTTGTGGAAAAGTACTTTTTACAAGTGCTGTTTCATAGATGTGAAACCATGTTTAAACATTTCTCAAAAAAGCATGTATTTTAATGTTTGTAGTTTCATTTTATCATTTATGTTGTTCTTTTCAAAATTGAAATGTAGAAGTGAATTTACAGATCTACATTTTGTTTTCTTGTAGAAAAGTGCTTTTTACCTGTGCTGTTTCATTGATGTGAAATCATGTTTAAACATTACTCAAAAAAGCATGTATTTTAATATTTGTAGTTTCATTTTAACATTTATGTAGTTGTTTTCAAAATTGAAATGTAGAAGTGAATTTACAGATCTACATTTTGTTTTCTTGTAGAAAAGTGCTTTTTACCTGTGCTGTTTCATATATGTGAAATCATGTTTAAACATTTCACAAAAAAGCATGTATTTTATTGTTTGTAGTTTCATTTTAACATTTATGTTATTATTTTCAAATTTGAAATGTAGAAGTGAATATACAGATTTACATTTTGCTTTCTTGTGGAAAAGTACTTTTTGCAAGTGCTGTTTCATAGATGTGAAAACATGTTTAAACATTTCTCAAAAAAGCATGTATTTTAATGTTTGTAGTTTCATTTTAACATTTATGTTGTTCTTTTCAAAATTGAAATGTAGAAGTGAATTTACAGATCTACATTTTGTTTTCTTGTAGAAAAGTGCTTTTTACCTGTGCTGTTTCATTGATGTCAAATCATGTTTAAACATTACTCAAAAAAGCATGTATTTTATGTTTGTAGTTTCATTTTAACATTTATGTTATTCTTTTCAAATTTGAAATGTAGGTGAATTTACAGATTTACATTTTGCTTTCTTGTGGAAAAGTACTTTTTACGTGCTGTTTCATAGATGTGAAACCATGTTTAAACATTTCTCAAAAAAGCATGTATTTTAATGTTTGTAGTTTCATTTTAACATTTATGTTGTTCTTTTCAAAATTGAAATGTAGAAGTGAATTTACAGATCTACATTTTGTTTTCTTGTAGAAAAGTGCTTTTTACCTGTGCTGTTTCATTGATGTGAAATCATGTTTAAACATTACTCAAAAAAGCATGTATTTTAATATTTGTAGTTTCATTTTAACATTTATGTAGTTGTTTTCAAAATTGAAATGTAGAAGTGAATTTACAGATCTACATTTTGTTTTCTTGTAGAAAAGTGCTTTTTACCTGTGCTGTTTCATTGATGTGAAATCATGTTTAAACATTACTCAAAAAAGCATGTATTTTAATATTTGTAGTTTCATTTTAACATTTATGTAGTTGTTTTCAAAA
The DNA here is from genome assembly GCF_036971445.1 of Narcine bancroftii. Lineage (NCBI taxonomy): Eukaryota > Metazoa > Chordata > Chondrichthyes > Torpediniformes > Narcinidae > Narcine > Narcine bancroftii. The sequence goes on along the minus strand of NW_027211800.1, from coordinate 4,403,745 downwards.
TTGAAATGTAGAAGTGAATTTACAGATCTACATTTTGTTTTCTTGTAGAAAAGTGCTTTTTACCTGTGCTGTTTCATATATGTGAAACCATGTTTAAACATTTCTCAAAAAAGCATGTATTTTAATGTTTGTAGTTTCATTTTAACATTAATGTTATTCTTTTCAAAATTGAATATGTAGAAGTGAATTTATGCATCCTCATTTTGCTTTATTTTAGAAAAGTACTTTTTACACGTGCTGTTTCATAGATGTGAAATCATGTTTAAACATTTCTCAAAAAAGCATGTATTTTAATGTTTGTAGTTTCATTTTAACATTTATGTTATTCTTTTCAAATTTGAAATGTAGAAGTGAATTTACAGATTTACATTTTGCTTTCTTGTGGAAAAGTACTTTTTACGTGCTGTTTCATAGATGTGAAACCATGTTTAAACATTTCTCAAAAAAGCATGTATTTTAATGTTTGTAGTTACATTTTAACATTTATGTTGTTCTTTTCAAAATTGAAATGTAGAAGTGAATTTACAGATCTACATTTTGTTTTCTTGTAGAAAAGTGCTTTTTACCTGTGCTGTTTCATTGATGTGAAATCATGTTTAAACATTTCACAAAAAAGCATGTATTTTATTGTTTGTAGTTTCATTTTAACATTTATGTTATTATTTTCAAATTTGAAATGTAGAAGTGAATATACAGATTTACATTTTGCTTTCTTGTGGAAAAGTACTTTTTGCAAGTGCTGTTTCATAGATGTGAAAACATGTTTAAACATTTCTCAAAAAAGCATGTATTTTAATGTTTGTAGTTTCATTTTAACATTTATGTTGTTCTTTTCAAAATTGAAATGTAGAAGTGAATTTACAGATCTACATTTTGTTTTCTTGTAGAAAAGTGCTTTTTACCTGTGCTGTTTCATTGATGTGAAATCATGTTTAAACATTACTCAAAAAAGCATGTATTTTAATATTTGTAGTTTCATTTTAACATTTATGTAGTTGTTTTCAAAATTGAAATGTAGAAGTGAATTTACAGATCTACATTTTGTTTTCTTGTAGAAAAGTGCTTTTTACCTGTGCTGTTTCATATATGTGAAACCATGTTTAAACATTTCTCAAAAAAGCATGTATTTTAATGTTTGTAGTTTCATTTTAACATTAATGTTATTCTTTTCAAAATTGAATATGTAGAAGTGAATTTATGCATCCTCATTTTGCTTTATTTTAGAAAAGTACTTTTTACACGTGCTGTTTCATAGATGTGAAATCATGTTTAAACATTTCTCAAAAAAGCATGTATTTTAATGTTTGTAGTTTCATTTTAACATTTATGTTATTCTTTTCAAATTTGAAATGTAGAAGTGAATTTACAGATTTACATTTTGCTTTCTTGTGGAAAAGTACTTTTTACGTGCTGTTTCATAGATGTGAAACCATGTTTAAACATTTCTCAAAAAAGCATGTATTTTAATGTTTGTAGTTACATTTTAACATTTATGTTGTTCTTTTCAAAATTGAAATGTAGAAGTGAATTTACAGATCTACATTTTGTTTTCTTGTAGAAAAGTGCTTTTTACCTGTGCTGTTTCATTGATGTGAAATCATGTTTAAACATTTCACAAAAAAGCATGTATTTTATTGTTTGTAGTTTCATTTTAACATTTATGTTATTATTTTCAAATTTGAAATGTAGAAGTGAATATACAGATTTACATTTTGCTTTCTTGTGGAAAAGTACTTTTTGCAAGTGCTGTTTCATAGATGTGAAACCATGTTTAAACATTTCTCAAAAAAGCATGTATTTTAATGTTTGTAGTTTCATTTTATCATTTATGTTGTTCTTTTCAAAATTGAAATGTAGAAGTGAATTTACAGATCTACATTTTGTTTTCTTGTAGAAAAGTGCTTTTTACCTGTGCTGTTTCATTGATGTGAAATCATGTTTAAACATTACTCAAAAAAGCATGTATTTTAATATTTGTAGTTTCATTTTAACATTTATGTTGTTCTTTTCAAAATTGAAATGTAGAAGTGAATTTACAGATCTACATTTTGTTTTCTTGTAGAAAAGTGCTTTTTACCTGTGCTGTTTCATATATGTGAAACCATGTTTAAACATTTCTCAAAAAAGCATGTATTTTAATGTTTGTAGTTTCATTTTAACATTTATGTTGTTCTTTTCAAAATTGAAATGTAGAAGTGAATTTACAGATCTACATTTTGTTTTCTTGTAGAAAAGTGCTTTTTACCTGTGCTGTTTCATTGATGTCAAATCATGTTTAAACATTACTCAAAAAAGCATGTATTTTATGTTTGTAGTTTCATTTTAACATTTATGTTGTTCTTTTCAAAATGAAATGAGAAGTGAATTTACAGATCTACATTTTGTTTTCTTGTAGAAAAGTGCTTTTTACATGTGCTGTTTCATTGATGTGAAATCATGTTTAAATATTTCACAAAAAAGCATGTATTTTATTGTTTGTAGTTTCATTTTAACATTAATGTTATTATTTTCAAATTTGAAATGTAGAAGTGAATTTACAGATTTACATTTTGCTTTCTTGTGGAAAAGTACTTTTTACAAGTGCTGTTTCATAGATGTGAAACCATGTTTAAACATTTCTCAAAAAAGCATGTATTTTAATGTTTGTAGTTTCATTTTATCATTTATGTTGTTCTTTTCAAAATTGAAATGTAGAAGTGAATTTACAGATCTACATTTTGTTTTCTTGTAGAAAAGTGCTTTTTACCTGTGCTGTTTCATTGATGTGAAATCATGTTTAAACATTACTCAAAAAAGCATGTATTTTAATATTTGTAGTTTCATTTTAACATTTATGTAGTTGTTTTCAAAATTGAAATGTAGAAGTGAATTTACAGATCTACATTTTGTTTTCTTGTAGAAAAGTGCTTTTTACCTGTGCTGTTTCATATATGTGAAATCATGTTTAAACATTTCACAAAAAAGCATGTATTTTATTGTTTGTAGTTTCATTTTAACATTTATGTTATTATTTTCAAATTTGAAATGTAGAAGTGAATATACAGATTTACATTTTGCTTTCTTGTGGAAAAGTACTTTTTGCAAGTGCTGTTTCATAGATGTGAAAACATGTTTAAACATTTCTCAAAAAAGCATGTATTTTAATGTTTGTAGTTTCATTTTAACATTTATGTTGTTCTTTTCAAAATTGAAATGTAGAAGTGAATTTACAGATCTACATTTTGTTTTCTTGTAGAAAAGTGCTTTTTACCTGTGCTGTTTCATTGATGTCAAATCATGTTTAAACATTACTCAAAAAAGCATGTATTTTATGTTTGTAGTTTCATTTTAACATTTATGTTATTCTTTTCAAATTTGAAATGTAGGTGAATTTACAGATTTACATTTTGCTTTCTTGTGGAAAAGTACTTTTTACGTGCTGTTTCATAGATGTGAAACCATGTTTAAACATTTCTCAAAAAAGCATGTATTTTAATGTTTGTAGTTTCATTTTAACATTTATGTTGTTCTTTTCAAAATTGAAATGTAGAAGTGAATTTACAGATCTACATTTTGTTTTCTTGTAGAAAAGTGCTTTTTACCTGTGCTGTTTCATTGATGTGAAATCATGTTTAAACATTACTCAAAAAAGCATGTATTTTAATATTTGTAGTTTCATTTTAACATTTATGTAGTTGTTTTCAAAATTGAAATGTAGAAGTGAATTTACAGATCTACATTTTGTTTTCTTGTAGAAAAGTGCTTTTTACCTGTGCTGTTTCATTGATGTGAAATCATGTTTAAACATTACTCAAAAAAGCATGTATTTTAATATTTGTAGTTTCATTTTAACATTTATGTAGTTGTTTTCAAAATTGAAATGTAGAAGTGAATTTACAGATCTACATTTTGTTTTCTTGTAGAAAAGTGCTTTTTACCTGTGCTGTTTCATATATGTGAAACCATGTTTAAACATTTCTCAAAAAAGCATGTATTTTAATGTTTGTAGTTTCATTTTAACATTAATGTTATTCTTTTCAAAATTGAATATGTAGAAGTGAATTTATGCATCCTCATTTTGCTTTATTTTAGAAAAGTACTTTTTACACGTGCTGTTTCATAGATGTGAAATCATGTTTAAACATTTCTCAAAAAAGCATGTATTTTAATGTTTGTAGTTTCATTTTAACATTTATGTTATTCTTTTCAAATTTGAAATGTAGAAGTGAATTTACAGATTTACATTTTGCTTTCTTGTGGAAAAGTACTTTTTACGTGCTGTTTCATAGATGTGAAACCATGTTTAAACATTTCTCAAAAAAGCATGTATTTTAATGTTTGTAGTTACATTTTAACATTTATGTTGTTCTTTTCAAAATTGAAATGTAGAAGTGAATTTACAGATCTACATTTTGTTTTCTTGTAGAAAAGTGCTTTTTACCTGTGCTGTTTCATTGATGTGAAATCATGTTTAAACATTTCACAAAAAAGCATGTATTTTATTGTTTGTAGTTTCATTTTAACATTTATGTTATTATTTTCAAATTTGAAATGTAGAAGTGAATATACAGATTTACATTTTGCTTTCTTGTGGAAAAGTACTTTTTGCAAGTGCTGTTTCATAGATGTGAAAACATGTTTAAACATTTCTCAAAAAAGCATGTATTTTAATGTTTGTAGTTTCATTTTAACATTTATGTTGTTCTTTTCAAAATTGAAATGTAGAAGTGAATTTACAGATCTACATTTTGTTTTCTTGTAGAAAAGTGCTTTTTACCTGTGCTGTTTCATTGATGTGAAATCATGTTTAAACATTACTCAAAAAAGCATGTATTTTAATATTTGTAGTTTCATTTTAACATTTATGTAGTTGTTTTCAAAATTGAAATGTAGAAGTGAATTTACAGATCTACATTTTGTTTTCTTGTAGAAAAGTGCTTTTTACCTGTGCTGTTTCATATATGTGAAACCATGTTTAAACATTTCTCAAAAAAGCATGTATTTTAATGTTTGTAGTTTCATTTTAACATTAATGTTATTCTTTTCAAAATTGAATATGTAGAAGTGAATTTATGCATCCTCATTTTGCTTTATTTTAGAAAAGTACTTTTTACACGTGCTGTTTCATAGATGTGAAATCATGTTTAAACATTTCTCAAAAAAGCATGTATTTTAATGTTTGTAGTTTCATTTTAACATTTATGTTATTCTTTTCAAATTTGAAATGTAGAAGTGAATTTACAGATTTACATTTTGCTTTCTTGTGGAAAAGTACTTTTTACGTGCTGTTTCATAGATGTGAAACCATGTTTAAACATTTCTCAAAAAAGCATGTATTTTAATGTTTGTAGTTACATTTTAACATTTATGTTGTTCTTTTCAAAATTGAAATGTAGAAGTGAATTTACAGATCTACATTTTGTTTTCTTGTAGAAAAGTGCTTTTTACCTGTGCTGTTTCATTGATGTGAAATCATGTTTAAACATTTCACAAAAAAGCATGTATTTTATTGTTTGTAGTTTCATTTTAACATTTATGTTATTATTTTCAAATTTGAAATGTAGAAGTGAATATACAGATTTACATTTTGCTTTCTTGTGGAAAAGTACTTTTTGCAAGTGCTGTTTCATAGATGTGAAAACATGTTTAAACATTTCTCAAAAAAGCATGTATTTTAATGTTTGTAGTTTCATTTTAACATTTATGTTGTTCTTTTCAAAATGAAATGAGAAGTGAATTTACAGATCTACATTTTGTTTTCTTGTAGAAAAGTGCTTTTTACATGTGCTGTTTCATTGATGTGAAATCATGTTTAAATATTTCACAAAAAAGCATGTATTTTATTGTTTGTAGTTTCATTTTAACATTAATGTTATTATTTTCAAATTTGAAATGTAGAAGTGAATTTATAGATTTACATTTTGCTTTCTTGTGGAAAAGTACTTTTTACAAGTGCTGTTTCATAGATGTGAAACCATGTTTAAACATTTCTCAAAAAAGCATGTATTTTAATGTTTGTAGTTTCATTTTAACATTTATGTTATTCTTTTCAAAATTGAAATGTAGAAGTGAATTTACAGATCTACATTTTGCTTTCTTTTAGAAAAGTTCTTTTTACAAGTGCTGTTTCATAGATGTGAAATCATGTTTAAACATTTCACAAAAAAGCATGTATTTTATTGTTTGTAGTTTCATTTTAACATTTATGTTATTCTTTTCAAAATTGAAATGTGGAAGTGAATTTATGCATCCTCATTTTGATTTCTTTTAGAAAAGTACTTTTTACAAGTGCTGTTTCATAGATGTGAAATCATGTTTAAACATTTCTCAAAAAAGCATGTATTTTAATGTTTGTAGTTTCATTTTAACATTTATGTTGTTCTTTTCAAAATTGAAATGTAGAAGTGAATTTACAGATTTACATTTTGCTTTCTTGTGGAAAAGTACTTTTTGCAAGTGCTGTTTCATAGATGTGAAAACATGTTTAAACATTTCTCAAAAAAGCATGTATTTTAATGTTTGTAGTTTCATTTTAACATTTATGTTGTTCTTTTCAAAATTGAAATGTAGAAGTGAATTTACAGATCTACATTTTGTTTTCTTGTAGAAAAGTGCTTTTTACCTGTGCTGTTTCATTGATGTCAAATCATGTTTAAATATTTCACAAAAAAGCATGTATTTTATTGTTTGTAGTTTCATTTTAACATTAATGTTATTATTTTCAAATTTGAAATGTAGAAGTGAATTTACAGATTTACATTTTGCTTTCTTGTGGAAAAGTACTTTTTACAAGTGCTGTTTCATAGATGTGAAACCATGTTTAAACATTTCTCAAAAAAGCATGTATTTTAATGTTTGTAGTTTCATTTTAACATTTATGTTGTTCTTTTCAAAATTGAAATGTAGAAGTGAATTTACAGATCTACATTTTGTTTTCTTGTAGAAAAGTGCTTTTTACCTGTGCTGTTTCATTGATGTGAAATCATGTTTAAACATTACTCAAAAAAGCATGTATTTTAATATTTGTAGTTTCATTTTAACATTTATGTAGTTGTTTTCAAAATTGAAATGTAGAAGTGAATTTACAGATCTACATTTTGTTTTCTTGTAGAAAAGTGCTTTTTACCTGTGCTGTTTCATATATGTGAAACCATGTTTAAACATTTCTCAAAAAAGCATGTATTTTAATGTTTGTAGTTTCATTTTAACATTAATGTTATTCTTTTCAAAATTGAATATGTAGAAGTGAATTTATGCATCCTCATTTTGCTTTCTTTTAGAAAAGTACTTTTTACAAGTGCTGTTTCATAGATGTGAAATCATGTTTAAACATTTCTCAAAAAAGCATGTATTTTAATGTTTGTAGTTTCATTTTAACATTTATGTTATTCTTTTCAAATTTGAAATGTAGAAGTGAATTTACAGATTTACATTTTGCTTTCTTGTGGAAAAGTACTTTTTACGTGCTGTTTCATAGATGTGAAACCATGTTTAAACATTTCTCAAAAAAGCATGTATTTTAATGTTTGTAGTTACATTTTAACATTTATGTTGTTCTTTTCAAAATTGAAATGTAGAAGTGAATTTACAGATCTACATTTTGTTTTCTTGTAGAAAAGTGCTTTTTACCTGTGCTGTTTCATTGATGTGAAATCATGTTTAAACATTTCACAAAAAAGCATGTATTTTATTGTTTGTAGTTTCATTTTAACATTTATGTTATTATTTTCAAATTTGAAATGTAGAAGTGAATATACAGATTTACATTTTGCTTTCTTGTGGAAAAGTACTTTTTGCAAGTGCTGTTTCATAGATGTGAAAACATGTTTAAACATTTCTCAAAAAAGCATGTATTTTAATGTTTGTAGTTTCATTTTAACATTTATGTTGTTCTTTTCAAAATTGAAATGTAGAAGTGAATTTACAGATCTACATTTTGTTTTCTTGTAGAAAAGTGCTTTTTACCTGTGCTGTTTCATTGATGTCAAATCATGTTTAAACATTACTCAAAAAAGCATGTATTTTATGTTTGTAGTTTCATTTTAACATTTATGTTGTTCTTTTCAAAATGAAATGAGAAGTGAATTTACAGATCTACATTTTGTTTTCTTGTAGAAAAGTGCTTTTTACATGTGCTGTTTCATTGATGTGAAATCATGTTTAAATATTTCACAAAAAAGCATGTATTTTATTGTTTGTAGTTTCATTTTAACATTAATGTTATTATTTTCAAATTTGAAATGTAGAAGTGAATTTTCAGATTTACATTTTGCTTTCTTGTGGAAAAGTACTTTTTACAAGTGCTGTTTCATAGATGTGAAATCATGTTTAAACATTTCTCAAAAAAGCATGTATTTTAATGTTTGTAGTTTCATTTTAACATTTATGTTGTTCTTTTCAAAATTGAAATGTAGAAGTGAATTTACAGATTTACATTTTGCTTTCTTGTGGAAAAGTACTTTTTGCAAGTGCTGTTTCATAGATGTGAAAACATGTTTAAACATTTCTCAAAAAAGCATGTATTTTAATGTTTGTAGTTTCATTTTAACATTTATGTTGTTCTTTTCAAAATTGAAATGTAGAAGTGAATTTACAGATCTACATTTTGTTTTCTTGTAGAAAAGTGCTTTTTACCTGTGCTGTTTCATTGATGTCAAATCATGTTTAAATATTTCACAAAAAAGCATGTATTTTATTGTTTGTAGTTTCATTTTAACATTAATGTTATTATTTTCAAATTTGAAATGTAGAAGTGAATTTACAGATTTACATTTTGCTTTCTTGTGGAAAAGTACTTTTTACAAGTGCTGTTTCATAGATGTGAAACCATGTTTAAACATTTCTCAAAAAAGCATGTATTTTAATGTTTGTAGTTTCATTTTAACATTTATGTTGTTCTTTTCAAAATTGAAATGTAGAAGTGAATTTACAGATCTACATTTTGTTTTCTTGTAGAAAAGTGCTTTTTACCTGTGCTGTTTCATTGATGTGAAATCATGTTTAAACATTACTCAAAAAAGCATGTATTTTAATATTTGTAGTTTCATTTTAACATTTATGTAGTTGTTTTCAAAATTGAAATGTAGAAGTGAATTTACAGATCTACATTTTGTTTTCTTGTAGAAAAGTGCTTTTTACCTGTGCTGTTTCATATATGTGAAACCATGTTTAAACATTTCTCAAAAAAGCATGTATTTTAATGTTTGTAGTTTCATTTTAACATTAATGTTATTCTTTTCAAAATTGAATATGTTGAAGTGAATTTATGCATCCTCATTTTGCTTTCTTTTAGAAAAGTACTTTTTACAAGTGCTGTTTCATAGATGTGAAATCATGTTTAAACATTTCTCAAAAAAGCATGTATTTTAATGTTTGTAGTTTCATTTTAACATTTATGTTATTCTTTTCAAATTTGAAATGTAGAAGTGCATTTACAGATTTACATTTTGCTTTCTTGTGGAAAAGTACTTTTTACGTGCTGTTTCATAGATGTGAAACCATGTTTAAACATTTCTCAAAAAAGCATGTATTTTAATGTTTGTAGTTACATTTTAACATTTATGTTGTTCTTTTCAAAATTGAAATGTAGAAGTGAATTTACAGATCTACATTTTGTTTTCTTGTAGAAAAGTGCTTTTTACCTGTGCTGTTTCATTGATGTGAAATCATGTTTAAACATTTCACAAAAAAGCATGTATTTTATTGTTTGTAGTTTCATTTTAACATTTATGTTATTATTTTCAAATTTGAAATGTAGAAGTGAATATACAGATTTACATTTTGCTTTCTTGTGGAAAAGTACTTTTTGCAAGTGCTGTTTCATAGATGTGAAAACATGTTTAAACATTTCTCAAAAAAGCATGTATTTTAATGTTTGTAGTTTCATTTTAACATTTATGTTGTTCTTTTCAAAATTGAAATGTAGAAGTGAATTTACAGATCTACATTTTGTTTTCTTGTAGAAAAGTGCTTTTTACCTGTGCTGTTTCATTGATGTCAAATCATGTTTAAACATTACTCAAAAAAGCATGTATTTTATGTTTGTAGTTTCATTTTAACATTTATGTTGTTCTTTTCAAAATGAAATGAGAAGTGAATTTACAGATCTACATTTTGTTTTCTTGTAGAAAAGTGCTTTTTACATGTGCTGTTTCATTGATGTGAAATCATGTTTAAATATTTCACAAAAAAGCATGTATTTTATTGTTTGTAGTTTCATTTTAACATTAATGTTATTATTTTCAAATTTGAAATGTAGAAGTGAATTTACAGATTTACATTTTGCTTTCTTGTGGAAAAGTACTTTTTACAAGTGCTGTTTCATAGATGTGAAACCATGTTTAAACATTTCTCAAAAAAGCATGTATTTTAATGTTTGTAGTTTCATTTTATCATTTATGTTGTTCTTTTCAAAATTGAAATGTAGAAGTGAATTTACAGATCTACATTTTGTTTTCTTGTAGAAAAGTGCTTTTTACCTGTGCTGTTTCATTGATGTGAAATCATGTTTAAACATTACTCAAAAAAGCATGTATTTTAATATTTGTAGTTTCATTTTAACATTTATGTAGTTGTTTTCAAAATTGAAATGTAGAAGTGAATTTACAGATCTACATTTTGTTTTCTTGTAGAAAAGTGCTTTTTACCTGTGCTGTTTCATATATGTGAAATCATGTTTAAACATTTCACAAAAAAGCATGTATTTTATTGTTTGTAGTTTCATTTTAACATTTATGTTATTATTTTCAAATTTGTAATGTAGAAGTGAATTTACAGATTTACATTTTGCTTTCTTGTGGAAAAGTACTTTTTACAAGTGCTGTTTCATAGATGTGAAACCATGTTTAAACATTTCTCAAAAAAGCATGTATTTTAATGTTTGTAGTTTCATTTTAACATTTATGTTGTTCTTTTCAAAATTGAAGTGTAGGAGTGAATTTACAGATTTACATTTTGCTTTCTTGTGGAAAAGTACTTTTTACGTGCTGTTTCATAGATGTGAAACCATGTTTAAACGTTTCTCAAAAAGCATGTATTTTAATGTTTGTAGTTTCATTTTAACATTTATGTTATTCTTTTCAAATTTGAAATGTAGAAGTGAATTTACAGATTTACATTTTGCTTTCTTGTGGAAAAGTACTTTTTGCAAGTGCTGTTTCATAGATGTGAAAACATGTTTAAACATTTCTCAAAAAAGCATGTATTTTAATGTTTGTAGTTTCATTTTAACATTTATGTTGTTCTTTTCAAAATTGAAATGTAGAAGTGAATTTACAGATCTACATTTTGTTTTCTTGTAGAAAAGTGCTTTTTACCTGTGCTGTTTCATTGATGTCAAATCATGTTTAAATATTTCACAAAAAAGCATGTATTTTATTGTTTGTAGTTTCATTTTAACATTAATGTTATTATTTTCAAATTTGAAATGTAGAAGTGAATTTACAGATTTACATTTTGCTTTCTTGTGGAAAAGTACTTTTTACAAGTGCTGTTTCATAGATGTGAAACCATGTTTAAACATTTCTCAAAAAAGCATGTATTTTAATGTTTGTAGTTTCATTTTAACATTTATGTTGTTCTTTTCAAAATTGAAATGTAGAAGTGAATTTACAGATCTACATTTTGTTTTCTTGTAGAAAAGTGCTTTTTACCTGTGCTGTTTCATTGATGTGAAATCATGTTTAAACATTACTCAAAAAAGCATGTATTTTAATATTTGTAGTTTCATTTTAACATTTATGTAGTTGTTTTCAAAATTGAAATGTAGAAGTGAATTTACAGATCTACATTTTGTTTTCTTGTAGAAAAGTGCTTTTTACCTGTGCTGTTTCATATATGTGAAACCATGTTTAAACATTTCTCAAAAAAGCATGTATTTTAATGTTTGTAGTTTCATTTTAACATTAATGTTATTCTTTTCAAAATTGAATATGTAGAAGTGAATTTATGCATCCTCATTTTGCTTTCTTTTAGAAAAGTACTTTTTACAAGTGCTGTTTCATAGATGTGAAATCATGTTTAAACATTTCTCAAAAAAGCATGTATTTTAATGTTTGTAGTTTCATTTTAACATTTATGTTATTCTTTTCAAATTTGAAATGTAGAAGTGAATTTACAGATTTACATTTTGCTTTCTTGTGGAAAAGTACTTTTTACGTGCTGTTTCATAGATGTGAAACCATGTTTAAACATTTCTCAAAAAAGCATGTATTTTAATGTTTGTAGTTACATTTTAACATTTATGTTGTTCTTTTCAAAATTGAAATGTAGAAGTGAATTTACAGATCTACATTTTGTTTTCTTGTAGAAAAGTGCTTTTTACCTGTGCTGTTTCATTGATGTGAAATCATGTTTAAACATTTCACAAAAAAGCATGTATTTTATTGTTTGTAGTTTCATTTTAACATTTATGTTATTATTTTCAAATTTGAAATGTAGAAGTGAATATACAGATTTACATTTTGCTTTCTTGTGGAAAAGTACTTTTTGCAAGTGCTGTTTCATAGATGTGAAAACATGTTTAAACATTTCTCAAAAAAGCATGTATTTTAATGTTTGTAGTTTCATTTTAACATTTATGTTGTTCTTTTCAAAATTGAAATGTAGAAGTGAATTTACAGATCTACATTTTGTTTTCTTGTAGAAAAGTGCTTTTTACCTGTGCTGTTTCATTGATGTCAAATCATGTTTAAACATTACTCAAAAAAGCATGTATTTTATGTTTGTAGTTTCATTTTAACATTTATGTTGTTCTTTTCAAAATGAAATGAGAAGTGAATTTACAGATCTACATTTTGTTTTCTTGTAGAAAAGTGCTTTTTACATGTGCTGTTTCATTGATGTGAAATCATGTTTAAATATTTCACAAAAAAGCATGTATTTTATTGTTTGTAGTTTCATTTTAACATTAATGTTATTATTTTCAAATTTGAAATGTAGAAGTGAATTTACAGATTTACATTTTGCTTTCTTGTGGAAAAGTACTTTTTACAAGTGCTGTTTCATAGATGTGAAACCATGTTTAAACATTTCTCAAAAAAGCATGTATTTTAATGTTTGTAGTTTCATTTTATCATTTATGTTGTTCTTTTCAAAATTGAAATGTAGAAGTGAATTTACAGATCTACATTTTGTTTTCTTGTAGAAAAGTGCTTTTTACCTGTGCTGTTTCATTGATGTGAAATCATGTTTAAACATTACTCAAAAAAGCATGTATTTTAATATTTGTAGTTTCATTTTAACATTTATGTAGTTGTTTTCAAAATTGAAATGTAGAAGTGAATTTACAGATCTACATTTTGTTTTCTTGTAGAAAAGTGCTTTTTACCTGTGCTGTTTCATATATGTGAAATCATGTTTAAACATTTCACAAAAAAGCATGTATTTTATTGTTTGTAGTTTCATTTTAACATTTATGTTATTATTTTCAAATTTGAAATGTAGAAGTGAATATACAGATTTACATTTTGCTTTCTTGTGGAAAAGTACTTTTTGCAAGTGCTGTTTCATAGATGTGAAAACATGTTTAAACATTTCTCAAAAAAGCATGTATTTTAATGTTTGTAGTTTCATTTTAACATTTATGTTGTTCTTTTCAAAATTGAAATGTAGAAGTGAATTTACAGATCTACATTTTGTTTTCTTGTAGAAAAGTGCTTTTTACCTGTGCTGTTTCATTGATGTCAAATCATGTTTAAACATTACACAAAAAAGCATGTATTTTATGTTTGTAGTTTCATTTTAACATTTATGTTATTCTTTTCAAATTTGAAATGTAGGTGAATTTACAGATTTACATTTTGCTTTCTTGTGGAAAAGTACTTTTTACAAGTGCTGTTTCATAGATGTGAAACCATGTTTAAACATTTCTCAAAAAAGCATGTATTTTAATGTTTGTAGTTTCATTTTAACATTTATGTTGTTCTTTTCAAAATTGAAATGTAGAAGTGAATTTACAGATCTACATTTTGTTTTCTTGTAGAAAAGTGCTTTTTACCTGTGCTGTTTCATTGATGTGAAATCATGTTTAAACATTACTCAAAAAAGCATGTATTTTAATATTTGTAGTTTCATTTTAACATTTATGTAGTTGTTTTCAAAATTGAAATGTAGAAGTGAATTTACAGATCTACATTTTGTTTTCTTGTAGAAAAGTGCTTTTTACCTGTGCTGTTTCATTGATGTGAAATCATGTTTAAACATTACTCAAAAAAGCATGTATTTTAATATTTGTAGTTTCATTTTAACATTTATGTAGTTGTTTTCAAAATTGAAATGTAGAAGTGAATTTACAGATCTACATTTTGTTTTCTTGTAGAAAAGTGCTTTTTACCTGTGCTGTTTCATATATGTGAAACCATGTTTAAACATTTCTCAAAAAAGCATGTATTTTAATGTTTGTAGTTTCATTTTAACATTAATGTTATTCTTTTCAAAATTGAATATGTAGAAGTGAATTTATGCATCCTCATTTTGCTTTATTTTAGAAAAGTACTTTTTACACGTGCTGTTTCATAGATGTGAAATCATGTTTAAACATTTCTCAAAAAAGCATGTATTTTAATGTTTGTAGTTTCATTTTAACATTTATGTTATTCTTTTCAAATTTGAAATGTAGAAGTGAATTTACAGATTTACATTTTGCTTTCTTGTGGAAAAGTACTTTTTACGTGCTGTTTCATAGATGTGAAACCATGTTTAAACATTTCTCAAAAAAGCATGTATTTTAATGTTTGTAGTTACATTTTAACATTTATGTTGTTCTTTTCAAAATTGAAATGTAGAAGTGAATTTACAGATCTACATTTTGTTTTCTTGTAGAAAAGTGCTTTTTACCTGTGCTGTTTCATTGATGTGAAATCATGTTTAAACATTTCACAAAAAAGCATGTATTTTATTGTTTGTAGTTTCATTTTAACATTTATGTTATTATTTTCAAATTTGAAATGTAGAAGTGAATATACAGATTTACATTTTGCTTTCTTGTGGAAAAGTACTTTTTGCAAGTGCTGTTTCATAGATGTGAAAACATGTTTAAACATTTCTCAAAAAAGCATGTATTTTAATGTTTGTAGTTTCATTTTAACATTTATGTTGTTCTTTTCAAAATTGAAATGTAGAAGTGAATTTACAGATCTACATTTTGTTTTCTTGTAGAAAAGTGCTTTTTACCTGTGCTGTTTCATTGATGTCAAATCATGTTTAAACATTACTCAAAAAAGCATGTATTTTATGTTTGTAGTTTCATTTTAACATTTATGTTATTCTTTTCAAATTTGAAATGTAGAAGTGAATTTACAGATTTACATTTTGCTTTCTTGTGGAAAAGTACTTTTTACAAGTGCTGTTTCATAGATGTGAAACCATGTTTAAACATTTCTCAAAAAAGCATGTATTTTAATATTTGTAGTTTCATTTTAACATTTATGTAGTTGTTTTCAAAATTGAAATGTAGGTGAATTTACAGATTTACATTTTGCTTTCTTGTGGAAAAGTACTTTTTACAAGTGCTGTTTCATAGATGTGAAACCATGTTTAAACATTTCTCAAAAAAGCATGTATTTTAATGTTTGTAGTTTCATTTTAACATTTATGTTGTTCTTTTCAAAATGAAATGAGAAGTGAATTTACAGATCTACATTTTGTTTTCTTGTAGAAAAGTGCTTTTTACATGTGCTGTTTCATTGATGTGAAATCATGTTTAAATATTTCACAAAAAAGCATGTATTTTATTGTTTGTAGTTTCATTTTAACATTAATGTTATTATTTTCAAATTTGAAATGTAGAAGTGAATTTACAGATTTACATTTTGCTTTCTTGTGGAAAAGTACTTTTTACAAGTGCTGTTTCATAGATGTGAAACCATGTTTAAACATTTCTCAAAAAAGCATGTATTTTAATGTTTGTAGTTTCATTTTAACATTTATGTTGTTCTTTTCAAAATTGAAATGTAGAAGTGAATTTACAGATCTACATTTTGTTTTCTTGTAGAAAAGTGCTTTTTACCTTTGCTGTTTCATTGATGCCAAATCATGTTTAAACATTACTCAAAAAAGCATGTATTTTATTGTTTGTAGTTTCATTTTAACATTTATGTTATTCTTTTCAAATTTGTAATGTAGAAGTGAATTTACAGATTTACATTTTGCTTTCTTGTGGAAAAGTACTTTTTACAAGTGCTGTTTCATAGATGTGAAACCATGTTTAAACATTTCTCAAAAAAGCATGTATTTTAATGTTTGTAGTTTCATTTTAACATTTATGTTGTTCTTTTCAAAATTGAAATGTAGAAGTGAATTTACAGATTTACATTTTGCTTTCTTGTGGAAAAGTACTTTTTACAAGTGCTGTTTCATAGATGTGAAACCATGTTTAAACGTTTCTCAAAAAACAATGTATTTTAATGTTTGTAGTTTCATTTTAACATTTATGTTATTCTTTTCAAATTTGAAATGTAGAAGTGAATTTACAGATTTACATTTTGCTTTCTTTTAGAAAAGTTCTTTTTACAAGTGCTGTTTCATAGATGTGAAACCATGTATAAACATTTCTCAAAAAGGAATGTATTTTAATGTTTGTAGTTTCATTTTAACATTTATGTTGTTCTTTTCAAAATTGAAATGTAGAAGTGAATTTACAGATCTACATTTTGTTTTCTTGTAGAAAAGTGCTTTTTACATGTGCTGTTTCATGATGTGAAATCATGTTTAAACATTTCACAAAAAAAGCATGTATTTTATTGTTTGTAGTTTCATTTAAACATTTATGTTATTCTTTTCAAATTTGAAATGTAGAAGTGAATTTACAGATTTACATTTTGCTTTCTTGTGGAAAAGTACTTTTTACAAGTGCTGTTTCATAGATGTGAAACCATGTTTAAACATTTCTCAAAAAAGCATGTATTTTAATGTTTGTAGTTACATTTTAACATTTATGTTGTTCTTTTCAAAATTGAAATGTAGAAGTGAATTTACAGATCTACATTTTGTTTTCTTGTAGAAAAGTTCTTTTTACCTGTGCTGTTTCATTGATGTGAAATCATGTTTAAACATTTCACAAAAAAGCATGTATTTTATTGTTTGTAGTTTCATTTTAACATTTATGTTATTATTTTCAAATTTGAAATGTAGAAGTGAATATACAGATTTACATTTTGCTTTCTTGTGGAAAAGTACTTTTTGCAAGTGCTGTTTCATAGATGTGAAAACATGTTTAAACATTTCTCAAAAAAGCATGTATTTTAATGTTTGTAGTTTCATTTTAACATTTATGTTGTTCTTTTCAAAATTGAAATGTAGAAGTGAATTTACAGATCTACATTTTGTTTTCTTGTAGAAAAGTGCTTTTTACCTGTGCTGTTTCATTGATGTCAAATCATGTTTAAACATTACTCAAAAAAGCATGTATTTTATGTTTGTAGTTTCATTTTAACATTTATGTTATTCTTTTCAAATTTGAAATGTAGAAGAGAATTTACAGATTTACATTTTGCTTTCTTGTGGAAAAGTACTTTTTACAAGTGCTGTTTCATAGATGTGAAACCATGTTTAAACATTTCTCAAAAAAGCATGTATTTTAATGTTTGTAGTTTCATTTTAACATTTATGTTGTTCTTTTCAAAATTGAAATGTAGAAGTGAATTTACAGATCAACATTTTGTTTTCTTGTAGAAAAGTGCTTTTTACCTGTGCTGTTTCATTGATGTGAAATCATGTTTAAACATTACTCAAAAAAGCATGTATTTTAATATTTGTAGTTTCATTTTAACATTTATGTAGTTGTTTTCAAAATTGAAATGTAGGTGAATTTACAGATTTACATTTTGCTTTCTTGTGGAAAAGTACTTTTTACAAGTGCTGTTTCATAGATGTGAAACCATGTTTAAACATTTCTCAAAAAAGCATGTATTTTAATGTTTGTAGTTTCATTTTAACATTTATGTTGTTCTTTTCAAAATGAAATGAGAAGTGAATTTACAGATCTACATTTTGTTTTCTTGTAGAAAAGTGCTTTTTACATGTGCTGTTTCATTGATGTGAAATCATGTTTAAATATTTCACAAAAAAGCATGTATTTTATTGTTTGTAGTTTCATTTTAACATTAATGTTATTATTTTCAAATTTGAAATGTAGAAGTGAATTTATAGATTTACATTTTGCTTTCTTGTGGAAAAGTACTTTTTACAAGTGCTGTTTCATAGATGTGAAACCATGTTTAAACATTTCTCAAAAAAGCATGTATTTTAATGTTTGTAGTTTCATTTTAACATTTATGTTGTTCTTTTCAAAATTGAAATGTAGAAGTGAATTTACAGATCTACATTTTGTTTTCTTGTAGAAAAGTGCTTTTTACCTGTGCTGTTTCATTGATGCCAAATCATGTTTAAACATTACCCAAAAAAGCATGTATTTTATTGTTTGTAGTTTCATTTTAACATTTATGTTATTCTTTTCAAATTTGTAATGTAGAAGTGAATTTACAGATTTACATTTTGCTTTCTTGTGGAAAAGTACTTTTTACAAGTGCTGTTTCATAGATGTGAAACCATGTTTAAACATTTCTCAAAAAAGCATGTATTTTAATGTTTGTAGTTTCATTTTAACATTTATGTTATTCTTTTCAAAATTGAAATGTAGAAGTGAATTTACAGATCTACATTTTGCTTTCTTTTAGAAAAGTTCTTTTTACAAGTGCTGTTTCATAGATGTGAAATCATGTTTAAACATTTCTCAAAAAAGCATGTATTTTAATGTTTGTAGTTTCATTTTAACATTTATGTTATTCTTTTCAAATTTGAAATGTAGAAGTGAATTTACAGATTTACATTTTGCTTTCTTGTGGAAAAGTACTTTTTACGTGCTGTTTCATAGATGTGAAACCATGTTTAAACATTTCTCAAAAAAGCATGTATTTTAATGTTTGTAGTTACATTTTAACATTTATGTTGTTCTTTTCAAAATTGAAATGTAGAAGTGAATTTACAGATCTACATTTTGTTTTCTTGTAGAAAAGTGCTTTTTACCTGTGCTGTTTCATTGATGTGAAATCATGTTTAAACATTTCACAAAAAAGCATGTATTTTATTGTTTGTAGTTTCATTTTAACATTTATGTTATTATTTTCAAATTTGAAATGTAGAAGTGAATATACAGATTTACATTTTGCTTTCTTGTGGAAAAGTACTTTTTGCAAGTGCTGTTTCATAGATGTGAAAACATGTTTAAACATTTCTCAAAAAAGCATGTATTTTAATGTTTGTAGTTTCATTTTAACATTTATGTTGTTCTTTTCAAAATTGAAATGTAGAAGTGAATTTACAGATCTACATTTTGTTTTCTTGTAGAAAAGTGCTTTTTACCTGTGCTGTTTCATTGATGTCAAATCATGTTTAAACATTACTCAAAAAAGCATGTATTTTATGTTTGTAGTTTCATTTTAACATTTATGTTGTTCTTTTCAAAATGAAATGAGAAGTGAATTTACAGATCTACATTTTGTTTTCTTGTAGAAAAGTGCTTTTTACATGTGCTGTTTCATTGATGTGAAATCATGTTTAAATATTTCACAAAAAAGCATGTATTTTATTGTTTGTAGTTTCATTTTAACATTAATGTTATTATTTTCAAATTTGAAATGTAGAAGTGAATTTACAGATTTACATTTTGCTTTCTTGTGGAAAAGTACTTTTTACAAGTGCTGTTTCATAGATGTGAAACCATGTTTAAACATTTCTCAAAAAAGCATGTATTTTAATGTTTGTAGTTTCATTTTATCATTTATGTTGTTCTTTTCAAAATTGAAATGTAGAAGTGAATTTACAGATCTACATTTTGTTTTCTTGTAGAAAAGTGCTTTTTACCTGTGCTGTTTCATTGATGTGAAATCATGTTTAAACATTACTCAAAAAAGCATGTATTTTAATATTTGTAGTTTCATTTTAACATTTATGTAGTTGTTTTCAAAATTGAAATGTAGAAGTGAATTTACAGATCTACATTTTGTTTTCTTGTAGAAAAGTGCTTTTTACCTGTGCTGTTTCATATATGTGAAATCATGTTTAAACATTTCACAAAAAAGCATGTATTTTATTGTTTGTAGTTTCATTTTAACATTTATGTTATTATTTTCAAATTTGAAATGTAGAAGTGAATATACAGATTTACATTTTGCTTTCTTGTGGAAAAGTACTTTTTGCAAGTGCTGTTTCATAGATGTGAAAACATGTTTAAACATTTCTCAAAAAAGCATGTATTTTAATGTTTGTAGTTTCATTTTAACATTTATGTTGTTCTTTTCAAAATTGAAATGTAGAAGTGAATTTACAGATCTACATTTTGTTTTCTTGTAGAAAAGTGCTTTTTACCTGTGCTGTTTCATTGATGTCAAATCATGTTTAAACATTACTCAAAAAAGCATGTATTTTATGTTTGTAGTTTCATTTTAACATTTATGTTATTCTTTTCAAATTTGAAATGTAGGTGAATTTACAGATTTACATTTTGCTTTCTTGTGGAAAAGTACTTTTTACGTGCTGTTTCATAGATGTGAAACCATGTTTAAACATTTCTCAAAAAAGCATGTATTTTAATATTTGTAGTTTCATTTTAACATTTATGTAGTTGTTTTCAAAATTGAAATGTAGAAGTGAATTTACAGATCTACATTTTGTTTTCTTGTAGAAAAGTGCTTTTTACCTGTGCTGTTTCATATATGTGAAACCATGTTTAAACATTTCTCAAAAAAGCATGTATTTTAATGTTTGTAGTTTCATTTTAACATTAATGTTATTCTTTTCAAAATTGAATATGTAGAAGTGAATTTATGCATCCTCATTTTGCTTTATTTTAGAAAAGTACTTTTTACACGTGCTGTTTCATAGATGTGAAATCATGTTTAAACATTTCTCAAAAAAGCATGTATTTTAATGTTTGTAGTTTCATTTTAACATTTATGTTATTCTTTTCAAATTTGAAATGTAGAAGTGAATTTACAGATTTACATTTTGCTTTCTTGTGGAAAAGTACTTTTTACGTGCTGTTTCATAGATGTGAAACCATGTTTAAACATTTCTCAAAAAAGCATGTATTTTAATGTTTGTAGTTACATTTTAACATTTATGTTGTTCTTTTCAAAATTGAAATGTAGAAGTGAATTTACAGATCTACATTTTGTTTTCTTGTAGAAAAGTGCTTTTTACCTGTGCTGTTTCATTGATGTGAAATCATGTTTAAACATTTCACAAAAAAGCATGTATTTTATTGTTTGTAGTTTCATTTTAACATTTATGTTATTATTTTCAAATTTGAAATGTAGAAGTGAATATACAGATTTACATTTTGCTTTCTTGTGGAAAAGTACTTTTTGCAAGTGCTGTTTCATAGATGTGAAAACATGTTTAAACAT
Organism: Narcine bancroftii; assembly: GCF_036971445.1. Taxonomy (NCBI): domain Eukaryota; kingdom Metazoa; phylum Chordata; class Chondrichthyes; order Torpediniformes; family Narcinidae; genus Narcine; species Narcine bancroftii. The sequence continues at coordinate 4,382,362 of NW_027211800.1, read as the reverse complement.
TTCTCAAAAAAGCATGTATTTTAATGTTTGTAGTTTCATTTTAACATTTATGTTGTTCTTTTCAAAATTGAAATGTAGAAGTGAATTTACAGATCTACATTTTGTTTTCTTGTAGAAAAGTGCTTTTTACCTGTGCTGTTTCATTGATGTCAAATCATGTTTAAACATTACTCAAAAAAGCATGTATTTTATGTTTGTAGTTTCATTTTAACATTTATGTTATTCTTTTCAAATTTGAAATGTAGAAGTGAATTTACAGATTTACATTTTGCTTTCTTGTGGAAAAGTACTTTTTACAAGTGCTGTTTCATAGATGTGAAACCATGTTTAAACATTTCTCAAAAAAGCATGTATTTTAATATTTGTAGTTTCATTTTAACATTTATGTAATTGTTTTCAAAATTGAAATGTAGGTGAATTTACAGATTTACATTTTGCTTTCTTGTGGAAAAGTACTTTTTACAAGTGCTGTTTCATAGATGTGAAACCATGTTTAAACATTTCTCAAAAAAGCATGTATTTTAATGTTTGTAGTTTCATTTTAACATTTATGTTGTTCTTTTCAAAATGAAATGAGAAGTGAATTTACAGATCTACATTTTGTTTTCTTGTAGAAAAGTGCTTTTTACATGTGCTGTTTCATTGATGTGAAATCATGTTTAAATATTTCACAAAAAAGCATGTATTTTATTGTTTGTAGTTTCATTTTAACATTAATGTTATTATTTTCAAATTTGAAATGTAGAAGTGAATTTACAGATTTACATTTTGCTTTCTTGTGGAAAAGTACTTTTTACAAGTGCTGTTTCATAGATGTGAAACCATGTTTAAACATTTCTCAAAAAAGCATGTATTTTAATGTTTGTAGTTTCATTTTAACATTTATGTTGTTCTTTTCAAAATTGAAATGTAGAAGTGAATTTACAGATCTACATTTTGTTTTCTTGTAGAAAAGTGCTTTTTACCTTTGCTGTTTCATTGATGCCAAATCATGTTTAAACATTACTCAAAAAAGCATGTATTTTATTGTTTGTAGTTTCATTTTAACATTTATGTTATTCTTTTCAAATTTGTAATGTAGAAGTGAATTTACAGATTTACATTTTGCTTTCTTGTGGAAAAGTACTTTTTACAAGTGCTGTTTCATAGATGTGAAACCATGTTTAAACATTTCTCAAAAAAGCATGTATTTTAATGTTTGTAGTTTCATTTTAACATTTATGTTGTTCTTTTCAAAATTGAAATGTAGAAGTGAATTTACAGATTTACATTTTGCTTTCTTGTGGAAAAGTACTTTTTACAAGTGCTGTTTCATAGATGTGAAACCATGTTTAAACGTTTCTCAAAAAACAATGTATTTTAATGTTTGTAGTTTCATTTTAACATTTATGTTATTCTTTTCAAATTTGAAATGTAGAAGTGAATTTACAGATTTACATTTTGCTTTCTTTTAGAAAAGTTCTTTTTACAAGTGCTGTTTCATAGATGTGAAACCATGTATAAACATTTCTCAAAAAGGAATGTATTTTAATGTTTGTAGTTTCATTTTAACATTTATGTTGTTCTTTTCAAAATTGAAATGTAGAAGTGAATTTACAGATCTACATTTTGTTTTCTTGTAGAAAAGTGCTTTTTACATGTGCTGTTTCATGATGTGAAATCATGTTTAAACATTTCACAAAAAAAGCATGTATTTTATTGTTTGTAGTTTCATTTAAACATTTATGTTATTCTTTTCAAATTTGAAATGTAGAAGTGAATTTACAGATTTACATTTTGCTTTCTTGTGGAAAAGTACTTTTTACAAGTGCTGTTTCATAGATGTGAAACCATGTTTAAACATTTCTCAAAAAAGCATGTATTTTAATGTTTGTAGTTACATTTTAACATTTATGTTGTTCTTTTCAAAATTGAAATGTAGAAGTGAATTTACAGATCTACATTTTGTTTTCTTGTAGAAAAGTTCTTTTTACCTGTGCTGTTTCATTGATGTGAAATCATGTTTAAACATTTCACAAAAAAGCATGTATTTTATTGTTTGTAGTTTCATTTTAACATTTATGTTATTATTTTCAAATTTGAAATGTAGAAGTGAATATACAGATTTACATTTTGCTTTCTTGTGGAAAAGTACTTTTTGCAAGTGCTGTTTCATAGATGTGAAAACATGTTTAAACATTTCTCAAAAAAGCATGTATTTTAATGTTTGTAGTTTCATTTTAACATTTATGTTGTTCTTTTCAAAATTGAAATGTAGAAGTGAATTTACAGATCTACATTTTGTTTTCTTGTAGAAAAGTGCTTTTTACCTGTGCTGTTTCATTGATGTCAAATCATGTTTAAACATTACTCAAAAAAGCATGTATTTTATGTTTGTAGTTTCATTTTAACATTTATGTTATTCTTTTCAAATTTGAAATGTAGAAGAGAATTTACAGATTTACATTTTGCTTTCTTGTGGAAAAGTACTTTTTACAAGTGCTGTTTCATAGATGTGAAACCATGTTTAAACATTTCTCAAAAAAGCATGTATTTTAATGTTTGTAGTTTCATTTTAACATTTATGTTGTTCTTTTCAAAATTGAAATGTAGAAGTGAATTTACAGATCAACATTTTGTTTTCTTGTAGAAAAGTGCTTTTTACCTGTGCTGTTTCATTGATGTGAAATCATGTTTAAACATTACTCAAAAAAGCATGTATTTTAATATTTGTAGTTTCATTTTAACATTTATGTAGTTGTTTTCAAAATTGAAATGTAGGTGAATTTACAGATTTACATTTTGCTTTCTTGTGGAAAAGTACTTTTTACAAGTGCTGTTTCATAGATGTGAAACCATGTTTAAACATTTCTCAAAAAAGCATGTATTTTAATGTTTGTAGTTTCATTTTAACATTTATGTTGTTCTTTTCAAAATGAAATGAGAAGTGAATTTACAGATCTACATTTTGTTTTCTTGTAGAAAAGTGCTTTTTACATGTGCTGTTTCATTGATGTGAAATCATGTTTAAATATTTCACAAAAAAGCATGTATTTTATTGTTTGTAGTTTCATTTTAACATTAATGTTATTATTTTCAAATTTGAAATGTAGAAGTGAATTTATAGATTTACATTTTGCTTTCTTGTGGAAAAGTACTTTTTACAAGTGCTGTTTCATAGATGTGAAACCATGTTTAAACATTTCTCAAAAAAGCATGTATTTTAATGTTTGTAGTTTCATTTTAACATTTATGTTGTTCTTTTCAAAATTGAAATGTAGAAGTGAATTTACAGATCTACATTTTGTTTTCTTGTAGAAAAGTGCTTTTTACCTGTGCTGTTTCATTGATGCCAAATCATGTTTAAACATTACCCAAAAAAGCATGTATTTTATTGTTTGTAGTTTCATTTTAACATTTATGTTATTCTTTTCAAATTTGTAATGTAGAAGTGAATTTACAGATTTACATTTTGCTTTCTTGTGGAAAAGTACTTTTTACAAGTGCTGTTTCATAGATGTGAAACCATGTTTAAACATTTCTCAAAAAAGCATGTATTTTAATGTTTGTAGTTTCATTTTAACATTTATGTTATTCTTTTCAAAATTGAAATGTAGAAGTGAATTTACAGATCTACATTTTGCTTTCTTTTAGAAAAGTTCTTTTTACAAGTGCTGTTTCATAGATGTGAAATCATGTTTAAACATTTCTCAAAAAAGCATGTATTTTAATGTTTGTAGTTTCATTTTAACATTTATGTTATTCTTTTCAAATTTGAAATGTAGAAGTGAATTTACAGATTTACATTTTGCTTTCTTGTGGAAAAGTACTTTTTACGTGCTGTTTCATAGATGTGAAACCATGTTTAAACATTTCTCAAAAAAGCATGTATTTTAATGTTTGTAGTTACATTTTAACATTTATGTTGTTCTTTTCAAAATTGAAATGTAGAAGTGAATTTACAGATCTACATTTTGTTTTCTTGTAGAAAAGTGCTTTTTACCTGTGCTGTTTCATTGATGTGAAATCATGTTTAAACATTTCACAAAAAAGCATGTATTTTATTGTTTGTAGTTTCATTTTAACATTTATGTTATTATTTTCAAATTTGAAATGTAGAAGTGAATATACAGATTTACATTTTGCTTTCTTGTGGAAAAGTACTTTTTGCAAGTGCTGTTTCATAGATGTGAAACCATGTTTAAACATTTCTCAAAAAAGCATGTATTTTAATGTTTGTAGTTTCATTTTAACATTTATGTTGTTCTTTTCAAAATTGAAATGTAGAAGTGAATTTACAGATCTACATTTTGTTTTCTTGTAGAAAAGTGCTTTTTACCTTTGCTGTTTCATTGATGCCAAATCATGTTTAAACATTACTCAAAAAAGCATGTATTTTATTGTTTGTAGTTTCATTTTAACATTTATGTTATTCTTTTCAAATTTGTAATGTAGAAGTGAATTTACAGATTTACATTTTGCTTTCTTGTGGAAAAGTACTTTTTACAAGTGCTGTTTCATAGATGTGAAACCATGTTTAAACATTTCTCAAAAAAGCATGTATTTTAATGTTTGTAGTTTCATTTTAACATTTATGTTGTTCTTTTCAAAATTGAAATGTAGAAGTGAATTTACAGATTTACATTTTGCTTTCTTGTGGAAAAGTACTTTTTACAAGTGCTGTTTCATAGATGTGAAACCATGTTTAAACGTTTCTCAAAAAACAATGTATTTTAATGTTTGTAGTTTCATTTTAACATTTATGTTATTCTTTTCAAATTTGAAATGTAGAAGTGAATTTACAGATTTACATTTTGCTTTCTTTTAGAAAAGTTCTTTTTACAAGTGCTGTTTCATAGATGTGAAACCATGTATAAACATTTCTCAAAAAGGAATGTATTTTAATGTTTGTAGTTTCATTTTAACATTTATGTTGTTCTTTTCAAAATTGAAATGTAGAAGTGAATTTACAGATCTACATTTTGTTTTCTTGTAGAAAAGTGCTTTTTACATGTGCTGTTTCATGATGTGAAATCATGTTTAAACATTTCACAAAAAAAGCATGTATTTTATTGTTTGTAGTTTCATTTAAACATTTATGTTATTCTTTTCAAATTTGAAATGTAGAAGTGAATTTACAGATTTACATTTTGCTTTCTTGTGGAAAAGTACTTTTTACAAGTGCTGTTTCATAGATGTGAAACCATGTTTAAACATTTCTCAAAAAAGCATGTATTTTAATGTTTGTAGTTACATTTTAACATTTATGTTGTTCTTTTCAAAATTGAAATGTAGAAGTGAATTTACAGATCTACATTTTGTTTTCTTGTAGAAAAGTTCTTTTTACCTGTGCTGTTTCATTGATGTGAAATCATGTTTAAACATTTCACAAAAAAGCATGTATTTTATTGTTTGTAGTTTCATTTTAACATTTATGTTATTATTTTCAAATTTGAAATGTAGAAGTGAATATACAGATTTACATTTTGCTTTCTTGTGGAAAAGTACTTTTTGCAAGTGCTGTTTCATAGATGTGAAAACATGTTTAAACATTTCTCAAAAAAGCATGTATTTTAATGTTTGTAGTTTCATTTTAACATTTATGTTGTTCTTTTCAAAATTGAAATGTAGAAGTGAATTTACAGATCTACATTTTGTTTTCTTGTAGAAAAGTGCTTTTTACCTGTGCTGTTTCATTGATGTCAAATCATGTTTAAACATTACTCAAAAAAGCATGTATTTTATGTTTGTAGTTTCATTTTAACATTTATGTTATTCTTTTCAAATTTGAAATGTAGAAGAGAATTTACAGATTTACATTTTGCTTTCTTGTGGAAAAGTACTTTTTACAAGTGCTGTTTCATAGATGTGAAACCATGTTTAAACATTTCTCAAAAAAGCATGTATTTTAATGTTTGTAGTTTCATTTTAACATTTATGTTGTTCTTTTCAAAATTGAAATGTAGAAGTGAATTTACAGATCAACATTTTGTTTTCTTGTAGAAAAGTGCTTTTTACCTGTGCTGTTTCATTGATGTGAAATCATGTTTAAACATTACTCAAAAAAGCATGTATTTTAATATTTGTAGTTTCATTTTAACATTTATGTAGTTGTTTTCAAAATTGAAATGTAGGTGAATTTACAGATTTACATTTTGCTTTCTTGTGGAAAAGTACTTTTTACAAGTGCTGTTTCATAGATGTGAAACCATGTTTAAACATTTCTCAAAAAAGCATGTATTTTAATGTTTGTAGTTTCATTTTAACATTTATGTTGTTCTTTTCAAAATGAAATGAGAAGTGAATTTACAGATCTACATTTTGTTTTCTTGTAGAAAAGTGCTTTTTACATGTGCTGTTTCATTGATGTGAAATCATGTTTAAATATTTCACAAAAAAGCATGTATTTTATTGTTTGTAGTTTCATTTTAACATTAATGTTATTATTTTCAAATTTGAAATGTAGAAGTGAATTTATAGATTTACATTTTGCTTTCTTGTGGAAAAGTACTTTTTACAAGTGCTGTTTCATAGATGTGAAACCATGTTTAAACATTTCTCAAAAAAGCATGTATTTTAATGTTTGTAGTTTCATTTTAACATTTATGTTGTTCTTTTCAAAATTGAAATGTAGAAGTGAATTTACAGATCTACATTTTGTTTTCTTGTAGAAAAGTGCTTTTTACCTGTGCTGTTTCATTGATGCCAAATCATGTTTAAACATTACCCAAAAAAGCATGTATTTTATTGTTTGTAGTTTCATTTTAACATTTATGTTATTCTTTTCAAATTTGTAATGTAGAAGTGAATTTACAGATTTACATTTTGCTTTCTTGTGGAAAAGTACTTTTTACAAGTGCTGTTTCATAGATGTGAAACCATGTTTAAACATTTCTCAAAAAAGCATGTATTTTAATGTTTGTAGTTTCATTTTAACATTTATGTTATTCTTTTCAAAATTGAAATGTAGAAGTGAATTTACAGATCTACATTTTGCTTTCTTTTAGAAAAGTTCTTTTTACAAGTGCTGTTTCATAGATGTGAAATCATGTTTAAACATTTCTCAAAAAAGCATGTATTTTAATGTTTGTAGTTTCATTTTAACATTTATGTTATTCTTTTCAAATTTGAAATGTAGAAGTGAATTTACAGATTTACATTTTGCTTTCTTGTGGAAAAGTACTTTTTACGTGCTGTTTCATAGATGTGAAACCATGTTTAAACATTTCTCAAAAAAGCATGTATTTTAATGTTTGTAGTTACATTTTAACATTTATGTTGTTCTTTTCAAAATTGAAATGTAGAAGTGAATTTACAGATCTACATTTTGTTTTCTTGTAGAAAAGTGCTTTTTACCTGTGCTGTTTCATTGATGTGAAATCATGTTTAAACATTTCACAAAAAAGCATGTATTTTATTGTTTGTAGTTTCATTTTAACATTTATGTTATTATTTTCAAATTTGAAATGTAGAAGTGAATATACAGATTTACATTTTGCTTTCTTGTGGAAAAGTACTTTTTGCAAGTGCTGTTTCATAGATGTGAAAACATGTTTAAACATTTCTCAAAAAAGCATGTATTTTAATGTTTGTAGTTTCATTTTAACATTTATGTTGTTCTTTTCAAAATTGAAATGTAGAAGTGAATTTACAGATCTACATTTTGTTTTCTTGTAGAAAAGTGCTTTTTACCTGTGCTGTTTCATTGATGTCAAATCATGTTTAAACATTACTCAAAAAAGCATGTATTTTATGTTTGTAGTTTCATTTTAACATTTATGTTGTTCTTTTCAAAATGAAATGAGAAGTGAATTTACAGATCTACATTTTGTTTTCTTGTAGAAAAGTGCTTTTTACATGTGCTGTTTCATTGATGTGAAATCATGTTTAAATATTTCACAAAAAAGCATGTATTTTATTGTTTGTAGTTTCATTTTAACATTAATGTTATTATTTTCAAATTTGAAATGTAGAAGTGAATTTACAGATTTACATTTTGCTTTCTTGTGGAAAAGTACTTTTTACAAGTGCTGTTTCATAGATGTGAAACCATGTTTAAACATTTCTCAAAAAAGCATGTATTTTAATGTTTGTAGTTTCATTTTATCATTTATGTTGTTCTTTTCAAAATTGAAATGTAGAAGTGAATTTACAGATCTACATTTTGTTTTCTTGTAGAAAAGTGCTTTTTACCTGTGCTGTTTCATTGATGTGAAATCATGTTTAAACATTACTCAAAAAAGCATGTATTTTAATATTTGTAGTTTCATTTTAACATTTATGTAGTTGTTTTCAAAATTGAAATGTAGAAGTGAATTTACAGATCTACATTTTGTTTTCTTGTAGAAAAGTGCTTTTTACCTGTGCTGTTTCATATATGTGAAATCATGTTTAAACATTTCACAAAAAAGCATGTATTTTATTGTTTGTAGTTTCATTTTAACATTTATGTTATTATTTTCAAATTTGAAATGTAGAAGTGAATATACAGATTTACATTTTGCTTTCTTGTGGAAAAGTACTTTTTGCAAGTGCTGTTTCATAGATGTGAAAACATGTTTAAACATTTCTCAAAAAAGCATGTATTTTAATGTTTGTAGTTTCATTTTAACATTTATGTTGTTCTTTTCAAAATTGAAATGTAGAAGTGAATTTACAGATCTACATTTTGTTTTCTTGTAGAAAAGTGCTTTTTACCTGTGCTGTTTCATTGATGTCAAATCATGTTTAAACATTACTCAAAAAAGCATGTATTTTATGTTTGTAGTTTCATTTTAACATTTATGTTATTCTTTTCAAATTTGAAATGTAGAAGTGAATTTACAGATTTACATTTTGCTTTCTTGTGGAAAAGTACTTTTTACGTGCTGTTTCATAGATGTGAAACCATGTTTAAACATTTCTCAAAAAAGCATGTATTTTAATGTTTGTAGTTTCATTTTAACATTTATGTTGTTCTTTTCAAAATTGAAATGTAGAAGTGAATTTACAGATCTACATTTTGTTTTCTTGTAGAAAAGTGCTTTTTACCTGTGCTGTTTCATTGATGTGAAATCATGTTTAAACATTACTCAAAAAAGCATGTATTTTAATATTTGTAGTTTCATTTTAACATTTATGTAGTTGTTTTCAAAATTGAAATGTAGAAGTGAATTTACAGATCTACATTTTGTTTTCTTGTAGAAAAGTGCTTTTTACCTGTGCTGTTTCATTGATGTGAAATCATGTTTAAACATTACTCAAAAAAGCATGTATTTTATGTTTGTAGTTTCATTTTAACATTTATGTTATTCTTTTCAAATTTGAAATGTAGGTGAATTTACAGATTTACATTTTGCTTTCTTGTGGAAAAGTACTTTTTACGTGCTGTTTCATAGATGTGAAACCATGTTTAAACATTTCTCAAAAAAGCATGTATTTTAATGTTTGTAGTTTCATTTTAACATTTATGTTGTTCTTTTCAAAATTGAAATGTAGAAGTGAATTTACAGATCTACATTTTGTTTTCTTGTAGAAAAGTGCTTTTTACCTGTGCTGTTTCATTGATGTGAAATCATGTTTAAACATTACTCAAAAAAGCATGTATTTTAATATTTGTAGTTTCATTTTAACATTTATGTAGTTGTTTTCAAAATTGAAATGTAGAAGTGAATTTACAGATCTACATTTTGTTTTCTTGTAGAAAAGTGCTTTTTACCTGTGCTGTTTCATATATGTGAAACCATGTTTAAACATTTCTCAAAAAAGCATGTATTTTAATGTTTGTAGTTTCATTTTAACATTAATGTTATTCTTTTCAAAATTGAATATGTAGAAGTGAATTTATGCATCCTCATTTTGCTTTATTTTAGAAAAGTACTTTTTACACGTGCTGTTTCATAGATGTGAAATCATGTTTAAACATTTCTCAAAAAAGCATGTATTTTAATGTTTGTAGTTTCATTTTAACATTTATGTTATTCTTTTCAAATTTGAAATGTAGAAGTGAATTTACAGATTTACATTTTGCTTTCTTGTGGAAAAGTACTTTTTACGTGCTGTTTCATAGATGTGAAACCATGTTTAAACATTTCTCAAAAAAGCATGTATTTTAATGTTTGTAGTTACATTTTAACATTTATGTTGTTCTTTTCAAAATTGAAATGTAGAAGTGAATTTACAGATCTACATTTTGTTTTCTTGTAGAAAAGTGCTTTTTACCTGTGCTGTTTCATTGATGTGAAATCATGTTTAAACATTTCACAAAAAAGCATGTATTTTATTGTTTGTAGTTTCATTTTAACATTTATGTTATTATTTTCAAATTTGAAATGTAGAAGTGAATATACAGATTTACATTTTGCTTTCTTGTGGAAAAGTACTTTTTGCAAGTGCTGTTTCATAGATGTGAAAACATGTTTAAACATTTCTCAAAAAAGCATGTATTTTAATGTTTGTAGTTTCATTTTAACATTTATGTTGTTCTTTTCAAAATTGAAATGTAGAAGTGAATTTACAGATCTACATTTTGTTTTCTTGTAGAAAAGTGCTTTTTACCTGTGCTGTTTCATTGATGTGAAATCATGTTTAAACATTACTCAAAAAAGCATGTATTTTAATATTTGTAGTTTCATTTTAACATTTATGTAGTTGTTTTCAAAATTGAAATGTAGAAGTGAATTTACAGATCTACATTTTGTTTTCTTGTAGAAAAGTGCTTTTTACCTGTGCTGTTTCATATATGTGAAACCATGTTTAAACATTTCTCAAAAAAGCATGTATTTTAATGTTTGTAGTTTCATTTTAACATTAATGTTATTCTTTTCAAAATTGAATATGTAGAAGTGAATTTATGCATCCTCATTTTGCTTTATTTTAGAAAAGTACTTTTTACACGTGCTGTTTCATAGATGTGAAATCATGTTTAAACATTTCTCAAAAAAGCATGTATTTTAATGTTTGTAGTTTCATTTTAACATTTATGTTATTCTTTTCAAATTTGAAATGTAGAAGTGAATTTACAGATTTACATTTTGCTTTCTTTTAGAAAAGTTCTTTTTACAAGTGCTGTTTCATAGATGTGAAACCATGTATAAACATTTCTCAAAAAGGAATGTATTTTAATGTTTGTAGTTTCATTTTAACATTTATGTTATTCTTTTCAAATTTGAAATGTAGAAGTGAATTTACAGATTTACATTTTGCTTTCTTTTAGAAAAGTTCTTTTTACAAGTGCTGTTTCATAGATGTGAAACCATGTATAAACATTTCTCAAAAAGGAATGTATTTTAATGTTTGTAGTTTCATTTTAACATTTATGTTATTATTTTCAAATTTGAAATGTAGAAGTGAATATACAGATTTACATTTTGCTTTCTTGTGGAAAAGTACTTTTTGCAAGTGCTGTTTCATAGATGTGAAAACATGTTTAAACATTTCTCAAAAAAGCATGTATTTTAATGTTTGTAGTTTCATTTTAACATTTATGTTGTTCTTTTCAAAATTGAAATGTAGAAGTGAATTTACAGATCTACATTTTGTTTTCTTGTAGAAAAGTGCTTTTTACCTGTGCTGTTTCATTGATGTCAAATCATGTTTAAACATTACTCAAAAAAGCATGTATTTTATGTTTGTAGTTTCATTTTAACATTTATGTTATTCTTTTCAAATTTGAAATGTAGAAGTGAATTTACAGATTTACATTTTGCTTTCTTGTGGAAAAGTACTTTTTACAAGTGCTGTTTCATAGATGTGAAACCATGTTTAAACATTTCTCAAAAAAGCATGTATTTTAATATTTGTAGTTTCATTTTAACATTTATGTAGTTGTTTTCAAAATTGAAATGTAGGTGAATTTACAGATTTACATTTTGCTTTCTTGTGGAAAAGTACTTTTTACAAGTGCTGTTTCATAGATGTGAAACCATGTTTAAACATTTCTCAAAAAAGCATGTATTTTAATGTTTGTAGTTTCATTTTAACATTTATGTTGTTCTTTTCAAAATGAAATGAGAAGTGAATTTACAGATCTACATTTTGTTTTCTTGTAGAAAAGTGCTTTTTACATGTGCTGTTTCATTGATGTGAAATCATGTTTAAACATTTCACAAAAAAGCATGTATTTTATTGTTTGTAGTTTCATTTTAACATTTATGTTATTCTTTTCAAAATTGAAATGTGGAAGTGAATTTATGCATCCTCATTTTGATTTCTTTTAGAAAAGTACTTTTTACAAGTGCTGTTTCATAGATGTGAAATCATGTTTAAACATTTCTCAAAAAAGCATGTATTTTAATGTTTGTAGTTTCATTTTAACATTTATGTTGTTCTTTTCAAAATTGAAATGTAGAAGTGAATTTACAGATTTACATTTTGCTTTCTTGTGGAAAAGTACTTTTTGCAAGTGCTGTTTCATAGATGTGAAAACATGTTTAAACATTTCTCAAAAAAGCATGTATTTTAATGTTTGTAGTTTCATTTTAACATTTATGTTGTTCTTTTCAAAATTGAAATGTAGAAGTGAATTTACAGATCTACATTTTGTTTTCTTGTAGAAAAGTGCTTTTTACCTGTGCTGTTTCATTGATGTCAAATCATGTTTAAATATTTCACAAAAAAGCATGTATTTTATTGTTTGTAGTTTCATTTTAACATTAATGTTATTATTTTCAAATTTGAAATGTAGAAGTGAATTTACAGATTTACATTTTGCTTTCTTGTGGAAAAGTACTTTTTACAAGTGCTGTTTCATAGATGTGAAACCATGTTTAAACATTTCTCAAAAAAGCATGTATTTTAATGTTTGTAGTTTCATTTTAACATTTATGTTGTTCTTTTCAAAATTGAAATGTAGAAGTGAATTTACAGATCTACATTTTGTTTTCTTGTAGAAAAGTGCTTTTTACCTGTGCTGTTTCATTGATGTGAAATCATGTTTAAACATTACTCAAAAAAGCATGTATTTTAATATTTGTAGTTTCATTTTAACATTTATGTAGTTGTTTTCAAAATTGAAATGTAGAAGTGAATTTACAGATCTACATTTTGTTTTCTTGTAGAAAAGTGCTTTTTACCTGTGCTGTTTCATATATGTGAAACCATGTTTAAACATTTCTCAAAAAAGCATGTATTTTAATGTTTGTAGTTTCATTTTAACATTAATGTTATTCTTTTCAAAATTGAATATGTAGAAGTGAATTTATGCATCCTCATTTTGCTTTCTTTTAGAAAAGTACTTTTTACAAGTGCTGTTTCATAGATGTGAAATCATGTTTAAACATTTCTCAAAAAAGCATGTATTTTAATGTTTGTAGTTTCATTTTAACATTTATGTTGTTCTTTTCAAAATTGAAATGTAGAAGTGAATTTACAGATTTACATTTTGCTTTCTTGTGGAAAAGTACTTTTTGCAAGTGCTGTTTCATAGATGTGAAAACATGTTTAAACATTTCTCAAAAAAGCATGTATTTTAATGTTTGTAGTTTCATTTTAACATTTATGTTGTTCTTTTCAAAATTGAAATGTAGAAGTGAATTTACAGATCTACATTTTGTTTTCTTGTAGAAAAGTGCTTTTTACCTGTGCTGTTTCATTGATGTCAAATCATGTTTAAATATTTCACAAAAAAGCATGTATTTTATTGTTTGTAGTTTCATTTTAACATTAATGTTATTATTTTCAAATTTGAAATGTAGAAGTGAATTTACAGATTTACATTTTGCTTTCTTGTGGAAAAGTACTTTTTACAAGTGCTGTTTCATAGATGTGAAACCATGTTTAAACATTTCTCAAAAAAGCATGTATTTTAATGTTTGTAGTTTCATTTTAACATTTATGTTGTTCTTTTCAAAATTGAAATGTAGAAGTGAATTTACAGATCTACATTTTGTTTTCTTGTAGAAAAGTGCTTTTTACCTGTGCTGTTTCATTGATGTGAAATCATGTTTAAACATTACTCAAAAAAGCATGTATTTTAATATTTGTAGTTTCATTTTAACATTTATGTAGTTGTTTTCAAAATTGAAATGTAGAAGTGAATTTACAGATCTACATTTTGTTTTCTTGTAGAAAAGTGCTTTTTACCTGTGCTGTTTCATATATGTGAAACCATGTTTAAACATTTCTCAAAAAAGCATGTATTTTAATGTTTGTAGTTTCATTTTAACATTAATGTTATTCTTTTCAAAATTGAATATGTAGAAGTGAATTTATGCATCCTCATTTTGCTTTCTTTTAGAAAAGTACTTTTTACAAGTGCTGTTTCATAGATGTGAAATCATGTTTAAACATTTCTCAAAAAAGCATGTATTTTAATGTTTGTAGTTTCATTTTAACATTTATGTTATTCTTTTCAAATTTGAAATGTAGAAGTGAATTTACAGATTTACATTTTGCTTTCTTGTGGAAAAGTACTTTTTACGTGCTGTTTCATAGATGTGAAACCATGTTTAAACATTTCTCAAAAAAGCATGTATTTTAATGTTTGTAGTTACATTTTAACATTTATGTTGTTCTTTTCAAAATTGAAATGTAGAAGTGAATTTACAGATCTACATTTTGTTTTCTTGTAGAAAAGTGCTTTTTACCTGTGCTGTTTCATTGATGTGAAATCATGTTTAAACATTTCACAAAAAAGCATGTATTTTATTGTTTGTAGTTTCATTTTAACATTTATGTTATTATTTTCAAATTTGAAATGTAGAAGTGAATATACAGATTTACATTTTGCTTTCTTGTGGAAAAGTACTTTTTGCAAGTGCTGTTTCATAGATGTGAAAACATGTTTAAACATTTCTCAAAAAAGCATGTATTTTAATGTTTGTAGTTTCATTTTAACATTTATGTTGTTCTTTTCAAAATTGAAATGTAGAAGTGAATTTACAGATCTACATTTTGTTTTCTTGTAGAAAAGTGCTTTTTACCTGTGCTGTTTCATTGATGTCAAATCATGTTTAAACATTACTCAAAAAAGCATGTATTTTATGTTTGTAGTTTCATTTTAACATTTATGTTGTTCTTTTCAAAATGAAATGAGAAGTGAATTTACAGATCTACATTTTGTTTTCTTGTAGAAAAGTGCTTTTTACATGTGCTGTTTCATTGATGTGAAATCATGTTTAAATATTTCACAAAAAAGCATGTATTTTATTGTTTGTAGTTTCATTTTAACATTAATGTTATTATTTTCAAATTTGAAATGTAGAAGTGAATTTACAGATTTACATTTTGCTTTCTTGTGGAAAAGTACTTTTTACAAGTGCTGTTTCATAGATGTGAAACCATGTTTAAACATTTCTCAAAAAAGCATGTATTTTAATGTTTGTAGTTTCATTTTATCATTTATGTTGTTCTTTTCAAAATTGAAATGTAGAAGTGAATTTACAGATCTACATTTTGTTTTCTTGTAGAAAAGTGCTTTTTACCTGTGCTGTTTCATTGATGTGAAATCATGTTTAAACATTACTCAAAAAAGCATGTATTTTAATATTTGTAGTTTCATTTTAACATTTATGTAGTTGTTTTCAAAATTGAAATGTAGAAGTGAATTTACAGATCTACATTTTGTTTTCTTGTAGAAAAGTGCTTTTTACCTGTGCTGTTTCATATATGTGAAATCATGTTTAAACATTTCACAAAAAAGCATGTATTTTATTGTTTGTAGTTTCATTTTAACATTTATGTTATTATTTTCAAATTTGAAATGTAGAAGTGAATATACAGATTTACATTTTGCTTTCTTGTGGAAAAGTACTTTTTGCAAGTGCTGTTTCATAGATGTGAAAACATGTTTAAACATTTCTCAAAAAAGCATGTATTTTAATGTTTGTAGTTTCATTTTAACATTTATGTTGTTCTTTTCAAAATTGAAATGTAGAAGTGAATTTACAGATCTACATTTTGTTTTCTTGTAGAAAAGTGCTTTTTACCTGTGCTGTTTCATTGATGTCAAATCATGTTTAAACATTACTCAAAAAAGCATGTATTTTATGTTTGTAGTTTCATTTTAACATTTATGTTATTCTTTTCAAATTTGAAATGTAGGTGAATTTACAGATTTACATTTTGCTTTCTTGTGGAAAAGTACTTTTTACGTGCTGTTTCATAGATGTGAAACCATGTTTAAACATTTCTCAAAAAAGCATGTATTTTAATGTTTGTAGTTTCATTTTAACATTTATGTTGTTCTTTTCAAAATTGAAATGTAGAAGTGAATTTACAGATCTACATTTTGTTTTCTTGTAGAAAAGTGCTTTTTACCTGTGCTGTTTCATTGATGTGAAATCATGTTTAAACATTACTCAAAAAAGCATGTATTTTAATATTTGTAGTTTCATTTTAACATTTATGTAGTTGTTTTCAAAATTGAAATGTAGAAGTGAATTTACAGATCTACATTTTGTTTTCTTGTAGAAAAGTGCTTTTTACCTGTGCTGTTTCATTGATGTGAAATCATGTTTAAACATTACTCAAAAAAGCATGTATTTTAATATTTGTAGTTTCATTTTAACATTTATGTAGTTGTTTTCAAAATTGAAATGTAGAAGTGAATTTACAGATCTACATTTTGTTTTCTTGTAGAAAAGTGCTTTTTACCTGTGCTGTTTCATTGATGTGAAATCATGTTTAAACATTACTCAAAAAAGCATGTATTTTAATATTTGTAGTTTCATTTTAACATTTATGTAGTTGTTTTCAAAATTGAAATGTAGAAGTGAATTTACAGATCTACATTTTGTTTTCTTGTAGAAAAGTGCTTTTTACCTGTGCTGTTTCATTGATGTGAAATCATGTTTAAACATTTCACAAAAAAGCATGTATTTTATTGTTTGTAGTTTCATTTTAACATTTATGTTATTATTTTCAAATTTGAAATGTAGAAGTGAATATACAGATTTACATTTTGCTTTCTTGTGGAAAAGTACTTTTTGCAAGTGCTGTTTCATAGATGTGAAAACATGTTTAAACATTTCTCAAAAAAGCATGTATTTTAATGTTTGTAGTTTCATTTTAACATTTATGTTGTTCTTTTCAAAATTGAAATGTAGAAGTGAATTTACAGATCTACATTTTGTTTTCTTGTAGAAAAGTGCTTTTTACCTGTGCTGTTTCATTGATGTCAAATCATGTTTAAACATTACTCAAAAAAGCATGTATTTTATGTTTGTAGTTTCATTTTAACATTTATGTTATTCTTTTCAAATTTGAAATGTAGAAGTGAATTTACAGATTTACATTTTGCTTTCTTGTGGAAAAGTACTTTTTACAAGTGCTGTTTCATAGATGTGAAACCATGTTTAAACATTTCTCAAAAAAGCATGTATTTTAATATTTGTAGTTTCATTTTAACATTTATGTAGTTGTTTTCAAAATTGAAATGTAGGTGAATTTACAGATTTACATTTTGCTTTCTTGTGGAAAAGTACTTTTTACAAGTGCTGTTTCATAGATGTGAAACCATGTTTAAACATTTCTCAAAAAAGCATGTATTTTAATGTTTGTAGTTTCATTTTAACATTTATGTTGTTCTTTTCAAAATGAAATGAGAAGTGAATTTACAGATCTACATTTTGTTTTCTTGTAGAAAAGTGCTTTTTACATGTGCTGTTTCATTGATGTGAAATCATGTTTAAATATTTCACAAAAAAGCATGTATTTTATTGTTTGTAGTTTCATTTTAACATTAATGTTATTATTTTCAAATTTGAAATGTAGAAGTGAATTTACAGATTTACATTTTGCTTTCTTGTGGAAAAGTACTTTTTACAAGTGCTGTTTCATAGATGTGAAACCATGTTTAAACATTTCTCAAAAAAGCATGTATTTTAATGTTTGTAGTTTCATTTTAACATTTATGTTGTTCTTTTCAAAATTGAAATGTAGAAGTGAATTTACAGATCTACATTTTGTTTTCTTGTAGAAAAGTGCTTTTTACCTTTGCTGTTTCATTGATGCCAAATCATGTTTAAACATTACTCAAAAAAGCATGTATTTTATTGTTTGTAGTTTCATTTTAACATTTATGTTATTCTTTTCAAATTTGTAATGTAGAAGTGAATTTACAGATTTACATTTTGCTTTCTTGTGGAAAAGTACTTTTTACAAGTGCTGTTTCATAGATGTGAAACCATGTTTAAACATTTCTCAAAAAAGCATGTATTTTAATGTTTGTAGTTTCATTTTAACATTTATGTTGTTCTTTTCAAAATTGAAATGTAGAAGTGAATTTACAGATTTACATTTTGCTTTCTTGTGGAAAAGTACTTTTTACAAGTGCTGTTTCATAGATGTGAAACCATGTTTAAACGTTTCTCAAAAAACAATGTATTTTAATGTTTGTAGTTTCATTTTAACATTTATGTTATTCTTTTCAAATTTGAAATGTAGAAGTGAATTTACAGATTTACATTTTGCTTTCTTTTAGAAAAGTTCTTTTTACAAGTGCTGTTTCATAGATGTGAAACCATGTATAAACATTTCTCAAAAAGGAATGTATTTGAATGTTTGTAGTTTCATTTTAACATTTATGTTGTTCTTTTCAAAATTGAAATGTAGAAGTGAATTTACAGATCTACATTTTGTTTTCTTGTAGAAAAGTGCTTTTTACATGTGCTGTTTCATGATGTGAAATCATGTTTAAACATTTCACAAAAAAAGCATGTATTTTATTGTTTGTAGTTTCATTTAAACATTTATGTTATTCTTTTCAAATTTGAAATGTAGAAGTGAATTTACAGATTTACATTTTGCTTTCTTGTGGAAAAGTACTTTTTACAAGTGCTGTTTCATAGATGTGAAACCATGTTTAAACATTTCTCAAAAAAGCATGTATTTTAATGTTTGTAGTTACATTTTAACATTTATGTTGTTCTTTTCAAAATTGAAATGTAGAAGTGAATTTACAGATCTACATTTTGTTTTCTTGTAGAAAAGTGCTTTTTACCTGTGCTGTTTCATTGATGTCAAATCATGTTTAAACATTACTCAAAAAAGCATGTATTTTATGTTTGTAGTTTCATTTTAACATTTATGTTATTCTTTTCAAATTTGAAATGTAGAAGAGAATTTACAGATTTACATTTTGCTTTCTTGTGGAAAAGTACTTTTTACAAGTGCTGTTTCATAGATGTGAAACCATGTTTAAACATTTCTCAAAAAAGCATGTATTTTAATGTTTGTAGTTTCATTTTAACATTTATGTTGTTCTTTTCAAAATTGAAATGTAGAAGTGAATTTACAGATCAACATTTTGTTTTCTTGTAGAAAAGTGCTTTTTACCTGTGCTGTTTCATTGATGTGAAATCATGTTTAAACATTACTCAAAAAAGCATGTATTTTAATATTTGTAGTTTCATTTTAACATTTATGTAGTTGTTTTCAAAATTGAAATGTAGGTGAATTTACAGATTTACATTTTGCTTTCTTGTGGAAAAGTACTTTTTACAAGTGCTGTTTCATAGATGTGAAACCATGTTTAAACATTTCTCAAAAAAGCATGTATTTTAATGTTTGTAGTTTCATTTTAACATTTATGTTGTTCTTTTCAAAATGAAATGAGAAGTGAATTTACAGATCTACATTTTGTTTTCTTGTAGAAAAGTGCTTTTTACATGTGCTGTTTCATTGATGTGAAATCATGTTTAAATATTTCACAAAAAAGCATGTATTTTATTGTTTGTAGTTTCATTTTAACATTAATGTTATTATTTTCAAATTTGAAATGTAGAAGTGAATTTATAGATTTACATTTTGCTTTCTTGTGGAAAAGTACTTTTTACAAGTGCTGTTTCATAGATGTGAAACCATGTTTAAACATTTCTCAAAAAAGCATGTATTTTAATGTTTGTAGTTTCATTTTAACATTTATGTTGTTCTTTTCAAAATTGAAATGTAGAAGTGAATTTACAGATCTACATTTTGTTTTCTTGTAGAAAAGTGCTTTTTACCTGTGCTGTTTCATTGATGCCAAATCATGTTTAAACATTACCCAAAAAAGCATGTATTTTATTGTTTGTAGTTTCATTTTAACATTTATGTTATTCTTTTCAAATTTGTAATGTAGAAGTGAATTTACAGATTTACATTTTGCTTTCTTGTGGAAAAGTACTTTTTACAAGTGCTGTTTCATAGATGTGAAACCATGTTTAAACATTTCTCAAAAAAGCATGTATTTTAATGTTTGTAGTTTCATTTTAACATTTATGTTATTCTTTTCAAAATTGAAATGTAGAAGTGAATTTACAGATCTACATTTTGCTTTCTTTTAGAAAAGTTCTTTTTACAAGTGCTGTTTCATAGATGTGAAATCATGTTTAAACATTTCACAAAAAAGCATGTATTTTATTGTTTGTAGTTTCATTTTAACATTTATGTTATTCTTTTCAAAATTGAAATGTGGAAGTGAATTTATGCATCCTCATTTTGATTTCTTTTAGAAAAGTACTTTTTACAAGTGCTGTTTCATAGATGTGAAATCATGTTTAAACATTTCTCAAAAAAGCATGTATTTTAATGTTTGTAGTTTCATTTTAACATTTATGTTGTTCTTTTCAAAATTGATATGTAGAAGTGAATTTACAGATCTACATTTTTTTTTCTTGTAGAAAAGTACTTTTTACGTGCTGTTTCATTGATGTGAAACCATGTTTAAATATTTCTCAAAAAAGCATGTATTTTAATGTTTGTAGTTTCATTTTAACATTTATGTTATTCTTTTCAAAATTGAAATGTAGAAGTGAATTTACAGATTTACATTTTGCTTTCTTGTGGAAAAGTACTTATTACAAGTGCTGTTTCATAGATGTGAAACCATGTTTAAACGTTTCTCAAAAAAGCATGTATTTTAATGTTTGTAGTTTCATTTTAACATTTATGTTATTCTTTTCAAATTTGAAATGTAGAAGTGAATTTACAGATTTATATTTTGCTTTCTTTTAGAAAAGTTCTTTTTACAAGTGCTGTTTCATAGATGTGAAACCATGTATAAACATTTCTCAAAAAGGAATGTATTTTAATGTTTGTAGTTTCATTTTAACATTTATGTTGTTCTTTTCAAAATTGAAATGTAGAAGTGAATTTACAGATCTACATTTTGTTTTCTTGTAGAAAAGTGCTTTTTACATGTGCTGTTTCATGATGTGAAATCATGTTTAAACATTTCACAAAAAAGCATGTATTTTATTGTTTGTAGTTTCATTTAAACATTTATGTTATTCTTTTCAAATTTGAAATGTAGAAGTGAATTTACAGATTTACATTTTGCTTTCTTGTGGAAAAGTACTTTTTACAAGTGCTGTTTCATAGATGTGAAACCATGTTTAAACATTTCTCAAAAAAGCATGTATTTTAATGTTTGTAGTTTCATTTTAACATTTATGTTATTCCTTTCAAAATTGAAATGTAGAAGTGAATTTACAGATCGACATTTTTTTTTCTTGTAGAAAAGTACTTTTTACGTGCTGTTTCATTGATGTGAAACCATGTTTAAATATTTCTCAAAAAAGCATGTATTTTAATGTTTGTAGTTTCATTTTAACATTTATGTTATTCTTTTCAAAATTGAAATGTGGAAGTGAATTTATGCATCCTCATTTTGATTTCTTTTAGAAAAGTACTTTTTACAAGTGCTGTTTCATAGATGTGAAATCATGTTTAAACATTACTCAAAAAAGCATGTATTTTATTGTTTGTAGTTTCATTTTAACATTTATGTTATTCTTTTCAAATTTGAAATGTAGAAGTGAATTTACAGATTTACATTTTGCTTTCTTGTGGAAAAGTACTTTTTACAAGTGCTGTTTCATAGATGTGAAACCATGTTTAAACATTTCTCAAAAAAGCATGTATTTTAATGTTTGTAGTTTCATTTTAACATTATTGTTATTCTTTTCAAAATTGAATATGTGGAAGTGAATTTATGCATCCTCATTTTGCTTTCTTTTAGAAAAGTACTTTTTACAAGTGCTGTTTCATAGATGTGAAATCATCTTTAAATATTTCACAAAAAAGCATGTATTTTATTGTTTGTAGTTTCATTTTAACATTTATGTTATTATTTTCAAATTTGAAATGTAGAAGTGAATTTACAGATTTACATTTTGCTTTCTTGTGGAAAAGTACTTTTTACAAGTGCTGTTTCATAGATGTGAAAACATGTTTAAACATTTCTCAAAAAAGCATGTATTTTAATGTTTGTAGTTTCATTTTAACATTTATGTTGTTCTTTTCAAAATTGAAATGTAGAAGTGAATTTACAGATCTACATTTTGTTTTCTTGTAGAAAAGTGCTTTTTACCTGTGCTGTTTCATTGATGTCAAATCATGTTTAAACATTACTCAAAAAAGCATGTATTTTATGTTTGTAGTTTCATTTTAACATTTATGTTATTCTTTTCAAATTTAAAATGTAGAAGTGAATTTACAGATTTACATTTTGCTTTCTTGTGGAAAAGTACTTTTTACAAGTGCTGTTTCATAGATGTGAAACCATGTTTAAACATTTCTCAAAAAAGTATGTATTTTAATGTTTGTAGTTTCATTTTAACATTTATGTTGTTCTTTTCAAAATTGAAATGTAGAAGTGAATTTACAGATCAACATTTTGTTTTCTTGCAGAAAAGTGCTTTTTACCTGTGCTGTTTCATTGATGTGAAATCAGGTTTAAACATTACTCAAAAAAGCATGTATTTTAATGTTTGTAGTTTCATTTTAACATTTATGTTGTTCTTTTCAAAATTGAAATGTAGAAGTGAATTTACAGATCAACATTTTGTTTTCTTGTAGAAAAGTGCTTTTTACCTGTGCTGTTTCATTGATGTGAAATCATGTTTAAACATTACTCAAAAAAGCATGTATTTTAATATTTGTAGTTTCATTTTAACATTTATGTAGTTGTTTTCAAATTTGAAATGTAGAAGTGAATTTACAGATTTACATTTTGCTTTCTTGTGGAAAAGTACTTTTTACGTGCTGTTTCATAGATGTGAAACCATGTTTAAACATTTCTCAAAAAAGCATGTATTTTAATGTTTGTAGTTACATTTTAACATTTATGTTGTTCTTTTCAAAATTGAAATGTAGAAGTGAATTTACAGATCTACATTTTGTTTTCTTGTAGAAAAGTGCTTTTTACCTGTGCTGTTTCATTGATGTCAAATCATGTTTAAACATTACTCAAAAAAGCATGTATTTTAATATTTGTAGTTTCATTTTAACATTTATGTAGTTGTTTTCAAAATTGAAATGTAGAAGTGAATTTACAGATTTACATTTTGCTTTCTTGTGGAAAAGTACTTTTTACAAGTGCTGTTTCATAGATGTGAAACCATGTTTAAACATTTCTCAAAAAAGCATGTATTTTAATGTTTGTAGTTTCATTTTAACATTTATGTTGTTCTTTTCAAAATGAAATGAGAAGTGAATTTACAGATCTACATTTTGTTTTCTTGTAGAAAAGTGCTTTTTACATGTGCTGTTTCATTGATGTGAAATCATGTTTAAATATTTCACAAAAAAGCATGTATTTTATTGTTTGTAGTTTCATTTTAACATTAATGTTATTATTTTCAAATTTGAAATGTAGAAGTGAATTTATAGATTTACATTTTGCTTTCTTGTGGAAAAGTACTTTTTACAAGTGCTGTTTCATAGATGTGAAACCATGTTTAAACATTTCTCAAAAAAGCATGTATTTTAATGTTTGTAGTTTCATTTTAACATTTATGTTGTTCTTTTCAAAATTGAAATGTAGAAGTGAATTTACAGATCTACATTTTGTTTTCTTGTAGAAAAGTGCTTTTTACCTGTGCTGTTTCATTGATGCCAAATCATGTTTAAACATTACCCAAAAAAGCATGTATTTTATTGTTTGTAGTTTCATTTTAACATTTATGTTATTCTTTTCAAATTTGTAATGTAGAAGTGAATTTACAGATTTACATTTTGCTTTCTTGTGGAAAAGTACTTTTTACAAGTGCTGTTTCATAGATGTGAAACCATGTTTAAACATTTCTCAAAAAAGCATGTATTTTAATGTTTGTAGTTTCATTTTAACATTTATGTTATTCTTTTCAAAATTGAAATGTAGAAGTGAATTTACAGATCTACATTTTGCTTTCTTTTAGAAAAGTTCTTTTTACAAGTGCTGTTTCATAGATGTGAAATCATGTTTAAACATTTCACAAAAAAGCATGTATTTTATTGTTTGTAGTTTCATTTTAACATTTATGTTATTCTTTTCAAAATTGAAATGTGGAAGTGAATTTATGCATCCTCATTTTGATTTCTTTTAGAAAAGTACTTTTTACAAGTGCTGTTTCATAGATGTGAAATCATGTTTAAACATTTCTCAAAAAAGCATGTATTTTAATGTTTGTAGTTTCATTTTAACATTTATGTTGTTCTTTTCAAAATTGATATGTAGAAGTGAATTTACAGATCTACATTTTTTTTTCTTGTAGAAAAGTACTTTTTACGTGCTGTTTCATTGATGTGAAACCATGTTTAAATATTTCTCAAAAAAGCATGTATTTTAATGTTTGTAGTTTCATTTTAACATTTATGTTATTCTTTTCAAAATTGAAATGTAGAAGTGAATTTACAGATTTACATTTTGCTTTCTTGTGGAAAAGTACTTATTACAAGTGCTGTTTCATAGATGTGAAACCATGTTTAAACGTTTCTCAAAAAAGCATGTATTTTAATGTTTGTAGTTTCATTTTAACATTTATGTTATTCTTTTCAAATTTGAAATGTAGAAGTGAATTTACAGATTTACATTTTGCTTTCTTTTAGAAAAGTTCTTTTTACAAGTGCTGTTTCATAGATGTGAAACCATGTATAAACATTTCTCAAAAAGGAATGTATTTTAATGTTTGTAGTTTCATTTTAACATTTATGTTGTTCTTTTCAAAATTGAAATGTAGAAGTGAATTTACAGATCTACATTTTGTTTTCTTGTAGAAAAGTGCTTTTTACATGTGCTGTTTCATGATGTGAAATCATGTTTAAACATTTCACAAAAAAGCATGTATTTTATTGTTTGTAGTTTCATTTAAACATTTATGTTATTCTTTTCAAATTTGAAATGTAGAAGTGAATTTACAGATTTACATTTTGCTTTCTTGTGGAAAAGTACTTTTTACAAGTGCTGTTTCATAGATGTGAAACCATGTTTAAACATTTCTCAAAAAAGCATGTATTTTAATGTTTGTAGTTTCATTTTAACATTTATGTTATTCCTTTCAAAATTGAAATGTAGAAGTGAATTTACAGATCGACATTTTTTTTTCTTGTAGAAAAGTACTTTTTACGTGCTGTTTCATTGATGTGAAACCATGTTTAAATATTTCTCAAAAAAGCATGTATTTTAATGTTTGTAGTTTCATTTTAACATTTATGTTATTCTTTTCAAAATTGAAATGTGGAAGTGAATTTATGCATCCTCATTTTGATTTCTTTTAGAAAAGTACTTTTTACAAGTGCTGTTTCATAGATGTGAAATCATGTTTAAACATTTCTCAAAAAAGCATGTATTTTAATGTTTGTAGTTTCATTTTAACATTTATGTTATTCTTTTCAAATTTGAAATGTAGAAGTGAATTTACAGATTTACATTTTGCTTTCTTGTGGAAAAGTACTTTTTACAAGTGTTGTTTCATAGATGTGAAACCATGTTTAAACATTTCTCAAAAAAGCATGTATTTTAATGTTTGTAGTTTCATTTTAACATTTATGTTATTCCTTTCAAAATTGAAATGTAGAAGTGAATTTACAGATCGACATTTTTTTTTCTTGTAGAAAAGTACTTTTTACGTGCTGTTTCATTGATGTGAAACCATGTTTAAATATTTCTCAAAAAAGCATGTATTTTAATGTTTGTAGTTTCATTTTAACATTTATGTTATTCTTTTCAAAATTGAAATGTGGAAGTGAATTTATGCATCCTCATTTTGATTTCTTTTAGAAAAGTACTTTTTACCTGTGCTGTTTCATTGATGTGAAATCAGGTTTAAACATTACTCAAAAAAGCATGTATTTTAATGTTTGTAGTTTCATTTTAACATTTATGTTGTTCTTTTCAAAATTGAAATGTAGAAGTGAATTTACAGATCAACATTTTGTTTTCTTGTAGAAAAGTGCTTTTTACCTGTGCTGTTTCATTGATGTGAAATCATGTTTAAACATTACTCAAAAAAGCATGTATTTTAATATTTGTAGTTTCATTTTAACATTTATGTAGTTGTTTTCAAATTTGAAATGTAGAAGTGAATTTACAGATTTAAATTTTGCTTTCTTGTGGAAAAGTACTTTTTACGTGCTGTTTCATAGATGTGAAACCATGTTTAAACATTTCTCAAAAAAGCATGTATTTTAATGTTTGTAGTTACATTTTAACATTTATGTTGTTCTTTTCAAAATTGAAATGTAGAATTGAATTTACAGATCTACGTTTTGTT